>NC_139667.1:13113868-13196368 GCF_951799395.1 Argentina silus
GAGGCAAGCAGGGAGCGAGAGAGGGAGGAAAGGAGGCAGAGAGAGGGAGGGAGAGAGAGATGGAGGGAGAGATGGATGGAGGGCGAGATGATGGGGCAGGTTGATCTAGTGAGAGAGAGGCCTGTGTGTGAATGCCAGTATTGTAACAGCCTGTCTGGGCCTGGGAGCGGCAGGGCAGGGTAGAGTTATATCACACCTCCCAGCAGAGAAACACTCGTCTGAATGCTGCAGAGGGACACTCTATAATACATCATCTGCTCAATGGAAAACACTCTAATGTTGCTCCACATCACTCTCTCACACACACACACACACACACAGCAACACACACAGCAACACACACAGCAACACACACAGCAACACACACAGCAACACGTTTGTCTTTATAGCTCTGGCTGATAACATACACCCAGCCGTTGAGAGGTGATGACTAATTTGGGGGAGTCTCACTGTGAACCTCCAGGGAACATCTCTTTCTAGCCTCCGTGATTCCATTTTCACTCTGTCTGTCTGTCTGTCTCTCCTTGTTTTTCTCCAATCCGACATGTCGCTCTCTCCTGTCCTCCTATCTCACTCTCTCCTCCTTTTCTCTCTCTCCCTCTCTCCTCTCCTATCGCTCTCATCTCTCTCTCTCTCTCTCTCTCTCATCTCTCCCTCTCTCTCTCTCTCTCTCTCAGAGACAACCATCTCATCTCTCTCTCTCTCTCTCTCTCTCTCTCTCTCAGAGACAACCATCTCATCTCTCTCTCTCTCTCTCTCTCTCTCTCTCTCTCTCAGAGACAACCATCTCTCTCTCTCTCTCTCTCTCTCTCTCTCTCAGAGACAACCATCTCATCCTCTATGTACGAGGCGTCTCCTCACCGAGGGGATGGTACCGCGTATTAGCATAGCTTGATGGCGAGGCCAGGGAGCCATTACCTAGCAACAGGGCCGGCTGCTATTGGCTGAGGCTGGTAAAAAGCCTAGTGGGTTTGACAGGGTGGGGACTGGGGGACTGGGGGATGGCGAGGCTAAATGAGGAAGCAGGGGGCTATTTCTGCCCGTGTCATCCCTGCTCGTCAGATGGAGATGACATTGGCTGCACCCCCCTCCGTTCCCCTCCTCACTTCACCCCCCCCACCATCCCTACGCCCTCCCATTGACTAAGGGGAGATAGGAGAGGAGAGGAGAGGAGAGGAGAGGGATGGGGGGGGGTTGGGTGTGGGGGTAGCAGACCGGAAACGAGACACAGAGAGCGCACCAGCAGCAAACAGGACATCCATGCTGATGTTCTCTCTTTTCAAAACATCTAACAACTAAAACACTAAAAAGGCAGAGGACCAGCAGAGAGAATGACGTAAGTCTTATTTTGCTCTCCCACGCACGCACGCACACACAAATACAAACACAAGTGATGCGCAGGTTGACTCATAAGCCGCAGTCTCCGCGAGGCCGCCAGTTTTAGGGTCCTGAAACACTGGATGTGTGGATGAAGGGCAGGTGGGTGGCGGCGGGTTGGGTAAGCAGAAAAAAAAATCCAGGAATGTACATTTGTTGTGCAATTCACATCTTTTCTTTCATCATTCTTATCTGGCATTAATACCTAAGCCTAAGCTCCAGGGCCTAACTGTATACAAGACAAACACGCGCAATCGCCAAATGCTTCTGGGAACTTGGGGCAAAAAGGATATACGCACGCACGCACGCACGCACACGCGCACACACACACACACACACACACCCTCCATCCATCCATCCTAGTACCACAACTTTGGAGAGCCGTGTCTGAGTGTCCCTCAGCCTGAGTAACCGAAGAGCTCTCCTAACCAGGTCCACTCTATGTGCAGGGCGGGGCCGGAATTAGCCACAGTGACCTGACTGTTTAATGTGACCTAGGCTGAACCACAGTGACCTGACTGTTTAATGCGACCTAGGCTGAACCACAGTGACCTGACTGTTTAATGTGACCTAGGCTGAACCACAGTGACCTGACTGTTGAATGTGACCTAGGCTGAACCACAGTGACCTGACTGTTTAATGTGACCTAGGCTGAACCACAGTGACCTGACTGTTTAATATGACCTAGGCTGAACCACAGTGACCTGACTGTTGAATGTAACCTAGGCTGAACCACAGTGACCTGACTGTTGAATGTGACCTAGGCTGAACCACAGTGACCTGACTGTTTAATGTAACCTAGGCTGAACCACAGTGACCTGGCTGTTTAATGTGACCTAGGCTGAACCACAGTGACCTGACTGTTTAATGTAACCTAGGCTGAACCACAGTGACCTGGCTGTTTAATGTGACCTAGGCTGAACCACAGTGACCTGACTGTTGAATGTGACCTAGGCTGAACCACAGTGACCTGACTGTTTAATGTGACCTAGGCTGAACCACAGTGACCTGACTGTTTAATGTGACCTAGGCTGAACCACAGTGACCTGACTGTTGAATGTGACCTAGGCTGAACCACAGTGACCTGACTGTTGAATGTGACCTAGGCTGAGGGAGGAGGAGGAGGGCTTGGCGTGTGGAATGTTTTGATGTCAATGTTCCTCTTCAACGTAAACAGAGTGGAACAATAATATGTACCTCCACCGGCCCCACCCGGGTTGGGTTTGAGACGCTTAACACTCAAGCTACCCATCAGTATTCTATGGTCACACGTGTTTGATACCATTCCTCATTCTATTCCATGCATTACAAATGAGCCTGCCCTCCGATTTCTACCTCCACCAGCCTCACCTGGTGTCCTCTTCACTGTGGGCTGTCATTACCAGAGCTAGAGTTGGAGAGAATACAGACGACAAGAGAGAAGAAGAGAGAGAGAGAGAGAGAGAGAGAGAGAGAGAGAGAGAGAGAGATAGACAGCGAGAGAGAGGGAAAGAGAAAGAAAGATGGAAACTTGAGAGTTCAATGAGGGACACCTCAGAATGAGATCAGCCTGGGAGAGGAGCTTTCTCCAGGTAAAGAGAACACTGCCTGGAAGTGCGGGTGGTAGAGAGGAGGGAGGGGAGGAGAGGAGATGAGAGGATGAAAAGAGAAGAGAGGAAGACAGGAGAGGACAGGAGAGAAGGGAGGGGGGGAGATGATACAGGAGAGGAGAGGAGAGGAGAAGAGAGGATGACAAGAGAAGAGAGGAGAGAGGAGAGGAGAGGAGACTGGTGGGAACAGACCTGTCCATGAATCATAGTGTGTAGGAGGCAGAGAGGCAGACAGACAGACAGAGCAGGAGGCTGCAGCAGAGACTCTACCACACTGCCGTTGGCTGGCTGAATGCACTACTCCAGAACGGCCACTAGGAGTCCTCCTGGCAGTATGGATACATACACCGAGGTGTCCTCCGCATGGGCAAGCTGCTGTAATAACTCACCATTACTGCCAGTGTAAGACACTCAGCGCGCTGGCAGCCTTTTAGACGAGAATGACTCTAAAGATCTGAAACTAACCAGACAAATGTCTCTGGTGTTTTTTTTATATAAGTGGGAAATAGCTGAAAAACATGAATATCTCCTCAACGACTGACAGTTGATAAACTAGATTGGAGGAATGACGGATCATTTTGAATTAATTACAAAGTGTGCAGCAGAAATACCATATCGTCAAATATAATACAATCTATCCACTCTCTTCCCACTGCAGCACAAACAAACTGTTCGTTTTTCATAGTCAGAATGCTGAATGCATCTCAGTGTCACCAACAGCCCATAGTAATCTGTTGCTGCTGTGGTAATCAGGTTCTAAACGACCTTGAATGATGGCGGCGCACGCTGTGCACAGAGTGTATAATTCACCTTGTCATTCAAATCTATTCTGCTGGGAGAAAACTGTTAAAAATACAGGGCTTTTTGGAGTACTGAAGGGACGGAAGCAGGCAGGCACACACGCGCACGCACACACACGCACACACAGACACAGACACAAAAACAGATGACATCCAATCAGCGTCACCCAATGGTTCCGTCACCATGGTAACAGGAATCTTTTCTTGTGGCATCGGCCCAGGTTACTGTGCAACAGTTCATGACAGAGGGAGAGAGAGAGAGAGAGACCGAGAGATAGAGACAGAGAGACAGAGAGAGAGACAGACAGAGATAGAGAGAGACAGAGAGATAGAGACAGAGAGAGAGAGAGACAGAGAGATAGAGACAGAGAGAGAGACAGACAGAGATAGAGAGAGACAGAGAGAGAGAGAGACAGAGATAGAGAGAGACAGAGAGATAGAGACAGAGAGACAGACAGACAGAGAGAGAGACAGACAGAGATAGAGAGAGACAGAGATAGAGAGAGACAGAGATAGACAGAGATAGAGAGAGACAGAGATAGAGAGAGACACAGAGAGAGAGAGACAGAGATAGAGAGAGACAGAGAGATAGAGACAGAGAGACAGACAGACAGAGATAGAGAGAGACAGAGATAGAGAGAGACAGAGAGAGAGAGAGACAGAGATAGAGAGAGACAGAGAGAGAGACAGAGAGAGCGAGCGAGAGCGAGAGGGAGAGGGGCGGTGGTTGCCGTGGGTAACCAGTCTTGTATCCTATTCTGGGATGGCGAGGCAGCTCCCCTGAGTTACCAAGCCGTAGCCTCCATTAATGAGGTCAATCAGGACACGTAGGGCCTGATTCGACACACTTCAACACTTGAATAAGAATCTCCACTACAATCATAATCAAACTTCTAGCCAAATACACTGTAATGACCAGTTTCCAACGGCCAAACATTGTACACAATAAATGTCAACAGGCACTCTCCTCACTCATAAACACTGGAAATAATAGCCTACGACTCCCATCTAATTATACACTGTGTATTCCAGAATCATGTTCAAAATAGTGCAAATCATGCATGAAATGATGGTGTAGTTCTCCAGAGCCTCACTCCGAATATATCTGTAGAGCAGCACACACTCGCGCATACACACACGCGCGCACACGCACGCACGCACGCACGCACAGTCCCCATCAGGAGAGTGACAGTTCCCTCACTAGAAACTCAAATCCAGCTCATCTCCGCCATGGCTCCAGCTAAGCTGCACTGTACAGGCTAGAGGAGTGTGTCTGTGTCTGCTGTGAGGCTGGCTGCCTGAAGCCTCCAGGTCCTTCTAAAGTGGACAGAAGGCCATATGGTCGTGGCACCGAGGAGACAGTGGAGAAAAGGGTGAAGACAGGAGGGAGACGGGGCGATATTGTTGCTGGAACGAGAATTGAGACTCACTGGTTGTGGCACTGAGAGGGGAGACAGGGCGGAGATGGGGGGAGAAAAGGGGGGAGGCTGGTGGAGGTAGAAATCAGGCTCATTATAATGCATGCGTGTTTGAGACTGTACCGTTCCTCATTCCATTCCATCCATTACGATGAGTCCCCCGTCCTCCGATTTCTACCTCCACCAGCTTCCCCTGATACTGTGGCAGCATGTATGTGTAATAACGCGGCTGTCTATGATCTGAGAGCCTCCCCAGCGTTCTGCGAGGCTGATGCCTATCCCTGAGTGGAGGATGGTGTGGACGCATCTCCCTCATCCTCCACTGCTCCTGCATCCTGAGCATTTAGTCAAACCAGCCGACGATAAGAAGCTTTCAGGCAGGCTTCCTCGAGCTGCAGACCTTATCCGACGGAGAGAGGATGTTACGGTGTTCTCCTACAGCAGGGACTCATTGTGATGCATGGAACGAATGAGCAACGGTATCAAACAGCCATTTTTGATACCATTCCTCATTCCGTTCCATGCGTTACAATGAGCCCGTCCTCCGATTTCTGCCTCCCCCAGCCTCCCCTGTCCTATAGCACGTATGAGATGTTGGGGGGCCTGAAACCTGACGCACCAAAACTACAACCACAATGGAAACTCGTTGCCTTGGGTCCTCTTACCGTCCCAAGTGCTTCCAAATGTCTCTTCGCCGACACTCTGCTTTTGATAAACACAAAACAGAAGATGGCTTCAATGAAATAACAGTGAGGCAGTTACTGTTGGTGTGTTTATACTCGGCCGAGGCTATGTCTAGTATCTCCTAAATATACTCAATGGCTTCAATCGGCTCGTTCAAACAGTTGCGTTCACTAGTTGATGACTGGGGGTCTCAGGGATCGTTGAAACTTTCCCTTTTCAAAGACTTCCCGGCCGAGTGATGATGTTTGAGAGGAAGTGTGACACGTGTTGACAGTAGAGAGAGACAGCTAGCACCTCTTAATTAGCCCCCATCACAGACCCATTCACACTCAACAGATGGGCCTGGTGGAGGCGGAGGGAACAACACACACACACACACACACACACACACACACACACACATACACACACAATCACAAACACACAGGTGACGAGGGAGGTGACTGCAGATGGGTGTGTTTGTGTGTGTGTGTGTGTGTGTGTGTGTGGTGGGGGAGGGGGGGGGATTCTATTTGCATCCTGAAGTTTATGAAGACATCATCACTGGTGAAATGAAGGTGTAGCGGCTACTGTGCTTTGAAAGGTCCCAGCATGCTACAGCTATTATCTCATACAATGCCCATCCTTCATCTCACTCTAATTGTCTGTTCAAAATACAGCAGATACAGCAGAACACTCTTGACAATACTGCGACTATGCTGCTCGGGCTGGGAAATGGGTCTCACAGTCGCACCTCAAAGTGTTGAATTATAGCTACATTTTGCTTCCAAGAACCACTGCAGTAAACAATTCTCAGGACTATTCCAAAAATGCCAAATTAAACAGAAAATTTAATCAAAGGCTGTGTGTGTGTGTGTGTGCGTGTGCGTGTGTTTGTTGTTGCTACGGAGGGGACTGGGGTTGTTGTTGTGTAGTGGAGTGTGTGTGTGTTGGGGGTTGTTGTTTATCTCAGAGGGGTGTTTTCACAGGGAACCATCCATGGATGACTCACAGCAAACAGTGAGAGGGGGAAACCGGGGAGGGTGTGTGTGTGTGTGTGTGTGTGTGTGTGTGTGTGTGTGTGTGTGTGTGTCTGTTTGTTTGTTTGTCTGAGTGTGTGTGTGTGTGTGTGTGTGTGTGTGTGTGTGTGTGTTTCCCCATCCTCAGAGAGAATCCCAAATGTCAACAGAATGTCATTACGGTCCCTGCCCTTAGATATGGTAATGCAGCCATGCTTGAGACCAGACTTAGAGAAGCTGTTAGTTTCCTCCTCTCAGCTGTTGTGAAAGGAACAGATGATAATGGTCTGAGACAGACACAGACACACACACACACACACACACACACACACACACACACACACACACACACACACACACACACACGGTGAGAGACCAAAGTTGGGCTATATATTCAAATACAGGAAACAGTTTCAACAGTGGAAATGTCAATTCAAAAGGAGCATTAAATTAGAGACTTGAAAGAAATATAGCCAATGGAAAGAGCGAATTATGCAAAAAAGCATCGTATCTACATATAAACTAGGAGAGAAATGGTGCATGCCAGCGAAGAGACAAATTGCATAGGGAGCCCAGCAGGGGAGGCTGGTGGAGGTAGAAATGGGAGGTCAGGCTCATAGTAATGCATGGAATGGAATGAGGAATGGTATCAAATGAGTATAGAATGAGTCTGTTCCCAGACAGGAGAGAATGGTGGTGATACACTGCTCCTGTATTGACTTCTCCTGGAGCGAGTTGCCGACAGAAACCTGAGCCTGGGCCTTTGGCCTGTGGCACTCTAAGATGGCTGCCAGTCTGATGTAAACAAGGCAGGAGAACAGAGAGTGAAAGAGCTCCATGTCTCCCAGTTTGCCTGCCTCCGTGCCAGAGCCACGGCTGCCTGTACCTTAACCCCTTCCTCACTGGGGCTGCACAGAGGTTAACCCCTTCCTTGCCACGCTGCACAGACCAGACTACCGAGGTTAACCCCTTCCTCACCGGGACTGCACAGACGAGACCACCGAGGTTAACCCCTTCCTCACCGGGACTGCACAGACGAGACCACCGAGGTTAACCCCTTCCTCACCGGGACTGCACAGACGAGACCACAGGCTGCACACCCCTTCCTCACTTCGCTGCTTACAATGTGGACGTAATACTAGCGGAAAATTACCAAAATCTCACAAAACCATGATGAAGAAATGCTCTGATGTTCAGTCCCTCTAGAGGACAGTGACACCCATACATAGGTTAGAATAAAGGATTGTGATATGACAATTAAATGCTAGATAGCTGTGATCGAATCTAATCAACGCACTATTGTGAACAATAGTCACTAGGCTGACCACTGGTGATTGTGTTTGACCGGAAGGACTAACTGGGCGAGGAGCCTTGCAGATCAAAGCCCTCAACCGCAGGGCCATGTCAACAGCAGGGGGGAGAAGGCTGCTGCCATATTGTTGTCAGTGTTCAGGTCTCCTATGACAACGTCCCTTTATGTGTGCCCTCTGACCCCCCCCCCCTTGATTTTGGCGGGAAACTTCAGAAAGGCTGGTTGTCCGGGGGGATGGCCTCGGAATGCAAATTAGAATTGTAGAATCCTAGGCATAACGGAAACCTGGAGGGCAGAAGTAAGTCGAGGTTTATCAGAGCCAGACCTTTGTAGAGGCACAGAGGCATGTAGGGCGAAAACACGCCTTACTCTGGCATTGAGTAGAATAGACCAGAATAGAATAGACTAAACTACAATACAATATAATAGAATAGACTAGACTAGAATAGAGTAGAATATTTAAAAAGACATACAGTAACAATATATATAAAATATAGAGAGAAATATTCCAAGTCGTAAAAATAATGCTTGTGAGAACAAGATTTGGAACAGTACATACAGTACATAACATCTTCAGGTGAAGTGTTTTGAGTGAGGCGGAATATCTCAACGCAAAACCCCCCCAAAATCCACATTGACTTATCACAAAATAAACGACTAGCAAAAAGTGATTGAAAACACAGCGTCGACACCGAATCACAATAAGAGCTCACTCCATCTTCCCTGCTTTCATTTCCTTTCTTAGAAAAGAAGCGGGAGAGAAAGAGAAAGGGGTGGGAAAGAAAGAGGAAGAAAATCAATTCTTCTCTGCGGCGTTGTTTCTGCAGGAGGGAGGCACACGCCTGCAGCTCCGAGAAGCTTATTCGTCAGAGAGGGGGAGAGAGAGGGGGGGGGGGGGAGGGAGAGAGAAAGAGAGGAGGAATGTTTCAGATTGCATACATTATGTGGCAGGAGGGCCCGAGGCTGTGAGAGATAGTGCTGACATCACCGTCTATAAATGGCTGGGTTTTGAGACGCGGTCTCTTGGTCGGGGAGAGAGAGAGAGAGAGAGAGAGAGAGAGAGAGAGAACACTAAATGGGAATAACCCTTTCCTCACACACACAAACACACGCCTCCTCCCACTCCGACCCCCGACAAACCTGCTCCTGATGAATTATACATAACACTGTTCTGAAAGTATTTACCTGTTTTTGGAAGCAAAGCGAATCTGGGCTGCATTGATGTTTTCTGCGCAACGTATGTTCTATTATATTCCCCTTGATAAGACGGGCTGAATATGGAAATGCGTACACACATGCCTTCGTTAGCTCCATGCCATTTAAAGCGCATGAAAATAACACCTCATCAAATGCAAGGTTACAAACCATCGTCAAGATCACATTCACTGCAGAGACCAAACAAGTACTGCATCGAAGGACAAGCCCCCCACCCACCCCCCCCCCCCCCCCCCCCACCCTCACCCCCACCCCCCGAAAGAAAAAGACAATCTCTGTACGGAGGAAACACCGTCCGTTCCAGCGCATGCAGGGTTAACCCCCGAGCTGCTGCCGTGCCGACAACTCCCCCCTCTCCTTTTGTGTGTCCGCACATTCCTGAATAAATGATGTTTTGAACGGAGGCTGGTAACCCATGGCAACAGCGTGGCGCGCGGCGGCATTGCAGAGTAACCTTTGGGAAGGGAAGGCTGTATTTTTATCTGCTGGAAAGTTCTCCTGACAGGGGAGGCAGGGGAGGGGGAGGGGGGGAGGCGGAGGGAGGGAGGGAGACAGAGGGAGGGAGGGGGGAGGGAGGCTGTGGCTTCCCTGGCCAACATGAGGAAAACAGACTGCAGTGATTTGAGAATGTGAGCTGAGCTGAATAACAGTCTGTTGGCCGTCTCCTCTCCAGACCGGGCTGGTTGAGACGGGGAGGAGATGAAGGTTTTCGGTCTCTACTACGGGATCCACCGGGTCCTGATTCTAATTCACACCTCCTCACCAGTCTCTAATGTATATTAGCAAATGACTGAAACAGCAACTATGATTTCTAAAAAAAATGTGTTTTTAAGTATGAAGGGTGGAAGGGGCTGAAAATGGGAGAGGGTGGGGTTGGAAGATCAGGCGATGGGGGTGGGGGTTCTGCTCCATTGCATGCCTAGAGGGGAGGCCGAGCGGAAGAGAGGTCCTGCTCGTGTGACAGCCTCTCCGGCCCCCCGCTACTCCGGCCCCCCCGTGGTCCAACCGCCGAAGCCACCGCTTGCCCGCCTGCACCCACCACTCCCATGACACGGCACGCACTTTCCTGTCTCCTCCATCTCCCCCTCCCCCTCTCCTCTCCTCTTTCTTCTCCCCATCTCCTCCCCCACTTCTCCATCTCCTCTCCTCTCATTCCATCTCTCCTCTCATTCCATCTCTCCATCTCCTCCCCCTCTCCCCTCCTCCTCTCACAGACACAGCCAGCCATCAAGGCTAATGCTGCTCATATTTTCATATTCTGCATGTCATTCATCCTTTATGTATCCAGGGTAATCTCACTGAGAGAGGAATCTCTTTCAGCCCGGCCCAAGAGGAAGCAGCAGCAGCAACACAACACTCAATTACCAACCAACATTCACCAGGCAACTCATTCAAGCCCTCTGTTTACTGTGGCTGTGGCTTCCAATTCACATGAAGATACAATGTTTGCTATTCTAAACATCATCCCACCTCGTATTGCCACTCTTGTTATTGAGATGGTCTAGATGAGACAGAGAGAATAGGCTGTTCCATTGAATCTGCGGAGAGACAGACGTGTGAGCGGAGGCATTCGTTTTCAGCAGCCAGGAGGAGGGTGGGGAGGCTTCTGGTGAATTCTAAACAGGGAGGTGAGAGAGTGAGAGACCCCTCCCTGAGAGAGAGAATGTGTGTGTGTGTGTGTGTGTGTGTGTGTGCCTGTGTGTGCTTGTGTGTGTGCCTGTGTGTGCTCGCGCCTGTGTGTATGAGTGCCTGTCTGTGTGTGCTCGTGCCTGTGTGTGTGTGTGTGGGGGGGTGTCTGTGTGTGTGGGTGTGTGTGTGTGTGTGTGTGTGTGTGTGTGTGTGTGACCGTCTGAGTGCCTCTTTAGCATGCACGCTGCAACCTGAAACCAAAATGAGTGTGTTGAGACAGGCATCCAAGGGCACCTTAACCATGGCGAGCGTTAGCATCACAATGGAGACATGCTGGAGCGCCCGGCCAGGTGCTTTGTTGCCTCAGACGACACCTGGGATGGGCCATCAGCCCCAGTCTCTGCATTGCACCATTAAATGTTTACTTTACTGCCTAATACAAAAGCCTCGGGATCTATCTGTAAGCCTACTAGTGGGAAACACAGTATACAGGCTGTTAAATCGACGAGGAAAGTGTTGTTTTTGTTTTTTTAAAGATAAAGAAGCTTTTTCAAGTAACTTCTATTCGTCCTGGAAAATAAGTTTTAGTAATTCAAGCACCGTCGTCAGACTGCGAGGCAGGGTATTATTCGTTTCATGCCGGTGCGAGACAGAATATTTTGTGGGGTATATCATCAAATAGATACAGACTGCCTCATCGAAAATAAAATCTGTTTTTAAATTACACGTCTGACAAAAGGTTGGGGGTGTGTGTGTGTGTGTGGGGGGGGGGGGGGGTTGTCGCATACTCCGACAGCAGCTTTCTATTGCAGTTTAAACTGATGAGCCAATTTGTGTGAACTACATTTCTGAAACCCGACACTAACAACCCCATCTTCCTCTGGCGTTCAACCAATTATTTTGGCCGCATAGTAGTTATTCCCAAGGCAATAAGAACCCTACTTTGAAACAGGGGCAGTAACCAGGATACGGACGACCTATAAATAACTACGGCGGAGTGGGCCCATTCCTGGAAGACAGGGGTCCCTGAGCACTGTGTGTGTGTGTGTGTGTGTGTGTGTGTGTGTAGTCTCTACGGTGCAACACACTCTCACACAGCAATCCACAGTAGTGTCTCACGGCTGATCTGCAAGCAGGGGAACATCCATCCATGTCACGATAGTTATGTACTTCCATCTCCCCTAGCACCACACAAAGAGAATAGAGTAGAGACACACACACACACACACACACACACACACACACACACACACACACACACACACACACACACACACACACACACACACACACACACACACACACACACACACACACACACACACACACACACAGAGGTGAGGCTAGGTTAAGGTAGAAATTGGAGGACAGGCTGATTGTAATGCATGGAACTGAATGAGGAATGGTATCAAAACCCACGTACAATGAGCAAGTCCTCCAATTTCTACCTCCACTAGCCTCCCCTGGCCTACCTAGTAACCCTAGTCTCTGTCTCACCCTCAGAGCTCATGAACGGCAGGCTCCAGTCTGGCCTGTGTGGTGTTAACAGGGTTATCTGACCTCTGACCTGCTCAAGGCTGGTTCCATGCATGTTTCCTAGACACGTACTATACATCGTCACATGATTATACATGGAGATCATGAGTGGAAGACGCCAGCTTGGTATTTATGGGGTTATCTGACCTCGTAGTCCCTGCTTAAGGCTTTCTATGGCACAGTGCCAGGCGGGAGCTATGCTGCCGCAGACTGTTTGTGTGTGTGTGTGTGTATGTGTGTGTGTGACCATTTGTCTCAGTAACCCAGATGAAGGGATATGAGTGTATTAGCTTGACACATGGCTACAGGCATGCCATGCATCAACTGTGCTCCATCGTTACCACTGACCAATGGGAGAGCGAGGAGCTGGTCATGTGACTGACTGTGGCTGCCGTATCCTAAATGAGGAATGCCTCCCTTGGGGCTGCCAAGCATGTGCAAGCATTTTCACACACGCACACACACATGCGCACGCGCACACACACACACACACACACGCAGACACACGTGCGTCGTAAGCGCGGGTGGAAGCATGCTCATCGTAGTGCTTGTGAGCATGGATGAAAGTAGCAGTATTTGACCATAACTGTAATCAACCTAACGATCACATCACAGTGGGGGTGCACGGTGTAACGAATGTTCTGATCACATGAGCGTGTGAAGCAACACAGCTACATTTGACTCCAACATGTTGGAGCCCCGGTTCCCTTTGTCTCGCTGAGCTGCACAGCTGTTGACAATATGGGTCATACTGAAAAGGTCCCCTACGCACGAAGGAGTGGGTGTTATTGCTGGGCTGACTCAAAGCTAGAACCAAGAACAAAAAGGAAACATTGGAACGGAGGAAGGAATCCATTAAGGAATGCCGCTCCTGGTATACAATGGCTGGCATGTATCGGTCCGTTATGAGAAATGTATCTGAGACAACAATGTTGCCGTAGAGACAGACAGAGGCAACTGACGCAGACGTCTCTAGATCCCCCCTAGGCTATTGGCAGATATAGAAAACGAGGGTCACACTTTAGAGTGAGTTATGCAGTATGAACCACTGCTCCCCTCGATATGTCAGAACCGTGCCTGAACGGACATGCAGTCCATTACTGATGCGTTCTGGACTGCATTTTTAATATGAGACGTCTCAGGAACACTCTGCGGTTGATTAGAATATTGGCTTGTTTTTGTTTGTTGTTGTTGTCTCGGCGCCAGAGTATCCATTAGCTCTGAGGTGGACTAGAGGGACTGGGTAGGGATCCAGGAAATAGAAGGGGGCGGTTGCTCACTTAGTTTGAAGGAGAGACGAGACTGCACAAATTACATAAAGAAAAAAACGTGCCTCAAACTGGTATGTGAATACTGTACACAATGGTCCAGTATTGTGGTTTTAAAACGGGTTGAGCAGTGTATAGGCCTTACCTCGTGGTGGTACAGGCGGATGCTCACTTAGTTTGGAGGAGAGACAAGACTGTACAAATTACGTAAACCGTGCCTCCAATTCATATTTGCTCAGTGTTATGGTTGTATATAGGCCTTATATGATGGCTTTACTGATGGACAGGGGAAGAAAGGAACCAGGTCCATGGTCAGTAATGGTTACACCCCAGTGACCCTGATATGATGACGTGCTTAATGTGTTGAAGAAACTGATGGATCACCAAAGGGTTAATATCAATGGAATTTATTACAATTTACTCAGCTCCAAGGCACGTTACAAGTCTTCTGTCACTACAGAAATGTATAAACAAACAGTTTACGTTCATGTACAGCGTTTTGCTCTACCTTTAAGCATCCGTGCATCTTCAAAAGCAAACGGGAAGAGAAATTAATAACAACGTCGTAAAATATTTCAGATCACAATGAGGAAGAAAAGATATATCGCTATAAACAAAACAAAAACATATTAAAAAACATGAAAATCCAAATAAACGAAAGTCCCCAAAATGATTCGTACCCAATTGATTAAATCAGCGATTTCGAAAAAAAAAAAAGTTTACCTGTTATGAAATGTTTCTATGTGTAGTTTCATTTTACAGACATATATTCACTGGGAGATTAAACTGGCCATTTGATGAGAGAAGTGCATGAGATCCGAGGGACACTCGGCAGCTGTGATTACTAAGTGCTTTCTCACTCCACACTGACTGCCATCCAAATACAGGACAACACTACCCGTCAAAACACCCTCGTGAAAATTAGGTGACATCACATACTGTACCGTTCCTTTGTTTCAAAACAGGGATATGAGAGAAAAAACAATTTCTCTGGACTGTACATCGACTATTTTTGTCAGTTGGAATATTCACATGTATATATACTGTATTCGACTAAATTCACGTTTCTAAGAGGGGAAGCATGTTTCTATGGGTCTCTCTCCTTTTTTACCTTCACGTCCCCGGCTAATATCGTGGCTATCTCACCTTGCATGAACGCCCAAGGCACGTTCGAACCTACCAGGGGGCATTTTTCTCCGCTAGGACAATACACCTCACCGGTCGCTCCCTGCGCTTTGATGCTCTCCCGAGAACATGGGAAGCAGAATTTATGGTTGGGAACGGACGGACATTGAACGAAATGTGTATCCTCTAAGCGTTCGTGGCAAATGGTGCAACACAGAGGTCCGTTGTTTGCCATGGGCGAGTCTGGAATGTTTTGCGGGTGGACCTGATCCATGGCGGAGTGGGCGCTGGATTGGGAGGGCGCCCCGGATAGATTTAGCTCTCCGTTGCGGGAAGCCAGACGCCTCTGCCCGGACACGGAGGCGGGGGACACCGGGCTGCTGCTGTTGTGTCTGGTGGATGTGGTGGAGTGGACTGAGTTGTTGTCTTTAGGAGAGTGCGCGTTACCAAGTGTGTCTGCCACGGACATGAGCGCAGCCATTGGAGACTGTCCATTCTGGGGCGCGGACTCAGGGGGTGTGCCGCGACTGGAGTGAACCGAGTGGCCAGGTCCAAGCGGCGGGGGTCCCCCGTGAGAGGCACCGAATGATCCGGATGCCATTGTTAGTTTTAGCGCCTCGCTCTGGCTGGCCATCCACTGCTGCCTCTGCTGTTCCTCGGACAGCTTCATCGCCGACTCCGCGGAGTCCGGTTCTGGGGAGGCTTTACGCTTCCGCACGCCAGTCCTCTGTCCGCTCGCTGAGGGCAAGGCACGGGGTATGCTGACCAACGCGGTTGGCAGTAGCGGGCAGCTGGCGTCGATGTAGGGCTGTGGCAACATTTCAGCACCAAGCCCCTCTTTGAAGAAACGCACCGACTCTGGTAGCAAATCGCCCAGCAGTCGCCAGTCACCAGACCCATGCTTTTTCTCATACTCCAAATATTTAAAGCCCGAGGAGAGTCCCCTGCCAAAGTCTTTCATGCAGTCCTGATACATCTGTTTGGCGACCCCAGACGCGCTTGAAAACACATTCCCAGATCCACTTGGATACTCTATAAATATTTTCAGCTCGTAGTCCATGCCAGGCTTGGACACTGCGTCGAAAGCGAAAACCCTGCCGACCAGAGAATGATCCTTTTTAAACCTCACATCAAACGGCGAGCTATTAGAGAGTGTGACCAGAGTATCTCTCACTATTTTGGGTTTGTTTGTCCACTCTTCCGCCCTGTTCCGTAAACTTTCACTGAGTTCGGCTAATGACTCTGCGTTCCGCTGCTTCTCTTTCAGATCTCTCTCTTGGTCGGTGCTGGACACGGACCCGGGTCGTTTGCCCTGCTCGGACATGGACAAAGCGGGTCCCACAATGGGCGGGGGAGGGGGTCGGCTGGCCAGGCTGTGCGGGGCTATGGCTGCCGCCGACGGGGGGCCATTCAGCATGGTCTGGGGGAGAAGGTTCGGGGGCACATTCATCTGTCCAGGGACCGCAACCAGACCGTGGCTCCGACGGGAGTTCGGACTCTGTCGGTTGAGTTCTGGGGGTCCGTCGTCCGGTTTGGGGAACCCATTTGGACCGCTGAGTCCGTTAGGCAGCCTGCTGCTGTGGGCGCCAATACTTGAATAGTCAAACCGCGGTCTGTCTGCGCTGAGAGAGTAGCGGTCCATCCCCGATTGCTGCTGCTGTTTTGACGGTCCGTCCACATGGTTGAGCTGCACCGTCTCCTTGGCGGATATCGCCGCCTGTGTTTTGACGGTGGGCGGCGGCGGTGGACCGGGGGATCTCCCCTCTTGGAATCCGTGCGCACGTTTGAGGTGGCGTGCAGTCTCGATAACGAACTCGATCCGATCCGCGCCTTCGTAATTCACACAACCTCTGCAAACTGCCTCTGTAAAATCCCAAATCATAGCCCACGGCATGCGGGGTAAATCGCAGAGGTAACATGACTGTCTCCGAGACGAAGATACTTGTGCAGAAGACATGTTGAATGTCCCCTTGGTCTTCTTTTCCCAGATAACTTGTTTTTGCAATTCTTCTTCCTTTTTTTTTTGTCTTTTTTTTCAGTCCGTGAATTTTCCCAAACACACAAAAGAAGAATTCCTCTTTCCCTCTCCTCCTCTTGCGATGCCAGAGACGAGCTGTGTTGTGGTGAGGTTGCAGGGCTGAAATTAGCTTTACGCGCGCGCCTTACATCCTGACTTGGGTTCTGATTTTGAATGTTGATTGTGCCTCCACGTCTCGCTCTCTCCGTTTGGAATGCCACCTGGCTGGAGCGGTGACGTCAGCACCACGTTCCGCAGTTCCTTTGAAACAAATGACATGCCACTTGTTGCTCTCCAAACGCGCAGGCTCAGACCACTCCCTCCTCATCTTCTGAATGGACTGAGGACACAGAGCGAGCTGTACGCGCAGGATTCTCACCGAATTACTGAATACGCGGTTTCCACAATATTGGCATTTGATGTATCATACCACCTAATAAGAAGAAGATCTATCAATATCATATCCAATTGCACATATTAATAGCATTCAGGATTGTGTATGAACATTTCTGTAGGTCGCAATACTAATGTTATTTTTTTTGCTTATGTCAGCAAAATCAAATAAGCCATAATCGAGTAATTTAACGATTCTATTTGAAATACTTCACACACGCTTGCGCGCTGCAAGAATAGCAACAATACAGCCGTGCATAAATATTCAAATAATTCAAACGAGTACATCTAAATATTCATCGAGCAATTCGATACGCATTTCAGAATACGAATGTTACGATGTTATTCTGACACGCATTTATCTCAAGAGGCATTTGTGCGGGGAAAACGAACAGAAACGAATTATTTCATTTATATCAGCGAAAATATAAACACTTAGATGAAAACACAAACACAAAAACAACGCTCTTTCTTTACGCGTCTGCAGTATTCTCAGCAGTTACAGTCGAGGTAGTTGAGCTGGATGGGGTTTTCCCGACCCACATGTTGTTTACCTAATAGGACAGTCTGCTCCTGCTCCCCCTCCCCCTCGACCCCCCCCCCCCCCCCCCCATTTCCCCAGTCTCCTTTCCTGATTAACAACACCCAGTACACAGAGCAACATTTCACCCTGTGTGTGTGTGTGTGTGTATGTGTATGTGTGTGTGTATGTGTGTGTGTGTGTGTGTGGGGGGGGGGGGAGAGGAATGAGAGAGCAAGAGGAAGAGAGAGGGGGGCAGAGGGAGAGCGAGAGAGAGGGAAAAACAGGGTAGAGCGAAGGGAGGGAGGGAGGGAGGGAGGGAGTAAAGTGGTTTACTGCAGCAGTCTCTCTCTCCACATAGCGCTGGCACAGACTGCTGGTGTGTTTCCATCCAGGCCCGACCAGGACCAGAGCCAGAACCAGGAGGGGACCAAGTATGGCCTTGGCCCAGAGGACCTGCTGGGCTGTCGTCTCCTAACAATGTAGCATTCACCTCACCCCCCCCACCCACCCACTGCAGCCGTGACGTTAGCTACAAGGCTACTGGGCTCCACTGGGAAATTGCGTAGCTACAAATACTGTGCTTTGAGGAGTAGATAGCTCGGAAAACACACTACGTCCTTGAAGCAATAGACCAAATACAGTTCACGCACTATCAAAGATCCATGCAATGCCTGGCCAGTTGAAATAAATGCATTTTAAATTACAAACTGTGGATAGTTCTTTAGAATCATCTACACAACATGACGAGCAAGCGGTGAAACATTCTACACTTTGCCAGCTCAATGGGGGAAGAGGGGAGGCTTGAATAAACAGAACAGGGCCAGACGATTCATGTTTTTCTTCAGAGCCAGTGCCAGTCAGAAAGAGCTGAATGACTATCCAGCAGATGAGCTGGTTGTTGTGGACACTTTTCTCTGAGCTCCAAGCTCCAAGCTCCAAGCCTGGGACTGCCAGGCCAAATGAAAGAGACGGCCATCCTCAGTCAACGGAATCAGAAACAAAAAACAACAGGGGGGGGGAAAAAAAAAAAAAAGGAGAGAGAAATGTTGTGTTTTGTGCCATTTACTCCCCATTTAGAGCCTTGCTTGATGTGAGCGTGGAGCATAATCTCACACAGCAGTGGAATGTACAGAAATATCCTGTGGCTTTACTGGAAATCAAAGCACGTTGCGTACAGTGCCTTCTCTGTTACGAGCTTTCGGACACATGGATGCAATTAAAACACAAAGAGAATAAGGGAAATACCACAGACCAGCCCCTAACGTATGCCCATTCACTTAAGTCACTGTTCTATTAATACCACACACATAAAACATCTAACAATGTCAATCAAAAAATTCGGCAAAAACAACCTCTAGCTCTATACATAGCAGGCAGACAGCTCAGGCGCTCTCCTCCCTCCCTCCCTCCCTCCCTCCCTCCCTCCTCGCCTTTCCTGAAAGGATCCAGTGCTATCCCCACATCACCACAGCCCCTCATGCATACAGCGTACAGCTCAGGCACCAACTGTGTGTGTGTGTGTGTGTGTGTGTGTGTCTCTCCCCCTCTTAGCCTTCCTCTCTGTGTGGAACATTTTCAGCCCTGGCTGCGTCGCGGCACTGCGCCTGGCGTAGTCAAGCGCAGGGGTTAATTTCCAGCTTCCGCTAAAGCGGCTGGCAGGCTGCCAGACAGATGGATTCTGGGAAAAAGGCGAGGCTTTGCCAAGTACAAACTGCCAACGTTAAGCAGAGCCGACAGCCTCCTCTCCCTCCTCCTCCAAACCTGGCAGCGGTTCAAAGTGCTCTCTCATTTGAGACGCTGGCGCCGTGCCACATGCATGCAGATTTACTTTACCCACTCTCAGATGGGGCTGGTAAATGCCGCCACCGTTGCCATGGGGATGGGAGGCGAGCGGAGAGGTCCTGTGAAGTACTGCCTCTCTTTCTGTCTCTGTCTCTCCCTCCCTCTCCCTCCCTCACTTGTTCTCTGTACAAATGCAAAAGTGGGACGTCCTGCATACATGCATGTGCACAATGCACACTCCTGCACGGACGCATATGCACGTGCAAGCATACACATCGGGGTGCATGCACACACGCGCACGTGTGCATGCACCCCGATGTATGCACACACACACACACACACACACACACACACACACACACACACAGACACAGACACAGACACAGACACAGACACAGACACACACACACACACACACACACGTCTGGGCCAGGTAGTATAATATACTGTATACTGCAGTATGATACACTGTAGATTCACACTTAGGTTTTGAATGAATGAGGGATATGCTCAAAATACTGAGTCAATCAATTTCTGTTTCATCCTGAAAAACATGACCATTCCTTTTCGCTCTCTCTCTCTCTTTCTTTCTTTTTGCCTCTTACCTGGATCGGTCCGGTCGGCCGTTGTCGCCGTCGGCCCGTGTTGCCATGGCAACCCCGGGCGACAGCATGCCTCTCGTCGTTGCAGAGCCGCGGTCGTTAAGGACTGTTTCCGGGAGCCGTCCATTTCCTGCTGGGGAGAGAGAGAGAGAGAGAGAGAGAGAGAGAGAGAGAGAGAGAGAGAGAGAGAGAGAGAGAGAGAGGTGCTAGCGTTCATCCTCTGACACCTGCCTCCCTCAGCACTTTCTATATCTGTGTTCTACATCTCAGAGTTCCAAAGGGTAAACACAGTCACTCAATGTCCTGATTGCCTCACCGGTGTCTCTCTGGGTTTATCATTGCATTATCAACAGAATTGCCTCATCGAGAGCATAGGTCTGTACATATCTAGATATAAACCATGTACACACAGAAAATCTATCAATGTCTGTTGGCTGGATACAATAATACTTTCCCTGCATTCCACTACTTCAAAGACTAGTTCATTTCCTAACAGGTTTATAACAGGGAGGCTGGTGGAGGCTCACTGTAATGCATGGAATGGAATGAGGAATGGTATCAAACATGTGTGTTTGATACCATTCCTCATTCCACTGGTTGATACCATTCCTCATTCCGTTCCATGCATTACAATGAGCCCGTCCTCCGATGTTCTACCTCCACCAGCCTCCCCTGGTTTATACAATCTGAAACGGGTTGAGTGACAGAGTGTTGATGCTGCAGCTCAGCTTGCCCAACACTGAGAGCAGTCACACACAAGGACCAGTGCAAAGCCAAGCCGCAAGTGTGATTAAGTACAGAGGAAAACAGTCCTTCCAAGAGGAGTCTACTCTGTTCCGGCCATGGCCGCCTCCTGCTGCGGAGGTTTCCACACAAACCCCAAACCACTTCTACAGCTGCTGACTGACGTCAAACAGCTACAGTGTTTACAGCTGGGGAACATCAGTACTGTTGTTGAGCTGTGAAAACACAGTAACACGCACGCGCGCACGCACACACGCACGCGCACACACACACACACACACCTTCAGAGCCTTAGAATGATGTGTCGTGACAGACTCTGGCTGGATAGGAATAGCAGATCAATAACAATGCAATTAGCCAATACTAGCGCAACCTCTCTGGACCAACCTCTGCCAACTCACTCACGAACTGAAAGAGTCAAAAGTCATGTAATGGACAGATCAATGATCTCTTCCATCCTTCCTTGTGCTTATTAACACAGGGAAGGATGAGAAGGGCTCTCTCTCTCTGTGGTGTAGTTTCTCATATCTCTCGTATAGACTGGTGCTTGTTCTCCTTTCACTCTTTTGGATACTTCTAGATTTCTGTGGAAACCTATTACAGGATTAATAGCCTTAGTCTGAGGCTCTCTCTCTCTCTCTCTCTCTCTCTCTCTCTCTCTCTCTCGAAAACCAGCTCTCGTCGAAAAACAGCCTCTTGAATTCAACGTTTTTAGAAGTGTGTTGACACTGTGCCCTCCATTACTGCGGCGCAGGCTCCTCCCCCCTGCTGGTCTGTCGTCAACTCTGCAGTGGCAGGTAAGGGTAATAACACAGCCTGCCAGCCCTGTTAGAAAGGGCATCACTATGGGGGAGTGACATGCCCGCCTCCCCCTCTCACCCCCCCCCATAGCATATATTAGGTGACACAACGAATAGGAACCAAATCAATGATGAGGGAGTTCAAATCCAATGGCCTCGGCTGAAAGGCAATTATAGAAAGGACCTTGGACAGAACGTGGCTTAACAAACCCCGTCATCTTAAATGAGGTGTTAAACGAGGTGTTCTGATCTTTTGGGGAGGAGCTGTTTGTTTGAAGCGGCCATAGTGGAGAGACTAAATGCACAATGGTGTTGAATGGTGGAATGTACAGTAGTGCTAATGCTATTGTAATCGTGTTTAATGTATAACAATGATATCACGTACAACATAATATAATACATACCAATAGGCTACGATAGACACATTTTTCTTCACCTATTACAAAAGGTGCAGGGGAGGCTGGTGGAGGTAGAAATGGAAGGACAGGCTCATTGTAACGCATGCAACGCATGATATCATTCCTCATTCCATTTCATGCATTCCAACCTTCACTGAAAAGGTGTGTATCTTGGCGACAGACAGCACCCCAAATGAGAAGCCTGGTGAGGTCACACACAGTAGGTCTTTATGCAGATCTGAAAAGCAATTACCTGATGTGATGGTCCTCACCAGAGTGGAGGAGATCCCCCCCTATCCAGACCTGATTACAGCTACAGTCTGTCATTCATCAGAATTAGGACCCAGCTGACAGACTGATAAATGTGTTTGTATGTGTGCGTGTGTGTGTGTTTGTATGTGTGTGTGTGTGTGTGTGTGTGTGTGTGTGTGTGTGTGTGTGTGTGTTTCTGCAGCTGGATGACTGATGATGAAACACGTTGAGATGACATCACGTTCTAGGAATGGGAGAGGCCTGTTTCTTACAGATACTTAGGCTTAGCTTGTGCTTTTCCTCCACAAAGACATGGCAGGTAGCAGTTTTCAAGGCATAAATCTATGACGAGGAGTGGGTGGACTGATGCAGAATGAGACACTATGTACTTTGAGGTATTTTGTTTGCCTGAAAGCAGCAACATCTAGGCTAATTAACACACAGTACCTCAACATACAGGCTACACCAGAGATCAGATATCATGGGATTTCATACAGCTAAACACACACACACACAGCCATGGTCATTGTTGTTACTCACAATGGAACTGTGCCTGCTGGTGATTGCTGATTGGCATAGTGAGATATACTGAGATTGACCAAGTTGAAGAGAAAAGAAACGATTGATTCTCAGACGACCATTCACATACCACCGCCCGCTCTGCTCTTTCCACCTAATCTGACCTGAATCATGATTAAGCCCAGAAAGGTTCTCGTCATGTAAACAATGGGGCTCTATACATCGACCAATGTGATTGGTGGATCGTGTAATGGCCTTAATGTAATTTCAAGGCAATGGGTTTCACATGAGGGGGTTTGATGTGCATGAGAAACAAAGGCCCAACGGCTAAATATAGCCAATTCCCAAAGAGAGAGAGCAGTCTGACAGCTGGGGAGAGGGAGGGAGGGAGGGAGAGAGAGAGAGAGATAGAGAGAGGCTGACGGGTAGAAATAGCATGGTTGCCATGACAACCAGCTTCCGAGGTAATACCAGCAGCAACAAAATGGTGCCACTTCAGACATCTTATATATAGCGTAGCACACTCACTGCCAAATACTACCACATTTCTCATTCTCTCTCTCTCTCTTACTCACAATCACACACATACCCCCACACACAACCACAGGCCTATACACACCCCCTGTCACATACACACCCATACCCATACCCATACCGAAGACACACACACACACACACCGAAAGACACATACACCGAAAGACACATACACACACACACCGAAAGACGCACACGCACACGCACAAACAAGAGCTGAGCCATAATTAACTCTCTGTTCGCTCCCACACACACATCCATCACCATGGGGACAACCAGTGGCACTCCTTTTCTGAGAAAGCAATTCCACGTTGTTGTTAGGAGATTGGATAGAGAGGGAGAGAGAGAGAGAGAGGACAGAGAGATTGAGGGAGGGAGGGAGGGAGAGAGAGAGAGAGAGAGAGAGGGAGAGAGATATTGGCAAGCAAAGGGTATCGTTCTAGGGAGACAGATTAGATTTAGAAGGGGGAGATTGTTGAAGCTCTCAGACAGCGTGTAGGAGAGACCGTCACTGACCTCTCCACCCCAACATGTAGCACAGCCCTGCAGCAACCACATTACTGCTGTGTTCGAGACAGAGAGGGAGGAGGAGGAGGAGGAAGAGGAGGAGGCGGAGGAAGAGGAAGAGGAAGGCTAGCCAGTAATGTTTTTATGGTTGAATGACAGAATGGATAAAGGACAAGTTCTCTGCCCTTCTCTCACCTTTCTGAATGTGTTAAAGGTAACGTTGTCAGTGGTATTCATGAGAACTGCTGAGATGGTAGATGTCAACCCCTGCTCTTCATATACAGTACGTTTCATATTTGACTTGCTGAGCACAGAGAGAGTGGTGCAATATCTGTATATCACAATATCTACTGTATCTAATTATTTTCCATCTACAATAGGTTATCTCATTAAACATTCATTCAAAAAGAGGTGTTATCAATAACAGTTTCAGATTTGACTTGCTGACTGAGTCAGTGACGCAATGTTTATACATGTGAAATATACCTCCAACCCTATAATTTTACTCGAAACACATTATTTTCCATATACATGGTATCTGACATGATGGTATGTTTTCAATAACCAAACCTCCATAGCAGTGGGGCTCATTGTAACGCGTGGAACGGAATGAGGAATAGTATCAAACACCACGTGTTTGATACCATTCCTCATTCCGTTCCACGCGTTACAATGAGCCCGTTCCTCCGATGTCTACCTCCACCAGCCTCCCCTGCTCCGTAGTGTGGTTCTATTCACCCGTGAGAGATGCTTGCTGTCTGTGTTTGCACAGCCGTGCACCGGGGACATTGTTCTCACCTGAATGGTTTCACCCTTAATGGAGTTTTACACCACGAGACAGAGAGCAGACCTAATCTCACCAAGCCAATGAGTTTTACACCAAGACAGAGAGGACCATTACTAACCTTCCCATGCGAGTTAATAGGCCTACATATAGGCAGTCAACACTGCTGCGCTACTATGAATTATGGCTGTACAGTTAATATATTCATCCAGTGGAACTCTTCTCCCTCAGGAATACAACCACTTCCCCTCTTTACTGTAAATAGAGGCTCTCTGAAATACTCTGTGCTCTGCTTGGGTCTAATTAACATCTCCAGTGTTTGGTATGGGAGGAAGTGTACATTCCTCAGCCTGCGTCTCGGGAGACGGAGTCAGCTGCCATTGTTGTCAGGAAGAGCTGTCTTTGGTGTTCAGCCAATAGGAAACAAACGCTGGGAGATTATGTATGATTGTTATAAACCATGACTGAGAGAGAAGAAGCGAGTGGCGATACGTGACACGTTATGATGGCGTTTTTTTTCGATGCATCACAGCAGAACAGCGAAAAGGTGCTAAAGCCGTATTTGTCCCATGAATGCGATTGTTCATTAAAGTCAATGGAATGAGAAATGTTTTGTTTTTTTTATTTATTGAAAATGGCCCCAGGGAAATGTGTTTGAAGAGTTCCTATGGTGTATGTGTCAATAACGGAAGGGTGTCAGGTTGCATAGTGCTGTAGCCTGTTCCTTATTAGTTCTAACAACTTGGAGAGAATAAAAGTTACATGTCGTGTTTTGTTTCTCATCAAACAGTGGCAAAGGGAAATGTTTTGTTCTTCTCAAGGACAGTTAAAGCGCATTTTGACATTGTACATCAAACCAGGTTCTCTTGTAAGAAATCTCATCCTTGACTGCTCACCCTCTCCTTTACCTGCCAAAAGATCTGAGTGACGCTACTGCCCCCTAATGGTACAGAAGAAAAACGTACGCAATAAAAGGCTAAAGTGAGCAGTAAATAGTTAAACAGCTTCATTGTTGCCAAATATGCTCTTGGCTCCAGCTCATTGGTAAACAAGGGGAAAATAATGAGGGGGGGAATTCTATAAATAACCTAATTAATTTAAACCAATTATTGCTGAAAAGACATTATTACTATTGTGACTAACCTTGGACAACGCGTGGTGTTTTCTGTGCCTTGGTGATGGAGCTGGAGCCGGGTTGCTTGGTGTTCTCGGTATTGTAGTTCCAGCGGGTGGGCTTGGGGATGACCCTCCGTGGTGCAGGGGTCTCCAGGGGGCTCTTCCCTCCACCCACCCTCCGCTGGCTGGCTGTGTCTGGGGAGGTTAGGGCAAGTAGAGGAGGGACTCAGCTGTTTAGCAGATTTTACCAGGGGAGGCTGAATGAGCCCATACTCCGATTTCTGCCTCCACCAGCCTCCAGTGGACTTTACATACTGTAGATTTGCAACTACTCAATTACCGTGTTAAGCAAAATAACATTTGTCCATTTATCTCCCTCTCTCTGTATCAATAGTATGCATCCATCTAATCTGTCAATGTTCCTACAAACTGTGGGAAAACATTGCAGAGGTCACTCATTCATACTACATGTCCCAATGTTTATGGGTCACACATCCCGCATTTAACAAGACACCTGACAGAGATAACATATACCCTACCTGCTGCTGAAACAGCCGAGGATAAATCCACAACCTCCAGGTGTGTGTGAGTGTGACCAGGCCGGAGGTGACTGGCCTGGGGGTCTGACAGAGGCAGTACTGAGGCAGGAGCAGGGCCGGCATTGAGGAGGGGAGGGGAGGTCACAGGGGCCTGGGCGTGGGCTGTCACGACACTGAGGGCTGAGCCCAGCAGATGGTTCTAGGTGGAGGAGGAAGAGAAGACACATATGGAAAACCGGGTTTGAGTGATAGACTGAAAGGGGTTAAAAACCGGGTTTGAGTGATAGACTGAAAGGGGTTAAAAACCGGGTTTGAGTGATAGACTGAAAGGGGCTCTGCATAGGAGTGAAGTTATGAGACACATACAGTATAGTACAAAAGCATGAAGTATATTGCTGGACTAAAGACAGACACACTCAAACTGAGGGATGAAAAATACAACATAGTATACATGTCATTACAGTGGTCTTACACCAAGGGAGGCTGGTGGAGGTAGGAATCGGATGATGGGCTCATTGTAATGTATGGAATGGAATTAGGAATGGTATCAAACACACATGCTACAATGAGCCCGTCCTCCGATATCTACCTCCACCAGCCTCGCCTGTCCTACACTCTTAGAACCATTTCCACAGAGTGGGTTCCACATGGCACGAAAAAGGGTTTGCCTAAAGGGACTGTTCTTTTGCACTGTTTAAATTATTTTATTGTCTGTCATTGAATGTTTCACTTAGTATGTCTTGTCTTATCTGTTGTGCCTGTGCACTTTATCTGTCTCACCGTGGGAGAGTGAGAAACGTCCTCTCGATTCCTTTGTATGTCTTGACGTGAAGAATTGACAATAAAGCCACTTTGACTTGACTTTGACGACAAGCCCCAAAACATTGGTTCTAGCTAGAACCTTTTTGTTCTAAAAGCGCACCTGCATTTCTATCTGTTGGCTCTGGATCCACTCCAGGTGCTGCAGTCTCTGCTGGGTCAGAGTACTGAGCTGATCCTCCAGCTGGGCCACGCGCTCCGAGGCTCTCCCCTCCCTGGTCCCCTGGATCTCCAGGGCCCGGCACGGGGGTCTGTCTGCCTCCAGCAGCCTTAGAAGCCCCTCAGACATTTGGGACACACGCGCCTCCATATCACTCTGAGCCTGGAGAAAACAAACAAAGAACACACACACACACACACACACACACACACACACACACACACACACACACACACACACACACACACACACACACACACACACCATGAGCGATCCTAGGATGAGGTGCAGCAGGTGCACAGCATTCTCGATGCTGGGAGGGGTTAAGCCCAGCAAGAGGCCTCCCCCTCTCACATCCTTATCTTCAAAGGACCCAGGAGGAGACCACTGGACTAGTTTCCACTACCTTGATGAGTGGTGCTGTGGCAGCGATGGCTGCAGCTGTGACCACCGCCGCAGTGGAGGCCAATCCCTGGTCCCCCAGGGGAAGAGAGACCGGCTGGGGTCCAGAGGGGAGAGAGGCAGGCTGGGGCTCCAGGGTCTGGCTCTGGGGAGGTCTCTGGTCCAGCAGCTGCACCTTTACCTCCCGCCTCAGTGGGGCGCTCTGACACCTGAGGAGCACAGGAAGGGAATCTCATCATGTATGTGTGATAACACTATAACAACAACGTATCACAAATGTATGAGAACAAATGAAACAAAACACCTGTAATCCAGACAGTAAGAATATCTCAGCGTTCTGACTGGTATGACATGTAGGTTACTGTATGTATGTATATGACATGGATACCTCTGTTTCAGAGCTGCCAGGATGGCTCCCTTCCCGCCAGCAGCATATGTGGATATCAACAGGTCATGGCCTGAGGGACAACACACCGTAGAGTTAGTAACGCTACACAATAGGACATATGAGATCAAATAGAATAGGAACTGAGGATTCTGACCCTTGTCTCCGCTGTCTTTAGTCTGGCCGGAAGATGAGGGGGTCTCCTTTCCATCTTTATTAGGACCCTGAGACAGAAAAAGACACTATCATGTGTGAGTTTTCATTGTTTCATAAACATGCAGATCAGAGTATCACATGAATAAGGCCAACAACCTACCTGGCTCTCTTTTCTCTGTCCTGTACGTGCCGCCATCTTGCCTCTGTGCACTTGAATCCCTTCTGGATCACACACAGGGGAAGAGACAAATGTTAGAAATCCAATGACTTATGACCATAGAGATAGATTCAGTTCTATAGCTATGACCCTGTCAAAGGGGTTTGGGGCTCACCTGAGTGTGAGACTGACGGGAGGTTTGCTCGCAGGGGAGGAGGGACATCTGGGAGGTGATGCTTTTGTTTCTTTGTCTGTTTTGGGTTGTCAATCACTGGTGGCTCGTCACTAGCGAGAGAGGGTTCAGTAACATCGCGCAACTTCTTGACCGTTATCTTTACCTGCTCTGTTCTATTAGATACGGTTGACACCGAAGCCGAATCTCTCTGTCGGTCGTAGCTCTGCTCAGGAAAGTGAATTCTGGTTGAACGAATCAAGACGTCCCCAGCATCAGAGCTGGACGTGGACTCATCAAGGTTTATATTCCTCATGAGAGTGTAAGCCATGTCTATTCTTGACAGCAACTTTGACAATATGTCTTGTTATCAACGTGACTCACCAACCGTCAGATGATTGCTGTGTCAATAATTTCGCCTCTTCAGGACTTTGAATTTCCCGCTGCGTGCATGTTGACGTAAACCGTCCCAGTGTCAGTGAGTAAAAAAAAAAAAACAGCTTTACGTTTTAGATACAGCATCAGAAAAAAAAGTTCCTGGATAAGTGTCCTTAGGAACAACCGTAACTCGCCGGTAAATGAAAGCAACATACAAGATAAAACCGAAGAACACAAAGCACAGCAACTGTTGCCGACAACAATAACTTGACAGCGCTTCCTTTTCTTCTTCTTCGAGGATGTTGTCAACTACGAGTCGCGTAGCGAAGCTAAATGTCGCCATCTGCTGTAGATAACTGGGGATGCACGAGCGAGAAAACGATAGCCCAAAGATAACCGAAAAATATAAAAAATATATATTTTATAATAATAATAATGCAGACAAAGCACACCAAAAATATATATGGATTTGTATGTTGAATACCCATCAGAACAGTGTTAAACGACTAACACAGTGGGGGACTATACAGTTATCATAACCTTGTATTACATCGGAGGCTTTATGCAGTAACACCAAATTCACTTTTCTTTGGATTCAATGTCGTTATTTTCGGCAAATTGCTTTCAGACTTTGACTCAATAAATATTTATGCTTAATAATTACAAAGTAGCATTTTATGTCAGTCAACACACTTCGTTTTAAGTGCGGCAATGCTATATTTGCACAATATTCTGTAAGATTTCAATGTTTGTCGAAACTGGTGCTGCAGCGCCCCTTTCACGACATGTCACATGTCCTTCGGAGCCTGGTTGGGTGAATGACTTCGCTGCTGTGCTGAGAAAGGTAATATTTCAATGCATTTCCTCCTCGCAACGTGTTGTCTAAAGCTACGCTGTTTATTCAAGCCTTGATTTGATTTACCTCCTGTCTATAGCCTGTAAATATTCAACACGCGCCATGTCATCTAATTGTAAAGCTTTTCACCAGATTTTGACAGCTAGTTAGCGCCGGTAGCTAGCTACTACAAATAGCATTGTTTGTACCTGTTGGCTGATTAAACAGGTTAATTAGCTGTGACAGGTAGAGCGGTAATGGTTGCATGATTGGTTTCAATAGGCATGCATGTTTTGCTGAAGCTGACAGGTATTACTATGCAATCTAGAATGTGTGGTGTGTGTTAGCAATCTGTATCAGTGTTATCTGACTGTAACTGTTTCATTCATTTATTAATTAATTGCAGGCTTTACTTACTTGTAACCTGACTGTATTATAAACATGACTCATGTACATGTATCTCCACTCCAACAGAAACCCCTCCAACTGAAACATGGCTGCCCAGATCTCAGAGACGGACCAGATTAAACAGGTGAGGTTCTCTCACTTGGCACATAGCATAGCATAGTATACTAAAGGCCTATTAACACCCCAACCCGTGTCTGACACATTAGTGATTGGTACGGTTTGTTTTGACAGTTCAAAGAATTCCTGGGCACCTACAACAAACTGACAGAGAACTGCTTCATGGACTGTGTGAAGGACTTCACCACCAGAGAAGTCAAAACAGAAGAGGTAATTACGTCCTTGATTCCTTCAAGACACTTTAGCCTGTGTTCATAAAGCCTATCAGAGTAGGAAGGCTGATCTAGGATTTTAGATGGGAATGAATCAGATGATATGATCCTAGATCAGCTCTCCTACTCTGAGACGCTTTATAAATACCGGCCTGTGTGTGTGTGGACGCAGTGACAACATTATATCACAATATTTCCCTCATGTTGTGAAGGTCAACATTGTGTATGAAAGTTAACAATAGCTCCTTCAGATGCAGCAAAAAGCCTTTGCTGTTGACATGGATGTGTACTTTATGTATGATGGTAGCCTAACTGTAATCTCTCCCTTTTCAAGACCACCTGCTCAGAAAGCTGCCTTCAGAAGTACCTGAAGATGACCCAGCGCATCTCCATGCGTTTCCAGGAGTACCACATCCAGCAGAACGAAGCCCTAGCAGCCAAAGCTGGTCTACTGGCACAGCCTCGGTAGGGATCTGTTACCCCTCCTCCTCCTCCATATGGACAGACAGCGTCACAGTGGCACATCCAGCCTGGTCACCACACAGCCTCCTGACCATCACAGAGGATCTAGTGGTGAACCAGGGGATAGATTCTAATGCCAGCCTTCCTACACCTGCTCTGGCCTACCTCGATGTCTCTGGCTGGGGTTGATGATTATGACGACGACTGTGTGGACTCTTCTATCTATCCAGAGGGCCGTGTTAACCCTCAGACAGAATAGCCTGGGTCATGACCTATCATGTTGAGTTCTGATCCTGGCAAAATGAGACAAAAAAAAAAGAAAATACATTTTTTTGTTTTTATAGTGTGTAATTTATGTGACAAGTAAGGTAAGATAATGACAAACTGGAGTATCAATAGTTTTGTGTCTCTTTTTGCTCTATGAATTCCTATTTGTTTCTGTATTGTATTATTAAATGTCTTCTACCGCCCTCTTGTCATACAGCTGTGCACTTCATTAAAGCAGGTTGTTTTCACATCAGCACATTGCTGAAATACCCCACTGTCTATAGTGTCCTCCTGCTTGACCTCTAACAAATTAAACATCTGCCACCTGTTGGGGGTGAACTGTCACTGCATGTGCAAAGATGATACTGACAGTGACTGGTGTGGTGTTTACAGAATTCCTAATTAGCCTATAGCCAGATCAGAGAGGATTTGATAGGTGGGAGAGACCTTCCTGTAATGTGCAGGCAGCTAGTAGTCAACTGTATTTTATAAAAAAAAAATAAACGACGGGTACAAGATTGGAGTGCTGCAAAGCTTTCAGGAAACTCACTTCTCCCGAAAACCTGTGTGCGCATGTGACGAGATCCATCATGTATACAGACAACAATCATGAACCAAAGACCAACACTACACAAGGAAAATATTTAAAAACTTTATTAGAAATGAAGAGAGCTCTGCTTATTTTACATAAAGATACAATGGCTTTGCTCAGGGAAATCCTAATACCTTCTCTTTCCTTCATCCAGGAATCTATGGACAAACTCACCTTTTTAGCAAGGAAGTACATATTCACAATGAAATCAAGTCAACAAAGCATAAAATGTTCTGAATGGTTCCATGTCACTCTATAGGGTTTTGTTCCAGACTCGCTCTGAAACCCAATGGTTCTGTTTATACAGTCTAAGGATGTATGCTAACTTTTCTAACAACTTGACAGAATAAAGAAAAGAAAAAGGTTTTAATAATATACTGGTACAAAGATGTTTTTAAAAAAAATAATATAAATCATTCTTTACAGTTTGTGTAAAATGTATTTTTCAAATACATGGTTTTGGAAGATCTATGTACAAAAGAAACAATCATAGGAAAAACCCCTGGGCTCGACTTAGTACATGTTCCTTAAGCAACAGTTTTATTTCATTGGTCAGAACTCAATGCTGAAAAAATAAAGAATAGAAGTTTAAATTACAACAAATACAAGTACCAAGGGGAAATCTGAACACAAGGAGAAAAAAAAAAAACTAAATGTAAAGGCCACCAAATTATGGTGTTCCCCAATATAGTCTAATAAGGGGGTACAACTCATGAGGGGGGGGAAAGTGTTGGGCCCAATTGAAAAAGGGGAGAGAGACGTATGTACTGCACAGTAGGGACCCAATTGAAACATCACAGTCAAAATTGGCCTTTAGATGAGCACATGACATTCGTTCAACATCATATTTTCCCACTCTTTGCCAACTGTGGAAGGTTCATGTTTCTATAATTGTAAAAAATACAAAAATGTATCCACTGACAGAATAAATATATTTAACAAGTTGCAAGATACCTTTATTTTACACAAAGTTTCAGGTCTAGAAATCTTTCATTAAATAACTTCACCGCTGTGATATATACTTTTTGAAATTTTCCGTACTAAAATAAAAACTCTGCAATTACATATAAAAAGACAAAATACACTCGCAAAGGAAATTAGTCAACTGAAAACAGTTTTTCCTGTGTTCCACTGTTCAAACCCCCCCCCCCCCCATTTCATTTTTTATTTTTTCACTTCTTTCCTTAAAAAGAGACAACAAAAATAGTTTTGCATAATTACTGTGCTGCCACGCACCTCAATAGTGGAAGACAACAGCTGCAGTTTTCAGTCAACTACATTCCCTTTCGCAATTGGATTTGTCCCACTTTTCCAAAATAGGGCACTCTGCTGCAACGTTTGTACTTTGGCAGTTCTGATGATGGAACAAGTGAACAGAATTGACCTTTTGTTTTTGCAAAACCATGTCCAGCTGGTTAAGGAGTGACCATTATATCAACGCATTAGGGACCCTTTACAGTTTTACATTGTGTTTGCTGGGTTCTGCTGACAGGGAACAACATTATTGATTACTACTGCATGTAGATTGGTCCCGGTGGAGGGAGCCAGACGTGGTTTATTTCATGGTTCTGACAGGAGGGGGGAGAAGTGCCTTGGACTGTTCAAGGATGGAGTCAGAGAGGTTGGCTTGGCTGGGGGGGGGAGGTGTCTCGTTCCTTACATTCAGCTCACATGGGAAAATCCATTTCCTGACACTGCGACATGTGACTACGGCAACCAGGAAAAGTGCTGGAAGTGGGAGTGGCCACATGGTGGATGGGATGATGCTGGGGGGGCTAGAGGACAGTCGAGTGCTTTTGGCCGCTTGCTCTACCATGTCAGTACGAGTGTACAGGGATTCCATTTAGCAAGTTGAAACGTTCAGAACTTCAGATAGAAATGCACTGTCTAGAACTGACATGACTCATCTACATGAGATATACAGCAACAGCTGTTCTATACAGCACATTTCTATTTGCAGTGTTCTGGACGTTTCACCTCACTGGAAATACCCCAGGAGGGCAGCGGGACGCTGGGAAGGCAGAGGCGGGGGTGTGTGGCTGGGGCGGGGCGGAGGCGTGTCATCACCTGCACTCCACAGCCACTGTGTTCTGAGTGGGCGAGGCCGATGATGGACTCATCCCTGTGTCTGAGGAGCCTGATGACGTTGACGCGGTGGTGTGGGACACTGGGAGAAGGGAGAGAGAGGGTTAGCTAGTTATATAGCACACACACACACGTGTGTGTAAAGAATCATTCAAAGCAAAGTATTCCAATATAATGAAATCTATGTACAACCTATGGCATCCTCTAGAACTGGCTTTGACTACCACCATAAAAACCAAGACCTATAACACTGGGTCTTGAGATAAGCCAGAGAGAACCAAAGTGTCCTGTACTGAGGAGAAGCCATCCTTACCTTCTCTCTCTTTCTTCTTGATCCTCTTCCTCCTCCGGTCGATGGAGGCCACCTCAGACTTGAGGGACATGTAGTACTTCCTGATCTCCTGCAGCTTGTCCTGCAGGAAGGAGATTCTCTCCCCACTTGACATGGTGTCCAGCTCATCTGTTCAGAGAGAAAGAGAGCGAAGGAGGGAGAGAGAGGGGTTACTGGAATTATCTCAAGTCAATAATAGTGCATTCAAATGCTCCTCAGAAACTCTGAACATTTAGCACAGGATTTTCCTAGAGTTCCCTATTGGCTGATTCTGATAACCCAAAGAATGGGAATCTCTGAGATGACTTTAAACATTCAGCTAATAGGTCTAAGTGAAGCATATTTTCAAAGAAATTTAGAGATAAATAGTATATTACAATATAATACAAGCTGTATAACGGCTGGTGAAGGTAGTAATTGGAGGACGGGCTCATAGTAATACTTGGAATGAGGAACGGTATGAAACGAGCCTGCCGTGCTACACTACCAACTCAAGCCTTCAGTAACTGATATTAGTCAGTGTGATGACCACTACCACCATGTCTTTTATTCTAAGTCTGTTTTTCTTACTTCGTAGTAATTGTGGGGGGAAATGGTGCCAGAGTACGTCAACGACATGATTGGCGTGTAAAAACACAATCAAATATCAACACAATCAAATAAAGTACATAAAAAGGAATCATTACTAGGTGACGTACTGAGTGGGAAGGTCCACTTGTAGTTGCGCGGGGAGGGGAAGCCCTGCTTGTCTTTGTGCTTGTCCTTCTCCAGGTCTTTACTGTGTGGAGAGCTCAGGCCGGGGGAGCGAGACAGCTTCTGGCCTTTAGACAGAGAGTGTTTGACAGGCGTCAGCTTACTGGACGTGTCCATGACAGCAAGGTCCTCACTGTCACTGCTGTGGCCTGGGGAGGGGAGATGACACACACACACACACACACTTTATTTAGGTGCAGCCCAAACAAGAGAACTGTAATCCGTTAACCGACAATTGTCTGCCATTTATCGATTTTTTGTTGAAGGAAAATTCCAAATGCAATCGGTCATTTTGACAGACAAATGTTGCCGCAAAATAACTAACTACATTTAAAACAGCAGAGAACCTGTGAAAAACAGCCTGTACTTTCAGTCCTGCCTTGCTGTGTGACCTAAACTGGTGCTGTCATGACACATTTGACACAAAATCCATGTCATCCATACCAGTCCCCCCCATAAAAACTCACCATGGGGTGACACTTTACTTTCGGTTTTGCCGAACAAGATGCAATAGCGAGTTCTAATCAAGTAACGTGATTGATCTGTCACTAACTTCTCCGCAATTTCATCTGGGACGATGTTGCGGTCAACTATAACTTCCTCTAATGGTAATTAGTTGACGGGTTGGGCAACCATCCAGTAGTTTGGTTGACAAAGTCTCTGACCTTGGGATGTTTGGATGTGTCTCATCTGGGGATCTTTGGATGTGCCGAGCCCTGATCAGTAGACATGTAACAAATATAACAACGGGTAAAAATGGACCAGATTTTTTTCAACCACATCTGACATGTGGACAGATCAAGATTAATTTTACCGGAACCCCAGACTATAACAAAAGCCAAATCCCTTTAATCCTAAATAAAGCTCAGGGATACCCAAAGCATTTGCACACACACACAGACACACACACACGTCACAGACTAAACTGCTGTGCTTACCTGCTCCATTCTTCTCCATCTTCGATGTTGTGCTTGGCCGTTTCTGGTTGCGTTTCTGCTTCTTGGCAGAGGAGCTGCTATTGCAGTCCATTAACCTCTTTTGACCTGCGGGGCAAGAGAGAAGGTTGGTGAACTCCAATGCTCAGGTCAACAAAAGGGTTAAGCTTCTAGAGAAACATCTATCAACTGTAAAACCCATCACATACAGCAAGCAAAACATGTATAAAACGATTACTATGCACATTATGCTTTGACAAAGGCGCTTTCTCCAAAACGCGTCCGAAAAACAAAACATCTTTGACAGGACCAAGTTGCCACCCAGAACCTCTTTCCTTGATTTATAAAACTATACTTTGCTGCACGACAGGACTGTTTACATGACAACAACAACGCTGGATAACACCTGCATCATGTGTGAGCCCCACCTCTGTCCTTGGTGTCCCTCTCCTGCAGAGACAGGCTGGAGTTGCTGGAGCTGGTGCTGGCGTCGAAACAGTTAGCAGATGACTCATTCTCACAGAGCCCCTCCTGGGACTCCCCCGCCACGCTGTCCACCTCGATGGTCACGTCACTCTCACTCTTGGTGCTGTGGGACTCGTCGGGACTGGGGTCCGAGGTGGGGGAGGGGAACACTCTGGAAGGGGGGGCACCACCGGAGGACGGAGGGTTGTGCGGGGCGTGGGAGACCATGGAGGTGGGTGGTTGAGGCTGCAGGACCTTTGGTTCCCTCAAGCTCATGAGCAGCTCTTCTGCAGAGGGCGTCTTCTCCTTCTCATCCAGGTCGTCTAGGTCCACCTCGTGGCACACCAGCGCCTCAGGGCCTATCTGAGGCATCAGCTCGTCCACAGGGCCCGAGCCTGTGTGATGCTGCTCCGCCATGGGGCCCATACCTCCGCGAGGGGGCTCATCCCGACACTGCACCTCCAGGGTGAGAGAAGGCATCTGCACCTTCACCTCCTGCTCTTTAGCAGCCGACAGGCGCTCCTCTCCCCGGTCTTTCTGCCCCGCATCAGACCTCCTCAGTCGCTCCTCTCCTTTCTGCCCCGACTCGGCTCTCCTCTCCATGTCCGACCTTTTCAGGGGCGAGGGTGTCTTGGGCTCCGGCCTCTTCACAGGCGAGGGCGTCTTGGGCTCTTCCCTCCGGTCTAGACGCACCTTCTTGTCCGGCGTCCTCTGCTCCGTGGCTTTGCGCTTGGTTACGATGTTGCGCTCCTCCCTGCAGAACTCCTCCTCCGTGGCCGAGTCAGTGTCGGAGCCCGAGGGCTCTGGGAGGTGCTGGGCGGGCAGGCAGTGGAGCACCACCATGGGCTCCTGGTCCTGCCTCTTCAGGGTGCGAGAGCAGGGGGACGGAGACTGGGACTGGGTCTGGAGCTGGGTCTGCTCCATCTCAGTGTGGTTGGGAGTGGTGTTGGGGGTGGGGGTGGGAGTTGTAGTTTTAGTGGGCGTTTCAGAGCCTGGCTCCCTGGTGCTCCTTCGTCCTTTAGGCCTAGGGGACCTGTCTGGTGGGGTCTGGTGAGCCAGGGGCTGGGCAGGCAGGACAGACCTACAAGGGGACTTGGGGGTGTCCTCTTCCTTGGGTCTGTCAGGCTCAGGGGACATGGGCACAGCCGCTGCCGCTGGCGGCTCCTCAGCCTTCTCTGGCTCTCTCCTCTCTGGAGGAGGTTTCTCCCTCTCCTCCTCCTCTTCTTCCTGCATCCGGGGGCTGCTAGGCAGCTCTGCCTCTACTGCCGATGCTGCTTCTGCTTCAACTGCTGCTGCAGCAGCTAATGCTGCTGCTGCCACTAATGCTGCTGCGGCTGCCTCCGCTCTTCCTCTCTCCACCCTCCTGTCCTCCTCTTCCTCCTGCTTGCGAGCCGTAGCTGGGTCCGTCCTCTCTGCCCACGCGGGCTTCTTCTCAGGTGAGTCCTCTGATTCGCTGTCCTCAGACGAGTTGCCTGATTCTTCTAAGAGAAGGGGTACCAATAAAAACTTTAATGCATGTCCATTCAAATCTTTCAATAATTATCTATTAACTTCCAAATACAAAGGAGCTAATCCTCTGATGGTTGTCAGAAATCGGACATCATAACCACAGTTACCAAGAAGTTGAAGACTCTGAACCTTCGGGTCAGATAAATCATAATAATCCAGAATGAATGCAGAATTTAATTTCAATCTGACAACATATCTGACCAAACCGAACCTCTGGGACCGTATCCCACAGGTTATGGTACTTCTGTTTAGACTGCTTGTACGGTTACGGACAACAGTATTTGTGTGAAAAGATCCTATAAAACTTACCATTGGATTCCTCCTTATCAGAGTCATACATCCCTGAGGTTCTCCTGGTACGCCGACGAGGGGTCCCTGTAGAGAGAGAGGGAGGAAGGATGGAGGAAGAAGAGAGGGAAGAGCAAAACAGGGAAGAGCAGAAGGAGGGAGGAGAGAGACCCAGTCAACAACTTAATGAGAATAAGGTATCGGGGTTTGCAGAGAACACACAGCATGCTGCCCTCTGGTCTATATACTGTACAGCAGTGGAGGCAGAAATCGGAGGACGGGCTCATTGTACTCATCACACGTGTTTGATGATATTCCCCATTCCATTGCATGCATTACAATGAGCCTGTCCTCCGATTTCTACCTCCACCAGCCTCCCCTGGTATCCAGGTCTCTTACCCTCTCCATTGGGCAGGGTCGATAGGTCCGAGGGCCGGCTGCCCTTGCTGCTGGACCTGCCCTCGCTGCTGGGGGTCTTGGACACACTCCGGTTGGCGCTGGGGGGAGTGGTTCTCATTGGAGGACGACCACGCTTCATACTCATCTTAGACTGCTTGTCCTCCTCCTTCTCTTCGTCGTCTTTGTTCTGGGGAGGGACACCAGAATACACAGGTATGATGTTACTATTCCTAAACAGTCTGGATCAAATTAAGCTACTGAAAGATGTTTCTTACCTTGACTTTCTTTCTCTGTTTCCTTTTTGTTCCACCCTTGTCCACGGGCCAGATGATCCTGTCTGCTTTCACCCACTCATCATACCTGGGGGGAGGGGGTACGTTTATGACTAATATTATACAGATCTAATAACAGATTGCTTCATCCAAATAGCAAGTCTAAGACAGCACTTGGCTACAATGCAAAGTTTTAAGTCTGAAGGGTCGTCAAATGTGGAAGAGCCTACAAGCAGGCACACTGAGAATACTGTCCTTCACAAGACAGCAGATCATAAACAAACATCGAAAACCCCTTCACTCCCCCTGAGTGAGAGGGGAACCCTGTGGTGCATCTCACCTGACGTTCCATCCGTAGTAGTGGACCAGGTAGACAGTCTCTCCGTCGTCAGACTCGGTCTTCTTGATGTTGGCCTCGTAGATTTTCTGAGTCTTTCCTCGGCCATACTTCACCTTGACCTTCGTCCCCGTCACACAGTCCTCGTCTCCCTCCTCATCCTCACCCCTGTGGACACACAGTCAAACAGAGCCTTACAAACCCAAGGAGAAGAATAGTAGCGCTATAACGGTGGCTACTGCTGCATGGGAGACAGGCATCTTTCCCTTACCCATCAAACCGGAAAGGTCAAAGGTTATCAAAAGTTGACTGTGGACATTGATATTGTAACAGAGGTGATAAGAGTGTTTGCACGTTACTACCGAGAAGTTCACTTCCAGCAAAGGTGCTTTTCACTGTCTGTTACTGTTCAATCCAACGCACTGTGGTATTGTTTTCACTAGTTTATGCAAAAGCCAAGTTTCTTACACTACCAATATCACACAGTGAAAGGCAAAGTTTGCTCAACAACATATATTGAGCTTCAGAAGAGAACTGTCTCAAGAGGTCAAAGCCCAAAGGCTCTTTGGCTCTCTGGTCCAGCAACTCAAGAGTCCTGAGCTCCTCTCAGTAGCAGTAGCAGCACAGACAGCGCCTTCAAACCAAGGCCCGCAAATCAGTCAAGAAACGCACTACTCTATCTATCAATGATGCTTTGCACCCCACAAACCAACAGCATACATGCATGCAAACACCAGCAAAATACATGCATGCAGCATGCAAACACCAACGAGGTAGCCCTGTTAGAGGTATACCTGTTAAAAACAGTATAAGAGTTACAAGACTCTACTTAAGTATGCAAAACCATCCTCAAAGATATCATCACATTGGCTGTTTGTGTAAAAAGACTACCCAGTTCACAATATCCATTTATTTAAAGGAGCAGGGCGGAAATCTGCCACCTCTGGCCAACGCGGCAAAACTTAGTTCCAAACAACATCCTCCTTTATAATAACAAACCCCCCCCCCCCCCCCAATTCAAAGAGGCAGCCCCCAGAGATGACAGAAAGGCGAAAATCGGTGAGTCCACTCCTCTAGAACACCCCTGGCCAGTAACAACATGCATCAGGTAGGACACACCATTTTAGAAAGCAAATGAAATACTTCTTTCAAGGGATCTCATTCCCTGATCGCTACCAATCAAACAGTCATTGCAACGATTAGGAAGTTTTTAGAAAGCTTGAATGTTACATCCTGGACCTTTCTAATTGCCCTACATAAGTATACAAGAGGAGCTTCTACAATTAAACTCAAATAAACATCACAAATATAACTGGGGAGAAGGTGGTTAATGTCACCTCACAACATATCGAACCAACAACTCTATCACCATATCAACACCATCCAACCATACCGTTCTCTGGTTCGACTCCTCTCTCCATCATCATCATCCTCCTCCTCCTCATCGTCTTCATCGTCACCTTCCTGCTCCTCATCATCATCCTCGGATTCTTTGTCAGACTCTTCCAGGCGACGACTGCGTCTCTTCCCAAGGTTGTCTCCTCCATCAGAGCCCTCTCTCTGCTCCTCCCCGCTGGTCTCCCCTCCTCCTGGGCCTCCGGCTCCTCCTCCTACACGACTCTCCTCCTTCAGCTTCTCCTCTCTGATCTTCTCCAGCTTGACGGGCTCCTTCCCCTCCACTTTGACGGGGGTGACCGTGCAGCGCCTCCTCCCCTGGAGAGAGAATAGGACAGATTTAGTATGCAGTGGTGGGGGAGAAACACTAGCTGCATCGCAAGGAAAAGCCTCGTAGAAGTCCTAGAGAACGAGGGCCCTGACCAGAAACGACCATCTCAGCTGGCTGTCCGACAGGACAGTCTTCTTAGTATGGAAGGAGGGACCCTCTCCCCTCCAGCAAGACTACTTTTAGACTTCTTAAAGCAGGAGTCTACAGCTTCTGCCTTGGAGAGCTGCTTGGTGTGCAACCATTCATTCATCTGATTCAATTGATAAGATCCCAAACTGGATTGGGGAAAAGAGCGCTGCAGTTAGTTCACACTGACTATGGTATACCACTGAAACCTCAACCTTCTAATTCCCAATCTATAAGAAAGTCTCACCTGAATTGATTTTAATGACATACAAACTCAGATAAGACAAACAGGAAATGACATAAGACAACAGGTCCTTATGAACCACTAACCCTGGGTGAGGAGAGATCCCTGTGCTCCTCCTTGTCGCTCTCGCTCCCTGACTCCGCCTCCTCCTGGACGGGCTTGTCCTCTGGGCCCGTGGACTCAGTCTTGACAGGCGGGGTCTGACCCTCCTTTAGCTCCACCCCTCCAGCAGTCTTCTGGTCCGTTTCGGCGGGTCTGGGTCCAGGGGGCGGGGGGTTGTTGTGGTGGATGGTCCTGAACTGGATACAGGCGGATCTGCAGTACTCCTCAAACCCATACAGATACCTACACACGCACACACAAGGTGACACACACAGACAGAAGTCAGTGAGTACAGAAAGCACCAGCAACACATATGTTTACTACACACATGCAGAAAATGTCCTAACAAGCCACCATCAAGACAATACTCTTGCGTAACACAGGGATATAGTCTGAAATCTCTAATTAAAACTACCCCGGTAACAAGACGTATTGTAAAGTACCACTACCTAGTTACATATCTCTGATCGGAGGGCACAACACCTACTTTCTGTAGGCAGTCTTCACGTTGTAGGAGGCAGCTGAGTTTAGCACTGGGATGCCCAGGTCCATGTAAATCTGCTTCCACACAGAGCCACTCTCAATCTGGAAAACAGCCAGAAACATAAGCAGAGGAATAAATCAGTCATACCAGGTCAGTATATCTCCCCAACAAAAAACTCAGGTCGTAAATCCGGCAACACTGATATCACAAGAATTAAAAAAAAAGAGCATTAATGGTCTACAGTAAACTCATAATTCAGGCCTGTCCTTTTGTTCACCCCATAGCTGCTGATATAACAAACACCACCATGCAGTTCCCTCATGACCTTGCCTCTCTATGAGAAGGCGACAGAGGCTACGTTTCTGCTTACAGAGCAGACAGGCAGCAGGCAGGGCTGGTGAGAACAGGTTGGTGACAACAGACCAAGAGACCTGACTGTCTACTGCAGCAGCGAGGAAGAGAAGGTGGGAGGGAAAAAATGAGGGGGGGGGGAAGAGAGTAAGAAGCAGAGGTGGAGAGAGGGAATGAGCGAGAGAGGGGAGAGCATTTGAGTGTTGTATAGGCAGAGAGCAAAGGGAAGGGGAGAGAGCCGAGCGAGAGAGACAGATGGAGAGCAGAAGAAAGAGCGAGAGAGAGACAGGCCAGGGCAAGAGGGAGGAGAGTAAGAGAAAGCAGAGAGAGAGAGAGAGAGACAGATAGAGAGAGAGAGAGAAGGGCAGATGGAAGCGATGTGTACAGATGCACTCACTTTATCACAGCCCCCTGCGTGGTAGACTAGCCGGAAGAGCTTGAAGAGGTTCAGATCCTTGTAGCCCAGAACAGGGGGTTTGTTAATTGGTGTCCCTGTGGAGAAGAGAGAGGCCAATTAACATCAGAGAGAGAGGGGGGTGAGAGAAGGGGAAAGAAAGAAAGAAAGAAAGAGAAAGGATATTAAGACATTCATATCACAAAGTGTTCCTCCGGTTAGAAAGAGAGAGAGATAGATGTGTGATATAAACCTGCAGTTCAATCAAGTGAAGGATGGGTAATCCTTCAAGGGTGGTGATACCTTTTGAATCATATCTGGAGGATGTTCTTATGTGACCTGTATATGACCTCTACTGTTTGTCATTGAGACCATAAATGAAGCTGTGCTGGAATGAATTGAATGCAGTGGAGGTAGAAATTGGAGGAAGGGCTCCTTGTAATGCATGGAATGGAATCAGGAATGGTATCAAACACATTCCGTTCAATGCATTACAATGAGCCCGTCCTCCGACTTCCACCTCCACCAGCCTCCCCTGATTGAATGCAGCAGTGTGTGTGTGTGCGCGCGCAGCGGGCTGAGACTCACCTCTGTCCTCCATGAACTTGTACAGCTGTTGTAGGAAGTGATCTCTCTCCTCAGGGTCCGCCTCATCCTCAGGCTGGGGAGGGGAGGAAACACGCTAGTTATGAAATAAACAAGCAAAACTAGTCACTGTCAAATAGGGCTGGGTGTTGGCAAGGACCTCACAATACACAGCAGGGTTCTCCCCAGAAATGGAAGAGTGGCACTGCACCATGCTGTGAACTTGGCGGCAGCGCCACTCTGTAAACATTTCAACGCAAATTAAACTACACACATTATATATATATATATATATATATATATATATATATATATATATATATATATATATATATATATATATATATATTTAGGAATGATGGTTACTCTATCTTTGATCTCCAACAAACAAATGAAAGCGTTATGATGTTCCTCAATGAATTCAGCGTTTTATCTGTATTTTTTTTGCTCATTTTAACATGAATACACGTGAGTTGGGTGATAATGCAATTCAGCGCTATGCTGTTCAAAACTCCTGGGGAGAACTCTGCATGTGTGTTACGATACGATACAATACATATAGCGATACTCCACATATATTTACTGAAAGGTTACAAATGTAACTGAACATTTTATTGCACAGCCCTACTGTCAAAAGCTCTACGAAAGTGGTACATGAGACACAAACAGGCAATGGATAAACCAAAGAGTAGAATTCAAGGACAAGTGTGAATAATATAGCCTATCATTCATACTGATAACATCTCAGAGACTGTTGTGACAGACGTACCCAGATCATATGGGCCAACAGAATGATGACTGACAGAGTATCTAAATAGCTTCATGCCTCTAAAATTAAGGAACTAGAAAATGCATGTCAGCCATGCTCATCATCATAGGCGACAAGGCAATCATCCCAATCATCCCAAAGCCCCCTGGAAATACAGGTTATGACAAATAAACACCTCTACTTCAGGGGAGGCTGGTGGAGGTAGAAATCGGAGGTCGGGTTCATTGCAATGCCTGGAGTGGAATGAGGAGTGGTATCAAAGTTCTATTAATTACAATGAGCCTGTCCTCCTTTCTACCTCCACCAGCCTCCCCTGCTCTACTTCTATCAACACTAGTACAGAGACGTAGCTAACCCTAACCACGCTAATCCTCTGCTACATCCAGCTTGTCCAATGCTCAAACTACACTATCACTGAGACATGCGTCATGAGAGCCCATTCCACCCTGTTGTAGAAGCACCGCTATTATGACTAGCAGAGGAAGAAGAAGCATCAAAAGGAGGGGAGCGGCTCTGGCCAATAGGAACAGGCTGGCACGCCTCCTTCCTGGCCGCCAGCCAATCCCCACACAGTTCCTCTTCTGAACACTAGGAAGCACTAGCAGCGGGGTTGCTATGGGGACGGAGTCGGAAGCCACACGAATGGCCATTTGTCCAAACTGTGGGAGCAGGAAGAATGAACCATTGTTGTGTTGGGGTGGGGGTTTCCCACACGCTGGTCGGCTCTATTCACACTGTGGCTCAATCAAGGTGGCTCAACCACAAGATGTCACAGAGTGGGAATGCCTGGCACACGGCCAACTTTATTGACACGATCAGCGTACAACGGCTTAGGTGTTTTGCCTACACATCACTGAGCTGGCTCTCTACTAGCCCTCAGTCAGTGTTATGTTTCAAAGAGGGCAACAATACGATTCCCCCTTTTCTCAAAGTAAATAGCAGAAGCCTCAATAACTTAACAAGCAGGTTTCTCTCAATTCATACTGAGAGAAACATCAGTAATATCCAATGTCCAACAACAGCTCAAACTGCTCCTCACACACCAGAGTCTAAAAGGAAAGTGATTTGAGAGTAAAGGATTAAAACAACAATGGCAGCGCCTCACCTCCTCCTTGGTCTTCCTGCTTTCCTTCTCCTCCCCTCCGCTCTCCTTTCCTTCTGTGTCGTCCTCATCGCTGCTGGACGACTCCAGGATCTCACTCATGTCCATCTTCCAGCTGTCGGGGACCAGCTTGGTCTGCAGGAAGTGCAGCGCCCCTTCGAACCCTGGAGACAGGTAGTGGACAGGAAGGAAGAGCAGGGAGTTAGAGCTCAGAACTGCCATGATATTTCCTGTCCAGTCACACTGACCATCCTATGCAGAGTTGAACTCTGTGTGGATCCGGGACGTGTGATGGAGCAGAGAGTGCAGTGCAGACTTTGGCGAGTCTTCCTCACCTTTCCTAGAGGAGAACTCTGACTTGGAGATGCTATCCATGTCCACCTCATGGATCTCTTTCCTCACCACAGCGAGACTGAGGAGAAACGAACACGCATGTAAACACTGTGCCCTCATCTTAAACAGTCACAAGCTCTGAGAGGACTGCAATCACAACAGTAGACTGTGCATATGCACACAGCCCCGTGGACAGGACATGCAGGACAGAGAGGAAAACAAAGCACAAAATATTAGCAAAATGACATTTCTTGTTTCGTACATGACACGTAAGGAGATCGCAAAAATACTTACAATTTAGAGTCTGCAAATGATCGGACTAAACATTGGTCCTTTTTGACATTCAGCTCATCATTGCAGCTGGGCGACACCACCTAGAGACAGTGAAGAGGAGGAGTAAGGAGCAGGCAAATAGCTCGACACGCTGACTACACATCTCAATTTGGGGACAAGAGAAGTGCAGTCAAATCTAGTAATATAACACTTGACTGATCTGCCCATCTCAAATGGACTGTGGCTCACAAACGACACACTATTTCGCTTGTAGTGCACTTTGGGTCATTAGACTCTTATTCCGAAACTTAGAAATCTAATATGATTGGATTGGTCTAAGCAAGCTTTTCATTTCATTGCTTTCGCCGATCAAGTTACGTTAGATCAGTGATTTCTTCAAGGAAGGAAGGATATATTTTAAGAGTTCTATAATAGGTCCTGCGTCAGAGACAGAGTGTTTAACAGGGAAGTGACTCACCAGTGCTAAGTACCAGGATGTGCGGTCCGTGCCAGTCTGGACGCTCACCACCTTTCCTAGGAGGTTATCATTTAGCCTCCTCCTGTCGTCCTCGTCACTCTCACTGGATGAAGACTCCTTCTCATCGTCCGCACTGAGGGGGACAATAAGGGGAGGGGATGGTCAGAGAGGGCATCTATACAGCAGGGGGGGCTGGTGGAGGTAGAAATCGGAGGACGAGCTCATTGTAATGCATGGAATGGAATGAGGAATGGTATGAGGAATAGCATCATTCGATTACAATGAGCCCGGCAGATCTACAGCAAGCTCAGAGGCCTAAAACACCAAGTGCAGTTCAACGTTATGTTAAAAGCAATTAAATTGTCTAGCTAACATGGCAACCTATAGGCAAGTTGAGACAACCATTTCTAAAACAAATGGGTGACCATTAAACCTCGGGAGCAATCATCTACAATAGAGATGTAACGTTTTTGTTCAATCTGATCTTAATTGGTCATGGGTCATCTCTAGCCAACCATATTAAAGACCATGTTCCAATGCTTTCCTTTTTCCCCTAATAACTAAAGCATCTCCGGAGTACACTCACTGAAGGAAAAACATACTGGCTAAAGAAAGACATGCTTGTTAAAACAGAATATGTCTAACAAAGCAAGGACAGCACTTGGGGAAGCCACACAGCAAACTGCAGGTCAACATTGAAGGGTTAACGCCAATGTTTTGATTCCATTCCTCATATCATGCATTACAAGGACTCCCACCAGCCTGCCCTGGCCTGGCACATACATACTGTCCGGTACAATCCACTCCTGATAAGCATGCACCAAACCAGAGCATGCCCTTGAGAGTGTGATTGAATTGGGACTCGAAAAAAGCATAGCCCTTCAATTGAGTTTGCACTTCTCTGAAGGGCACTTCCCAGGAGTACATGAGTGAGTATGGTTGACTGTGGTCAACTCACACATGCTGCGATGATCTCCTCCCTCCACGGTTCGACTTCTTCCCGATGACGGGGGTGCCGAAGTGTTCAGGGTTGGTCAGGGGCAGCTGGTCCAACGTCTACACAACAGAAGAAGACTTAAAATCAATGGATCAAAAACATTTAATGTATCATTTAGTTATACAGGTAGCACTGAGATTAAAACATCCCTTTTAGAAGACAGACCAGTTCCAAATGTGGCAGCAAGCTAAATTACTTTCTATCATGCGGAATGAGGTATTGGCTGTTCCCTCATGAACTGTTATGTGTTTTAATGTGCTTGTATGTGCTCATTATCATTGCCTGTATGTGTCCGATATCACAAAGTTCCTTAAGGAAAGTTATTCTAATCTTCTCTCTGGCTGTGGTCCAATTCTCTAGCCTTCATCTTAATGCTTGTTCACATCCAGTCATGGATTTTGAAGCGTTGGATTTGTGTAAGCATGGGTTAGAAGGAGTTTACGCCACGTTTCTTACACCAATCCAGTCATTTTAAACCCATAGGGGGGTGGGGGGGGGGGTCGAAGGAAGGCACGCTTCAGGAGAGGGGAGGAGAACAGAATTCAGGGAAGGGAAGTTGAACGGCTGAGAGCTTAAAGAAAGGACCTCCTTACCTCGCTCTCGGCAAAATGCCTCTCCCCCTTCAGGCACAATGATGTCCTTCGGAGTGTCTTCTCATCACCGTCATCAAACACTGGAACACAACACACGTTTAGCTACAGACAGAGAGAAACTGCTGCTCTGCTTCTATAATAACCATTTCAACACAGCAGTTTTAGATATATCAAATCAAACATTATTCATATAGCTACATTTCATACATGGGTGACACACAATGTGCATTACAGAAAGGATTAATAAAAACAAATGCTGTGATAATGCAAGAAACTGCTGCCCTGTTCATATTATAACCATGTCAAATATAAACAGTGAGATATGAGGCTGCCCAAGGATCATAAACAGTATATAGGCAAACAGTGATGCTAACCATCAGGCAATTAAGAGAAAGGGACAAAAGCAGCCGGCTGTATGTGGTTAACGATTGCCAGACCTATGCTGTGATAACAGAGCCTGTATCTAGGTATGAACGAGCTTCAGCAGACTCCTCTGTCTATCACTGCCATAACACAGATGAACGGCTAGACAACGAGTCAGGGTTCAGTTTCTCAAAAGCTTAAAACACTGGTACATTTCTATAACCTGGCCGCAAAGCCGCGAGAGAGTAACAATTGTATAACTTTGCAGGTCTAGGGGAGGAGTGGGCCTGGATGTTCAAAAGAGATAAGAGTACTACTTTAAATAAGAAGCTTTCTGTAAACTAACCCCTGAAGGGTTGGGTAAAGCACATCCAGATCTGGGACCAGGCTAGTGATGTCCTGTGTGTTCCAGATACACAGATTCTGCACAGATCAGCAGCTATTTACATGGCCTGGAGGCTACAGTAGCTACAGCACCTACGTTACAGTAGCTAAAACAACCCTAATGTGAGCAGAACCTGAATCTGCACCTCGAACCAGGGTTCCTACACATTTTCCATTTAAAAAATATTTTCCCAGACCAACATTCAGACTGCTTAGTTGATTTGTGTTTCGGCACAAATGTATGTGTGTAGTGTGACGTAACGCAACAACGTAGATCTGTATAAATGTTATGGTTCTGTACTTTTCCAGATCTGTTAATAGTCAATATTTTATTCCAGACATGGGTAAGAACCCTGAGGAACAGACTGTAGCTGTACTTACCCACTGTGTACCAGCTGGCGTCTGTGAGTTTGTTGATGACAGCCTCACCGTTAACTCCCTCTGTAGTCTTCACCTCCACTGTGGAGCCCACCTGCAGAAACACACACACACGCACACACGCACCAGGTGATCAGGTACCTCATATCAAGGACAAGATTTCACATAGTCATTTTGTGTTTTTAAGGACTCTTGGAGGATTAGCATACAATGGAATAAAATAAATCTTAACAATTTTTTTTTTAAAAACACATCATATTCAGTGATGTATACATCATATTCAAGTATTGATATGATCACATTTGAGTATTTGTAGGATAAGCAGTGAGAGGGCAGACTCAGGGATCTGCAAATCCAGGTGGAAAGAGTGCAGGTATTAGCTCCACCCATCCCTACACTGACATATCTGATTTCGGAGGGCTGGAACAATCCCCAGCAGCCCCAGTAGGACCCCCCCCCTCAACACCCAGGACCCTAGCACCCCCAGAAGGACCGCAGCACCCCGAGTAGAACCCAGAACTGTAGTTGGAGACAGTAGCCTTTTCTCAATTGTAAGGAACATGACTACTCACATCCTCTCCTCCGTCCTCCACTCACATCCTACTGAAAACGCATTGGAGGAAAAGATCTAGGTCCCTCCCCTTACATATCCTCCTCCAATGCTTTTTTTAGGACGAAGTGAGTGAAGGACGGAGGAGAGGACGTGAGGAGTCGTGTTCCTAAAAATTGAAAAGGCTATTGACTCGGTCCTTGATTTCTTTTCTCCATCTCTCCTCACTTCTTTCTTAAAACACATTGGAGGAGAACATCCAATGTCCCACCTCTTTGACATTATCCTCCAATGCATTTTGAGAAGGAAGCGAGGAATAGAGGAAAGACTATTGGGAAGCAGTGCTAGAGCAGCAAGAACCCAGGAACAGGAAGGGTTTATATTGTAACTCATATTAAGACTTCTCTTAACACGGTGTATTAGTGTGTCTAAGCAGAGAAAACTCGTGTGTGTGATTCTGGACAGTGAAAAGGGAACATGTACGAAACCTCTCAAAGGAAATGAAAAACAAAGACAGGAAAAAACACTGAGACCAATTCAAAACTTTAAGGAAGTATAAGCATTTCATGTTTACTTGAAAATTAGCAACAAACTTGCGCAACTCCGCTTAGAATCGGTACATCTTGTGACTATTGCTATTAGGCACTACACACAGGAAGTTCACGTCAACAATGTTTTATCTGGAGAAACTGTTCTTGTCCTGTATGACATGTTTCTATTGGAACAGCAGTCAGCAACATGGGTAATATCCAACATCACTGAATCTATAGAATATGGAAGGAGCTAATGTTTTATCTTTTTCTTCTCAATGATGATAGGATGTGTGCGCGCAATTCCCTCTTACCCTTAGTGGTCCTTTGACCTGGTCATCTTGGACGACTTGAGAGGTGGTCTCTCCTTTGAGCATTACCTGGGGAAGGGAAAGGTGAGAGGAACATAGAGAGAGACAGAGAGAGAGAGAGAGGCAGAGGAAAGAGAGAGAGAGACAGGCAGAGGAAAGAGAGAGAGAGAGAGGCAGACAAAGGAGAACGAGAGATGGGAGAAAGAGACAGTGAGAGAAAGGAGAGAGAAAGTTAAGGGGTTTAGTCAAGCGGAGGTAATCCAGTTATGTAACAGTCAGACACACACGGCCCATCCTGACCAGGTGCTACGATGCTTACAGGTGAGCTCTCATGGGCAGGGTAACACATGGCATGCTGCCAGGACACACACACACAGCACTGAGCCAGCAGGGAGATTAGTACATACACACAGATCATGGGTGAGTTGTCCTTAAGCTTCATAGCACTAGGATCATCTCAAGTCCATTGTGGGCAATGGAGGAGATATGAACCAACACTCTGCCTTGATCAATAATGGTCTAACACTCGATCAGAGGCTTATCAAGACTCTTTTCTCCCGTGTGACAAATGACCCAACAAGCTAGAACACGTTGGAAGCCTCACAGTTCTCCATGTATGTTCAATGTAACTAATGTGACACATATCCTCAATGGGACAATCACAACAACAAATCCAACACCATGGAAGGATGATAATTAGTAACAAAATGACCAGGTTTGTCATAACCATGATCTGTAAACTCATTGTTTCTCCATTGTCCTGCTCATCTCACTCTGTGGAGAAGGTTCAATGGGGGCTACCTCATCTCAACCAGATCAATGAAACAATCAGTCCAGGGGACTCTCTAACATGGCCCTGGCCCTGTGACAATCATTATGGGCTAGCTAGGCAAAGGAGAATAGTGGAGAATACAAGTCACAATGCTGCAACCGAACCTAGTGGGGGGTTGTCTGATCTTAAAAACAATGGACACCAATCTGCCCTGATCTACCTGCAGTTTCACTGGGTCAGTATCTCTGTGCCAACATTTCCACGGCAGTTCTTTAGGGATACAGGTAACAACGCACACATATCAAATGCTTTCCCCACTGATAGATAATATGCAAAGAGGTTCCAAACAATCCTGTGTTTACACTGAAAACCCACGATACAATGTACACTTCTACCCAGTGTTTATAACAAAGCCAACAGACAAAACCCAATACAGCTAATACATACTGACCAAGACAAAATACCGGCTGATTGTATACAGATATCAGGCTAGATGATCTAAATTCATACAGAAATCAGGCCAGAGCACCTAAGCATTCAGGAATCACTAGTGTTTAGGGTTCTTATGATTATGACTTAACTGTTTGTAAAGTGTCTGCCTGATACACGTATTTATGTTAGAAAGTGTCTACCTGATACAGTTGTTATGTGATAGAATGGCTGATTCTTCCTGAAACAAACGGTTCACGGAACAAGTCCATACTTGAAAGATGTCACTGGCAAACATAATATCTAGAGATAGAGATGGAGAGGGTGGGCGGGGCTTTCTGTAGCAAAACTGCTGTCCATGTAACCATATTCCAATAGAGTGCGTCTTCAACCATTCAATGTCTACCTAGCCTATTTTCGATATAAACAACATCTCTCTGTAGGTTTAGACAATTCTTGGTGATTTAGGCAAGAACATGTACTTGCAGATGGAAACTACTGAGAGATACAAATTGGGAGAAAACCACATTAGACTACCTCTCTTATTCCTTACTTCTGTAAATGGGGGCAATATTAAGGTTGTGTGGTGCTCACTCTTACCTTAACCTTCACCATTCTTTTAACAGTCTTGATTTTGGCCTCACAGAAGGCACCTCTGTACTTAGCGCTGACATCTGTCCCTACGGTCAGGTAGGCAGGCTCGTCCGCTGCCTGAGAGAGAGAGAGAAACAAACACATCACAATTAGTACTGTAATCAGGATAAAAACAACAACTTTGGCTCTGAAGGTCACTAATGAAAGTAATTGTCCCAATAGCATTAATGTAAAAAACATCTTCCTTATGTAAGATAACAATACAAAGCTTCACTATGTGTTTTCAACTCAATAAGACTGCAGTCTGCTCCATTTTGAAAAGAGGTCGAGTACTGGGGAAAGTGGTGTGGTTGATCAATAGTGAAATGTAAAACTTATCCAAACTGAAGTGATATGGAACATCATGTATATGTTTGACATTTGTAAATACTGTACTGACAGACCGAAGCTGGCACATGACGTTGCCAACCACGAAGCCTGCCAGCCAATTTTCTTTACCCACAATATCTTGCAAGCTCAGTGAAAGAGGCGTCGGCTTCACTCACTGCTGTTTTCAACTGAGGTTAGCCAACTGACTTACCTTCATCGTTGAGGCTATTTGAGGGAGTCCAGCTCGATTGGTTTTGATTGCTGGAAGACAGAATAGGAAGTACATAATGTTATGGATACATAGATCTATGGGGCATGAGGGGAAACTGTCGAAAATTAATAAATATGCTAACACAGGCTAACGAACTAGCCAGCCTACTTCTAACGCATTCTTTTCAAGCTCGATGCAGCCCCCTCCCTCCAGATTTACAAAAAAAATGTGTGGCTGCTTTAACTATACAGCTACGATGTTTACTAGCTCAAACAAAATGAAAATTGGAGAAAGACTTTTTAAAGGGCATGTTCAAGTTCTGTAATGTCCAACGTTTGCAAATTACAAGGACGTTGTACAGACCAGGGAACACAAACAGAATAGTGCGTGTTCTCCTTCCCGCTTTGCTCGCAATCTGACTGTGTCACGTCGCCATCATAGCTCGCCGTGCTGCACCATGTCAGAGGGGTTCATTACAAACTGCTTGTGAAATACACACAACAGCTGACTTCAAAATGTGTGCTACAGTATTCACATAGAAGTATGTTTCAAAACAACGAGAGTGTGTAAATATTTTTTTGGTTTTTTGGTGTGGGCAAAAGAACGACAGAAGATTACTCTCAACTCGGGAGCTAAATTTAGCTAACCAGTCAGCTAACTACCCATGCTAACCGAACAGTTTCTCGATATGGCGATTTAAACCGCCTGACTAGTTGTAGAGTTAGCCAGCTAGTTCCAGTAGAACATATCAAGCTGAGCTTTTCTTTAGGATAAACGAGAATCGGTGAACGACGATAAAACAAAAAAGTATCTGGAGAAGAATTATTTATTTATTATCCAGTTCCACAAAAGGCGCATACATTTCTTCACTGCAAAAACAAGCCGACTGGTCACTGCCATTCAATTCCAAACCACCTTAATATTACACTGAAAAACAACGGGAAATTGAGCCACGACCTATCCATTATCTAACGGAATATGTGTACAGTTGTTACAGTAAACTTGAATTATCAAAAGTTTGTGTTTCATTTAAAAAATATATGACATTTTTTGCTACTTACATGCAACGACGCGACTGCTCGCCACTTGCTAGGGTTGCAAAGCAATACACGAATAACAAGCTGTTGAGCCAAAGCTGTGTTTCTCGGTATCCGATTGGCTGCCGTGACAGCGGTGGTCGAATCTACGAAATATGGTTGGCTGAGCGAGTCTTCGAATTCTATAGGCCATACCTTTTCTCTTGTTTTGATTGGTGGAAATGAAAGCGGCGCTATGAGGGAAATGCTGTCATTGGCTGTCACTCATTTAGCTTCATTTCCACTAGAACACCCCAACTTGGAAATATGATTGGTTTAACGTATCTCGAGCCAAGCTATCCGTTATTGTAATAGGTTAGGATCATTCCACAATGATCCGCCCATTTTCTTTCGACGGTAGCTTCCTTGTCAGTGCTTTGGAATGGGCTGTGTGTGAGAAACACCGTTTATTTCTATTCAGCCTGATTTCAAGGCGCTAACAACAAACCCAATAGAGCTGCCGAATGACTAGCTATGTACTCATATGCTGTGGATAAGGATGCAAATAACGAATCGTATGGAAAACGTTCGAATGAGGGCCGAAGGCAATGGCGTCTTGTTCAAGTTTGTAGGACGTCAGAGCGGGCGAGTTGATTACGTAACCGGAAGCATGTGCAGGTAACAGTGTAGTGAAGCTGTCAAATCTCATGTTTACTGAGGCCAGAGAATGAATTAGTCATAAATGACCTGTAACAACAAAGTGTAGCTATGTTGGTCAGTCAAGCTGGCAGAATAGTTTTACAGACTATGTGGTCTGATTTCAAGCCTAAATGAACTTGAATGCCCTCAAGCCCTTGAGTAGTTGTAACAGCTGTGGTAGTAGGACTGACTGGTTGAAAACAAGCATGGGCCCAGATTTAAGAGATCACTCCATGGTCTATATCAAGAGGTAAAGGCTTGTTGTAGGCAAGTGTACAGCCAGGCAATGTCTCTCTTCAGTAATATGAAAGTTAAAAAAAAAGCAAAAAAATAAAAATAAAAAGCAGTTGGAATTTTCATCAGCTAAGTTTTCATACTTGTGGTCAAGAAGACTTGAATATAGTGCACATGTGTCTTCTCCTCTGATGTAGATATTATTCAAACTGTGACAGAGCCAGGTGATACAGGGGTAGCAGCATGACAGGGAGCCAGATGAGGCAGGGGTAGTGGTGTGGCAGGGCACCAGGTGAGGCAGGGGTAGGGGCATGGTAGAGGACCAGGTGATGCAGGGGTAGTGGTATGGCAGGGCACCGGGTGAGGCAGGGGTAGGGGCATGGTAGAGGACCAGGTGAGGCAGGGCAGGGCACCAGGTGATGCAGGGGTAGTGGTGTGGCAGGGCAGCGGGTGAGGCAGGGGTAGGGGCATGGTAGAGAACCAGGTGAGGCAGGGCAGGGCACCAGGTGAGGCAAGGGTAGTGGCGTGGCAGGGCACCAGGTGAGGCAGGGGTAGCAGGCGGCACCGTGGCCAGACAGCAATGGAGGCTCCATCTGAGGTCAATATGCAGACCGCTGGCCTTCTCCTTCATACCTTAGCCAAAGTCAACATGTCAGATATACATAAACCTGTAGGGTTGACTCTAGTATTGTGTGTGTGCACTGATATTCAGTTGTCTTTAAGTTCCTACACAAGTGGTTGGCACTACTGCTCTGCAGTACAGGGTTCGAGTCCTTGGTGTGTATACTACTGAAGACTACTACCGCTGCACCAGAGGAGGCTGGTGGAGGCAGAAACCAGAGTTTTATACTATTCCTCATTCCATTCATTACAATGAGCCTGTCCTCCGATTTCTACCTCCACCAGCCTCCCCTGCTACTGAAGACTACTCTTACAGCGGCACAGCACACATATTGGACAAAAAATTCATCCACTGAAGACAGTTGCAAAGGCTCATATTGATAAGAGTTTATGGAGCATCACAGCATTACAAAAAAGCCAACAATGCTTTTACTATAAACAGTACTTTTCTTCAACTTTTATTTTTTCAAGTGCGAAATCCATCAAACCAAAATTGAGAAAAGAAATGACATGAATGGTCCATAGACTACAAAAACATACAAAAGAATATCCATCTGTCTGTTGGAGAGTAGGGTGTGTGTGACGAGTGGAGAAACCGCAGAGTGTAGTTTACATGTTGTCCTCGTCAGAGTCATCCTCCTCCTCCAGAGAATCCTGGGTGTGGGGGGTAGAAGGAAGGTGTTAGGATTTAGGCACCAGTAGGACAGAAACCCATGCTCATCAATAGAGCCCTTTACTTCAGAAATGCAGATTTAATTCTTTGAGGTAATCACTGATCTAACATGACTGGATTGGTCAAAGCAAGCTTCACACAGCATTGCTTTCACTAATCAGGTCATGTCAGATTAGTGATTTCTTCCAAAGAAGGGAGGATGCATTTAAATGGCTCACACCAGCCATTTTTGATGCCTGGCTTTTTTGTTGTTGTTGAAAACCCTCAAAGAACGGAAACAGAGTGGTGACATTAGTCATTCACAGGGCTATTTGGGAAAGTAACACCAGATATAGCTAGGAGCCATTCTCAATCAAACGTGCTGAAAGGTTGTTTGACTCAGTTGCAAAAAGAGCTGGTGAAGGGGTTCGGAGGGCCGCTAACTTTAGAAACAGGCTAGCATTTTAGAGCCCTGAGCTGTATGAAATAGTCATACGTCACGGCACTTAGAAAAATCGTTTAGGAGGAGCTAAGAAAATATAATTATCGCCCAAAATACACATGCACCAAAAATCAAATGAAAGCCCCCCCACTCTTCTCTCTTGGCTTTCATCACCACCAGTGTTTTGGCTAGACGTTGGAAGCAATAGTTTACAGTGAAGAGAGGGTCTTTCATTCCATTTTCTGAGTACCATATTTTCTAGTTCTTGTATTCTTCATTTAGCTGTATGTAAGGTACAGGCTGGTGGTGCTTACCTTAGCGTACTTCTCGGCCTCCTCCCTGACGTCTTTGGGAACCAGCTCGTGCCGTCCATTGGTAACTGTTGAGAGATGTAAAGAGAGACACGTCTGTCATTTCATGCCACTTTGTGACATTACATTGGTCAGATTAAATGAGACTACAAACAATTGCGTTGTCCAGTATGAAGGGACAGTGGTGTGTTTTACCTTCTCCAACCCAGCTGAGCTCCAACTCAAAGGCTTTGTCCTTCACTTCATCATGTACAATGTAGATACTATACGACAAAACAGAATGAACAACATTTATAATGCACCTAAAAGAGATTTTGTGTGTGTGTGTAACATCAGGTCACGTGAGTTATGTGGAAGCCGAAGAATAATTACAGCTTTCACCTTGAATGGACAATAAAGCATTTTGAACTTGTGTGATATTTTAAAAGTGTGTGTGTCTTCAATGAAACTTACATTTTAGCCACCTCTTTCACCAACTCTCTACAGGTCATGTCTTTCATCTGTGGAAAGCATTGACAGAGAAAACCACAATGAAACAATGTAGCGATATGGGTTCTTTTATATTGGAAAACAGACCACATGAAAATCCTTACCTGGAGCTTTTCAATTTCTGTCTTGGCGGCTTGCTTGGCTTTTCCGATGGCACATCCCCAATAACCCTGGACGGGATGAAACATTTATACAAGATGAAGATAAGAGGCATAGATCCAAAGAAGCTTAAGAAAACTGGTCTTAAGAGGGTAGAATTTATTTGTGTGTGTGTTTGTGTGAGAGTGTGTGTATACGGAGCTTGAAGGGAAACATAAAAGGAAGTACTCACATATGAGATGCCTGAGGGGTCAACCATATACAACTGAGGGCCGTCATCCTGGTCATAGGATCCCAGGATGAAGCTGAGGAGGGACGGGTAAAACGACATGAGATTATACTTTATTTACCCCTGCAAGAGAATTGGTTGGTCAATGCAGCACTGCGGTAGCCACCATAGAAACAACAGAACAAAAAAAGAACAAAACAATTTCATTAAAAACACAGAACAGCATATAAGCCCTTGAGATTCAGTACAAGATTCACATAAGACCAAGATGTCACTCTTGTCCAGCACAGTCAACAAGTTTTTCTAGCTCTTTAGACAAGGATGTGCTGTTGTCTGTAAATCATCACTGAAGTTATCTACCATGATAATGATGACAACGGAAGGAATACTGTGTATGACTGCAAGAAAGTGGTTAGCAAGCACTTTGACCACAAAGATGACTCTGGTCCTATAATGAGGAGGAAACTAAACCTTAGAGTCCTCTGTGCATTTTTTAAACCAGCTGTGTGGGGGCTGATGATTTAGAGATAAGGGGTGATAAGTGAGGACTGCTGTGCATCACTGCAAGAAAGTGGTTAGCAAGATCTTCGTGCCACACATGCAGGGCATGGCAGGCCACATGAGGAGGAAACTAAACCAAGGCACGTTTGTACATTCAATTTCATAAAGCAATGTGAAGCAAGGCTCTGCAAGTCTATGGTTCAAACTGGGGGCAGTGTATATCAATAGAAATCAACAGGTGGAACTCTTACCTGCATCCAAAAGGCCTGACCGCACTGTATAACGTGTAGGCATGGACATACATGGCCACTCTGTCAGACAGATGCTGTAACGAGAGGTTGAAATGGAATTAAGCTCAATTCAAGGAAGATATTCAGGGTCCTCGCCAAAGAATGGAAGAGTGTTGCTGTGCCTGGCTGGGAACTTTTCGGCACCACCATGTAAACATTACAAGGCAAATTAAACTAAATGTTTATTTAGTAATGATAGAGTAACTGTCTTTGATCACCAACAACATTGTTGTTAAAAACAAAAGAGTTATGATGTTCCTCAGTGAATTCTGTGTTTTTAGCTGTATTTTTTGCGCATTTTGACATGAATAAACGCAAGTCGGGTTTTGATAATATAATCCAGCGCAACGCTGTTCAACCATCCTGGGGAGAATTATACATCCCAAATGACGCAGGAGTAGCTCAAGCAAAACAGGTCTGGTTAAGCTGGGCAAATGGACTGTCATCTGTCACTGGAAAAGGCTAGAGCACTGGGGTCAGTTTCCTGAAAGCTTCTTAGCTTCCGTAGTAATTAATTTCTCCAAACAACCTAGCCGCATAGCTGTGAGACAATTGTAAAATGTTTGAAGGTCAATCTGTGAGACAGTAACAATCTGCAAAATGTTTTCAGGTCAAAATTAGCTTTGTTTGTCTAAAATAACTATAATTACTTCTTAGAATTTCAAGTACTACTTTAGCAATGAAGCTATCAGTAAACTGACCCCTAACCAATTCGGTGAGAGGCTGTGGGAGAAAACTTCTGTAACAGTAAGTTAAGTCCACAATAATACAGTTGAATGTATTTGCTGAACGTCACAGCAAAGAATACATTGATGGGAAGAAAACATCAAGGAGCAGCAATGACCCACAATGATGAGAGTCAGATCAGTGTAGTCAATGCTCCATACTCATTTATCTCCACTGCACACCTGGGTCAAATACTTTCAGCATTCACCTGAGCCTGACTGGAGTGACAGATAGGCAGGGTTGGCACTTTTCCGAGACTTTTCCATTGGTTCAATTGCACCAGGCAAACACAATCAAGCACAGCTACGCATCTGAAAGGATTTCAAATACTATTTAAACCCAGGTCTGCTCCACTGACACCTATTTCACCCGATTCAGGTAAGACTAATTGACATCTTTGGTGCAAACCATTTTAAGTGACCTTGGCTGCACCACCCGAAAGTGCTGCAGCGTGTGCAGCTTAGCACTCCTCCTCCATTTGGAGAATGATGACACACAGATGGAGCTTTTCCACTAGGGACTATAAAAAGGGACTATACAGTCCATCATATTGTACAGCCAGATAAACTGAAACTGAAGCTTACTGTACCTTCAGGGGGATATCATGTCCGTAGTTGGATCTGAAGTTGGAAGCCTCCTCTCTGGCCACTTCAGAGAGGGATCTGGCATCAGCAAGCAGGCCTGCCACTGCCTGAGGGGGGGAAAGACATATCAATGGTTTAAAATGAACCAGACATGACCCTGTCTAAATCATAATTCACACTACAGAGCTGAACTAAGCTGTACTGGGCTGGCCTGGCCTGGTTACGCATTCACCAAAGTTGCTGAAACAGTGCTAGAAAGGATAATGTAAAAGGAAAATATCAGAGCCAGCTGAGGTGATAACTGAATCATTGTGTACCGAAGTATTGCTTCCTGTACTATGTGTGTATTTATATGCTAGATAAATATGTACCTTGCTTATTTGTATGTGATGTGTTTTATGTATTTCAGTGCTACTTTTCACTGTGCAGCACAAATTCCCTCTCAAGGGAAATTAAGTATTCTATCCAACACTGGCAATTATTATTACAACATTTTTAGATTAAAACTGTGGATAAATCCATACCATTCCAACATGTCGGTCGATGTTGAAGATACGTTTGTTTGAGCCCTGTTCATAGAGTTTGGAGAGAACCAACTTCTCCACTCCAAACACAACACCGTCCTTGCATCGGATCCCAATTGCTGTGCTGTGGAGACAAAACAAGGCATCAGATCAGCATATCAAGACACTAGCGGAAGAATAGATTCATGCATGGGATCATGATTTCACTAACTGAATGAATCAATGGAGCGGTACATTGAACAGCAGTGAAATACAGGGGGGACAATATTATCTTGCTCACCTGCTGTTTTCTACTGCTTTCATGGCATATTCAACCTGAAACACTCTTCCATCTGGGGAAAAGGTGGAGGCTGACAAGTCATACTAGAAAGGGAGAGAGAAAGAACAATGTTAATCCAGTACATTGACGGCGACTACAGCTGAGATGCAAACATTAGGCCTACTACATAAGGACATGCCCTGTCATTCAATGACTGTGATTAGATGTCAGTGTGGTAGCTAGCTTGCAAGCCATGATCACTGAGCGAAACCTGCTGAATTCTCAAACTTTGAATAGTCAAAACATTGCAGCTAGCTATTTTATAGAGACTTCAACAACGTAGTTGTTACACGGTGACAGTCAATAAAACTATTTAAATACGGCATCTAAAAAACGGTACGTAGCTAACAGGTGGCTTTCAGTTTCAATTCAACTAGCTTAGCTGCCAGCTAGAAATGGCTTCAGAGCAAGTGACTCAGCAGGCAACACAGCTAGCATCGCCTGGCTATAACGGCCTTTCGCTAACCACCTTCAAGTATAGGTACATATTTACAATAAATTACATGATCAAACTTGTAAGTATAACATAAACGTGCAGTACATTACTGGCTAAATGACTTAGCTAATCATTCAAGTCACTTTGCGCAGTTTAGCACGTTGGCTAGGGTTGCGATGTTGCTAGCTTGTGCGTTGGCCAAGACGTGCCGCTGCACACAAACTGTCAACATAGTGTATCATGTTTTCTTACTATGTAATTTGGAGTAATATAGTAAATAATCGATGATTTTATTAAACATACCCCAGTTCCAATTGAACTCATTGTTGCTGATACAGTTAAAAAATCCTTTGTAGCAACTCTGTCCGCATCCCAGTCATTCACCAACCAGCAAGGAAAAACTGCTTTATCAGAATCACCTCTGACGACAGCCCATTACTACCCCCTACAGGAGTGGCGTATAATAGTCATGATAATTCTTTCAAGAAATACAAGAGTTTTTTATAAGTTTATTTTAATATTTTACTAATAATGCATATTTTACCACAATCCTTTCTAAATTATTTCCCTGTTAGTTGAGTTTCTTCTTCCCCTCTTGTTTACATGCAATTTATTTTCCTGTGTATTATTTTTTAGTTTACAGATAGAAAGGAATTCACTGTAGACAACTAGAGAAATAAAGTCAAATTCATCAAATGAGAACACACCCACGCACGCACGAACCCATACGCGCAAGCTCACAGACGCTCACAGACACACACACACACACACACACACACACACACACACACACACACACACACACACACACACACACACACACACACACACACACACACACACACACACACACACAAACACTGGGATGTAGTACATTACTTATTTAGTAAGTTTACCATCGACTGCTCCCTGGTGGACAAAAGTTGAGCAACAGAATTCCATTTGGTTACTTCCTCGATTTCTCCGCTAGATTTTCCAATGGAAGAAGCACTGTGGTAGCCTTCCTCAGCCTGAATAATTCAAGAAGAGTATACGCATAAAGAAAGGTGAGATAGTCATACCAGTGCTCACATTCTAGCATTTAGTGGTAAGTGTTTTAAAAGGTAACTTGCATACTCTCTCAAGAAATGGAAAGTTATATTGTTGTCAGGTGTATTTTTATCAAGCTAACATTGCTAATGTTAGCAAGCTTGACCCTCTTGTTTTGTGGACCATGATTGCCCCCCCCCCCCCCCCCCCAACATTCCAATGACACGATTACACGTGGCGATTGTTTTTGTGGTTCGATTGATTGATTGATTGATTGATTGATTGATGTGTGTGTGTGTAGAACTGAATTTGCCAGTGAGATATTGACTATATAGACTAAGTTAACAATAGCTTGCTTGCCTTGCTTGCATTTCAACTAAAGTATTTTCAAACATGTTATGAATGCCAGAAAGTGTAGTATGCATGTTGTGTGATGGCAGGGAAGTGTGTGTTGGGGAGGCTTACAGGATCACGTGTCTTGTTTTCAGGATAGTATATCAAAACCTCTGGGCATATCTAATATACAGCAGTCAATCGACATGCCTAATATCTGATACTGTATTTTGCTGCTGTCTGTGTTTGATCAGTGATTTGATATTGATTACTGTAATGTCAGCTGGAGTTTGGAAATTAAAGAGTACTGAGAACATAGACAATAGGTAGTGGATGGAAAAAAGGGTTTAGACTGTGATATTACAGTGTAATTACAGGTAGTGTTATAACTTAATAGGAGGGGATAGGGCAGGTAGGGGTCATGACATCAGTCTAGTTGATTGAATCACTGCTTTTCGCTGGTCTATGGTCCAATGTTAGTTCATATTGTTTGTATTTGTTGTTTATGCTGTTTAGTATTGTTCTTGTTGTAAAGCACCTTGAGACACTTGTATTTGTCCAAAGCGATATACAAATACATTTGATTGATTGACATTTGAGGTGTGGTGATGCTGGGCTTGAACAAAAGCCTGGACCCCACACAGCTTTCCAGAACGGTTATTGGAGATTCTAGGCATTATGATATGTTACTGTTGAAATAGTATAGTCATTCATATAACAAATTACCTTTTAGGATGAGGATACATGTGTATCCTCATATGCATTTCCATGTGTTTATGACAGGTAACAGTCGAGTTGAAAGGTGCATTTAGCATTCATTGTTCATCTGATCTGACCTGGAAGTCGTTCCAGACGCTGTGACCCCTGAATCGTCATGGATATGTATCAAGTTGCTCGTGCAGCGGGTCTCTGAACAAAAGCTCTTCAGTGTCACTGCTGGTGGAATTACAGCCTGTTTGATGGCTACAAAAGTTACAGCGTGTGATGTTAGATATGCGCTTCAGAGGGCTAAACACAAGATATGGAGCTTGGAGAATGAACTGTCTGTGAAGTGAGTAGTACCATGCCATTGTTGGAACTAGGCTAATTATTGAGATACAGTGATTCTTAATTGATTTCATGCATATCTCTTGTGTAACAGCTTCTAACTCATGATTCATCTTGACGTCTCTTAAGTTAGAAACAGTCGGCTACTGGTGTTGAAAAGTTGACGGTTAGATTGATGAGATGCTGCTTCACTGTTTAAGGACACAGTATTCCTTGTTACATTGCAATAGGGTATTCCCGCGGTATATCAATGTAGGGTCAAAGAATTCAGAAATCATTGTTGTTCAAATGCATAATGACACTTCTTAGACTACTATAAAAGTAGCCAAACTGTTGTGTTAGGCTAGGATTAGGTTGTAGTGGGTGTTTCATTGTATTATACAAAGTTTACGACTATATGAAACTTTGCAACAGTGTAGCCTATGTGTTCTGTTTGAAATGTGACACTTCCCCTCTCCGATAACACACTGCTGATAGCACTGAGGATTCTCTTTACCCTAATTCACACCCCAGAGCTGAGCCAAACTATCCTGGGCTGGTCTGTTTACGCATCCACCATAATTTCTGAAACAGTGCTGGAAAAGACAGTGTTGAAGGGAAATATATGAGCCAGCACAGCATGGTTCGGGTCGGCCCTGTATAGTGTGTAAAGCCCCTCTTTCTCTTTGCTATGAGCCTCCTCTGTGAGGGAAGTTCGTGCTGTCTTCCCTCCGGTTGTGGGTACTGTAGAAGGGATGCCATGTAGGCTGAGCCGGTCTCCAGATTGTGTTGGTGTCCAACTCTGATTCTGCCTGATGAAGACCTAGGTTACGTTGCAGAAATAAACTACATGGACGCATGTGTGTGGGTATCCTCTTTATTTTCATGTCCAACTAACTCTCTCATGATGTAAGCTATAGAGGCACACGGATGATGGCACAACATTATTAACTCTCCACAACTCATTAACTCTCTACTGGAGTAGTCTATTTTTAGCCATACAGCTCATCTGTCTCATATTGTTATCCCTGCTTACCAAATCGTAGTCATGCTGAATTAGGATTAGGTGAATGCTGAGTCAGCAGTATGTGGTGTAGTTTCTCATATCTCTCGTATAGACTGGTGCTTGTTCTCCTTTCACTCTTTTGGATACTTCTAGATTTCTGTGGAAACCTATTACAGGATTAATAGCCTTAGTCTGAGGCTCTCTCTCTCTTCTCTCTCTCTCTCTCTCTCTCTCTTCTCTCTCTCTCTCTCTTCTCTCTCTCTCTCTCTCTCTCTCTCTCTCGGCTCTGCTCTGTGGCACAATGTGAGAGAGATTAGTCAGACTGGGTAATCTAGGGAGCATATGACTAGCTTGTTGTGTTGTATAAAACCTAGTACAAGTGTTGAAGTCTCCACAAGCTCAGTTCACTGGACTTGGCCTCAGTCTTCTTCCAGTACTTTCATTCACTTGATTACATATATTTGACAGGGACATTGATAAGCATTTCCGTAAATATGCCAGATTTAGCCAGGAGGCTAGGAACAATAATAACCATTTTAATGGTCATTTAGATCTGAATCCTTTTGGGGGAAAGAGGAGATTCTAACCTGCCTTCATCGTTCTGATCCCAGGGAGTGCTACTCTGAGAGTGAAGAGGAGCTCAGCCAATCAGGATGGACTCACAGCAAGGAACTCAAAGAATCTCTGGTTGATATGTACAAAGGTAAATGTGAAACCCAGACTGTCCTCTCCTCTCCTCTCCCCTCCCTCCATCCCTCTCCTTTGTTCCATTTTTACCCACGTTGTCATGTCAAATGTATCAGAATTGGAGGGTTTTAGCATTCCAGTGAATTAGGCTAGGTACTGTTTATAATATATGTTGATCTGCAATGTCAATAGCGTTATGTACAGTAGATGTAAGGTGTTAAACTACCTACAATACTGAGTTCACACAAGTGTAATAACAACCTGTACTGAAACTTCCCTGAACAAATGTAAAGGGCTGGTTTATTGAGACTGCAATGAAAAATCTATATTTCCGTTGGAAATTAGGGGCCTATGAGTCCTAAGAATGTCCCTTATTGTATATGTGTGTGTTGACTTGTTATTATTCAGAAGAGAGTGTTATGCTGCATGGCTCCAGATCTGTATGTGCTTTAACTAACTCCTACAACTAGCTAGCGTAGTTCGCTTTGGATAAAGGCGTCTGCTAAATGCCGTAAATGTAAATGTAGTCTGCCCATTCATGGATGTATTACAGACCATTTATCTATTACTTTTTCATTGGAGATGAACACAGATACAGGCCTACTACACTTGTACTCCTTAGCAGTGCAGATAAACATAACACTAAAGGGAGTGATCCTCCTTTGTTGAAATGTCTTACATTTCGTGTTGGAATCATTAGAGACTGATAGAGGGGAAAAAAGGAAATGGACTGTATTTGAAATGTCTTTTTCTGGCCTCAAGAGGGCGCACTTGCCCTTCCAGACAGTGGTTTGGGAACTACTTTGAGATAAGGGACCACAGTTAAAGTGACTATCCCTCTAAAACCAAATTAGAGAGGTTATCTTTACTTGCCTGTCCAAGTATCCAAAACAACAGATGACTTTCATGTGTTTTCTTCTCTAACTCATTCAGAAAGTCATGAGAGATGAGAGAGAAACTGGTGTTTTCTGCACTCGACTCTGATCCCATTCATTGACTGTAATATCAAGAGTCTCAGCAAACAGGGAGAAGTTGCATTGTCCTCTAGCATGCTAATCCCTATATAAACATGGGAACTGAGACCACATCGGCGTAGAGAGAGTTTGAAATCCTTTCCTTAGCAAACATGTTTGCCATAAAACTTAATTCATTGACATTTGTATGACTTGATTAATCTATTCTCTCGTATTTTGCATAATCTAAAACCTGTTTTGATGCTTTTTAATCGGTGCAGAAACACATCGATTTGTTGTGATAGGCCTCCTTTGACAGTGGCCATATCTCTGACAGGGGGGTCTAAGTTCTAACCATAGAATGTTTAAGATCATAAATGTTTACAGTCATGTGATCAATACTCCCCTCGGGTTATCAATAATAGCATATTTGTTTTCTGTGTGACAGGTACAGTCGTCTGTGTATTGATGCTGTATTTACTTTAACGGCATTGTGGAAACATTTTTTATCGTCATATGATCATTTGGCTGTTGCTTTGTATGTGAACATGAATGCAAAACGAGTGGACAAGGAAGCCAGCCATGATGAAGTGCAGCCATGATGAAGTGCAGCCATGAATGCATTTCCCTGGTACAGTGTTTGTATGGTGTGCAGTGTTGGCCCAGTATGTTAATAACATGGGGGTTTGGAGGTGTGTGTGTGTGTGTGTGTGTGTGTGTGTGTGTGTGTGTGTGTGTGTGTGTGTGTGTGTGTGTGTGTGTGCGTGTGCGTGTGTGCGTGTGCTTGTGTGTGCTTGTGTGTGCTTGTGTGTGCTTGTGTATGCGTGTCCTGATCAGAGGGAGGAGACCAACAAGCGGAGCAGGATATAGTGTTGCACAAATCCTGATAACGCAGAGGAAGGTGTGTCTGCCTGTCTCGCTCAGTCAGCATACAGTTTGTTCACCTGGAGGCACCACAGCTCACACACACACAAACAGCTCACACACATACACACACACACACACACATACACACACACACACACACACACACACACACACACGTCAGCCTAGCTGTCCATCCTGAGCCCCTGTAGCTACCCTAGCTACCCCATCAGACCCCAGACACCGGTGGACACACACAGATAAAGAACCCACGCCTGGCAGACAGACAGACCTCTTGTGTTGAACCTCCCTGAGACATGGAACCATCTCAGTGTCTCAATCAAGCCTAATCTGGGTTGTGGGTTGGTGTAATTCCTGGTTATTAACCTTTTCTACTGAGTCTGTGTCTGCTAGCGTAGATGAGCTTTCTCCATCCTACTGGCTGGCGTTCGTCATCACTGGGCCTAAGGAACAAATCCCTAATTCTTTATAAAACAAGAAACACTTTGCTGTGTGGGTTTGACTCAGAGGCACAGGAATAATAAGACTCACGCAGGTGGAGGAATAGGTGTCAAATCCTGTCTTGACAGAACCTCCGACATGAATATGCTTTGAGGATTATCAGGCGTTGCGTTTGAATGCTGATGTGTCCATCTGTGGTGAAACACCAGTTGAAATGAATAGGGAGATTGGTTTCTCTTTTGATGAGATAATTATGTTTTTGTGTAGCCTATATGAGTGAGAATGATTATTATTTAAATACCAAAATGAATATGTATTTGTTATGATCACCAATTAGAGGATGTTCGATGTGAAATAACAAGCAGCTCGTGTTTGAAGAAGGTTTTAGTTGGCGTTAACATACATCCTTTTTGACAGTAGTTGAAAGAATGCATTTGAATAACTGAACTGATCCAGTGTTGTTTTTAGCCTTATGCTTCTGATTGATCGCAGTGTGTTCACGGCACTCTTAATGTCTTAATTCAGTTCAGTTAAAACTTTATTTATCCCCTTGGGGAAATTCCTATTCGGGCTACAGCCGTGCGACAGCCAGACACACTGCCTACAGCAGACAGGCACAGAGACAGTCAGATTATTAGATATCATGTTGCCTAGTGTCTCTGGATGGATTTGGCCCGGTTCCATTGCCTTTGCGTAACACTCAAGCCACCAGACAGCTGTTGTTATTACCACAAATCTCAGGTCTGCTCTGTCTATTCCTCTGTGGTGTGTGTGTGTGTGTGTGTGTGTGTGTGCGCGCGCGTGCACGTGTGTGTGTGTGTGTCTCTCTCTCTCTCACTCTCTCTATTCCTCTATGTCTGTCTGTCTGCTCGCTGGTTTTTTTTTTCCCACCCGAAACTCCTCAAAGTACTCAAAGTGCAGCCTACAAGCCCCCAATAACAAACAATGTAAAGTTTCCTACAGAGTTGAATTGGCTCTGTGAACAAGGAGAAAAAAAGCCAAAAGCTCCAGAGAGCTTTGTTCTTAGCAGGTGGATGTGCCTCTGACCTAACCCCTCCACCCCCGCTCCCCTGCGCCTAGCATCAGTCACCCAGCCAGGAAATGTAGTGTTTAGACCCAATGGGTCAGTGGTAGGAACAGCAGCTGGTGGAGGGGAGGAGACACAGTGTGGTCTCCTTCTCTCTGTTGCTCTCTCTCATTCTCTCTCTCTCTCTCTCTCTCTCTCTCTCTCTCTCTCTCTCTCTCTCTCTCTCTCTCCCTCTCCCTCTCTCTGTTGCTCTCTCTCATTCTCTCTCTTTCTTGCTTTGTTGCTCTCTCTCTCTCTCTCTCTCTCTCTCTCTCCCTCCCTGTTGCTTTCTCTCTCCCCCCTGTTGCTCTCAGTCTCACTCTATCTCTCTCTCTCCCCCCCTATCACCACCACCACTGGACCCTCTGCGACGATGACACCCACCCATCCACTCCTTCCCTCCCTCCCTCTCCACTTCACAGGGGCAGGAGGAGCGCTATCGGCATGTTCGGGCTTCCATGTGGGTCTGATTGAAGTTGAGAATCCTTGGAATAGAGTGGTGGTGGTGGTGCTGGTGGTGGTGGTGGTGGTGGGTCTACTAACTGACTGACTGGCTGCTGCTGCTGCGGTCGGCCCTAAGTGGGTGGTCCAGCTCTGAGCTGTGAGACGCTAGGCCGGGCCCAGGCTGCACACAGACGCACACACAAGGATTCCTCAGCCTCTTGTCTGTCCCTCTTTGTGTCTCTCTGTTGGTTTAGGGAATAGACATTAGACACAGGGTGGGCACTGTTGAAACGGTGACCAGGGGCCGCCGGGTGATTATTCTGATATGAGACCACAACACACACGCACGCACGCACACATACACACACACACACACACACACACACAGGCTCGCGTGCGAACACATTCCCTCTGTCTCTCTTTCTCTCTCTCTCGTGGGCGCACACACACGCACACACACACACATACAAGTACATGCTGAAATATCAAAAGGCTTTATTTGGTTCAGTAAACAATACAGATTCATATTGTGTGTTATTTACTTGTAAGTTATAAAAACACACTCATTACCCTCCTCCAAAATTCCCAGTGTGTGACATGAGTAAACTCTCCATACTGAATGTTTAAATGAACTCAGGTGAATGTGTTGGTCCTACTCAGCTGAAACCTCAGCTGTGTGCTAGCAATGGTGTCTCCTCCCTTTTCAAAGTTATCCACTGTGCTATTGTTTAGTCACAGCTGGGTCCCTCGCTAGCGCAAATGCCGCAATGATGCATGTCATTACCCCAACAGTGCCCTGGTGTTGCTGGCCGGGTCGGCCCAATGAGGACCCGCGGGCCGTAGAGGAAAACAAACATGGCCGAACCGCTGATGCTTTAGAGATGTTTGAACAGGGAGCAGTTCAAACCCTCGCTGCTGTGGCCCTCTGCTCAAACATCAAGTGGTAATGAGGAGTGTTTGGTTGTGGCGCTGCCTAAGACCACCCGGCCACCAGGCAACCAACCTCTCATTCCTCCGGGAAACAGAGGAGAGCTGCAGAGGGGAGGCACTGTGGTGGAGGTGGAGGTGGTGCAAGGCACTTTCAGCGGTTAGGGAAGCGTTTATTTAACCCAGCCCACTCTGGTGTTGGTGATGACATGTCAATGTGTACGGGATTTATTGCCTTGTTGATCTGGTTCATTTGGCAATCTTATTTGGCAATATAACAAGGGTGTCAAAAGTGTAACATCCACAAATCCTGTCATTTGTAACTCTTTCTTTACGTGAGCCCTGCCTGTGTTGTCAGCTACACAACCTATTATACAGTTCCTCATTGTAACTTTTTTGTTCCATAGGAAAGAATGGTGGAATGTCTGAGTGTTGATTCAAGAGCCTTGCCACTTGCCTCCTGCTGGCTGAAGCTGGTTGTCTGAAGGACAGGTCGTTGCTAGAGAGCATCGCTCATCCTTCATCGGGATTCAGTCCCTGTACTTTGCAAAAGTTCAATTTTAAAGCATGTTAGTCAAAGGATTTTCTCAACAAAAGAAAACAGTATAGAGTCTTTAGCACTAAAGTAGTGTGTGTGTGTGTGTGTGTGTGTGTGTGTGTGTGTGTGTGTGTGTGTGTGTGTGTGTGTGTGTGTGTGTGTGTGTGTGGTTAGCATTGAAAGCTGGTATGAATATGAGGGAGAGAAAGCTGGTATGAATAAGTAATGAACCCATTACATTGTGTTGAACTGCGGTGATTCCAGATATAGGGCCTCTAATAGGTTCATTGTCTAAAATCTGATATTTTCAGAACAAAAAGAATAGGCCTTAATGTTCGACAAATTATCCCTGTCGAGGTCGACCATCCTGGTCTTTATTGTATAGAAAGGAGAATTGGTTGTCATTGACTTGCCTTGCTAAATGAAGGTTAGATAATAGATTGCTAATGTTGTGATTTTTTCATACACTGTTGTAAGTCTAATCCAGATGTAATCGTTGTATAGAGAATGCTGGCCCACCGGAACTGTTTACCTGTAGACCTGCGGATATGTCCTCCGATTGAACCATACTGGTATCGAAGGAGAGGTGAGAAGGTGAGAGGGAGGTGCTCCTGTTTTTAGATGTGACAGGTGACATATGACCCTGTGTTGACTCCTGTACTGGGGCAGACCTAGACCCACCCCTTTCTTCTCCTGAGTGGTTTCGGAGGAGAGTGACTCATAGCAGGCCTGTCCCACTGACGCCACACTGACGCCACCACTCACTGCTTTCACAACACTTCTGTTTGACTGCCCGACACCACAATGAAGCTTTGTTTAGTGTCCACGTGGTACAAACGTAACGTTTGGTGTTAACATGATATGAACACTTTTTACTGTTTTGGAAATTCTGAGTTTATTGTCATGCAAGGCTAAACTGTGGAGACACATGGTTGGTTATCTGGTTATTAAATCATTGCATAAACATTACTTATATAGCACATTTCATACACAGATGCAATACAATACTCTTCATGAAAAATAAATACAGAGAATAAAATGTGATTATCATATGACTATTAATAGATGATGATTTAGAGCAAATGCAAATCAACAGTAATTTATTATTTACATGTGGATGAGTGTAGACTTCCCTCTGTGTGTAGATAGCATTGGAAGATTACTGTGATCACCATATCCATTTATAGGATCATGTGAAACAAACAAACAAGTCTCAGGCTACAGTATACGCAGACCGGAAAAAAAGGCTCAAGATGTGTCATTTCCCAGTGGTGGAAGTTGATAGTGATCTGTTCTTACAATGTGATTAATACATTGTCACAAGCTGGACTGATTTATACAGCAACATGTTGTTGCGTAGAACAGAAGATGATTTGAATGTGTATTATGAGTCCCTGTCTCTTTCTAATGTAGAGAGATGGAGACCACATGCATGAGGAATGAATTGGTTAAGGACCCCCTCATCAGGGAGCGGGCTGCCCAACTGAGAGTGATGATGAAATGAACAGACCACTGGTTGATCGTTGATACAGTCATTATTCATGCTTACCTTCCCCTGAAAGCCCTTGTTAAACCCAAAGCATTGGCATGTAATTACACGCCATGTAATTCAAAAAGGCACATTGGGGTTGTGAGTGACATTAATTATAAATCAGATTATCTGTACTGTATTTGCTCTCTTGTTAGCTTAGCTGATAAGGAAGATTTGTCCTGATTGGTCCAACAGAATTAGAGAATTAGAACCAGTCTTTTGGCGACGCGGGCCATGCTGTGAGGGCCTTGTGTTAGGGTGGTATACTTTTAGCAAACTTGGCTTCACTGTGTCAACAGTGTGTTTGGATAAATGCTATCACACCACACTACAAACATAGTTGGCACTGAAAGGTATTGAGCAGCTTTTGATATTTGTTTCTCTTTGACATGGATATTGACTTTTCAATATGATGGATATTGGTCTTTGATTGATAGTGAGACCCAGAGGCTGGTAAAGGCCTGCTATCTATGGCACCAGTCAGATCCACCTAAAAATGTATTCATAATACATTTTGAGGATGTACTGTACATGTTGTTTGTAAGTACAGTTGACCAACATACAGCACTATAGCAGATATCAAATCTGTGTGCTGGAAACCTTGTTAGTGCATAGGTGAAGTTATGGGTGGTGGTTCTAATCTAATTTAAAATATCCTGCCTTTGCGGCTTTTGACAAGTCATAACTTCTCAGTTAAAACATAGTTTTTGGTCATTAATTACTCCAATAGATCTAGTATGATATTATAGCCGTAGGGACGGATAAGTCACACTTTACTTTTCAAGGCACCATCACAGCGTGACTCCGCAGAAATCCTGCAATCTCCCGCCCGTCTTCTCACACTGAGGCTCTGCATAAGATTCTACGAAGCCGCAAGAAGTGGTTTACTAGCTATTTTTCATCGTCACGTTATTTGCAGAGGGATTTGGAATCACCTTTACTTTCACCAGCCTGGGATAGTGTTGGTCCTTATTAACAATAGCAAAGCAATAACTCAAATCAGACTAGGGTAGTCTATTGTCTCTCCTGAGTGTGAGCTAAGATATTCAGGCCCTGATCTTGCGGTATCAGCGGGGGGCTTGGGGCTCTGAGTTATTCACTGCGCACAGCTGTCGATCGCATTCCATACCTACCAAACCGAGGCTCGCTTCCTAGCCTCCTCGGCTCGCAAGCTCCCTGGATTTCCCTCGCCCAAATTAGCTGGATCTTTGCGAAAATGAGGCACTCATCCCATGTGATTCTGCGGGTCGTGCGTGCGGAGCGGCAGAGCCCCCTGTAATGCCTGAGGATCAGCGGCGTCCCGGTCTGCTGGCGGCACCGAGACCGGATCCGTCTCAGGAGGAGGATCTGCAGTGCTGCGGCTTTTCCCTCCGTATTCCCCAGAGCTCAATTCAATTATCAGCATCATCAGTGAGGGCCGAGGCGTGAGGAGATAGGAGCTCCTCCTGGTCACATCAGTCTCTCAGCTCCATCACAGAGGCACTAAGCCCACTAGCCCTGCCATAATCAGGCTGATGTATGCACATATCCACTGACTAGGATAAGCTGGCTGTTTAATTGGGCCAGGCCAGCTCGACTGGGTTTGAGACGAGTATGAAGTACACCAAAGTTTCACAGAGAGTCCCCCAGTCCACCTGAGTATGTTGGTACTGAAGTTTGGCAAACAGTTCTGTAAGTAAGATGATACTGATTGGTCATTGACACCCTTACAGTAAGTTTAGTGAGTGCAGATGTGACCTTTGTGTTCGATGTAACATGATGTCGTTATCGTCTAAGCTCATAATCATTAGCTTTGCAAGCTTTGTCATTGTTTTTATCAGCTGTAGCCACACACCAGACCAGAACATATTGAGGAATAACATTGTAGTAACATAGTAATAACATAGAAGAACATATCGCTTGTAATAACTACTAATGTCACTCTCAACCTCCAGAACATAGAATGTTGATAAAACAGTAATTGCAAGACAACAGACTATAGCTAGTATAATGTGCTAATCAGGGGAGGCTGGTGGAGGTAGAAATCAGTAGACGGGCTCATTGTAATGCATGGAACGGAATGAGGAATGGTAGTTTGATACAATTTCTGGTGCTAACATAATAATACTATAATAACAGCCGGTGGCGTAGCTAATACTGTTCAAATGTATGTCCCTACCACAGACAGGCCTCTGGGTGGTGTTACCTATAGTGAATGAATAATGTTCTCAACAGAGAGCCTTGCGGCATTCCTCTGTGGTCTTTGTCTTCTATCTTTGATCTCTCTCTCTTTCTCTCTCTGTCTCCCTCCCTCTCCTGCTCTCGCTTTACCCTCCATCCATCTTCTGCTGATGGTTAATATTCCACACAGATCAATATTTACAGTTCATATGTACGTCTCCAAGATGAGGGCTATTTTTCTTTAAACATTTTGTCAATTCTGACGTTTGATAAACCGAGAGGTCCAAAGTTCAGGTCCAAAGTCCAAAGACTGAAGTGTGTCTCCTGGTGCTATTATTCATTGTCCGAACAAGGTGATACATTAAATGTCTCGCCTTGCACTCAGCTCTTTTACAAATTATTTGTTTGCTTTCTGTTAAATGTAGCCCATGTCCGAAAATGTAGCATTGGTATGTTTGTTTGAACTCTTTGTGGGTGGGGAAGTTGTGTGGAATGTGTTTAGTGTGGAAAGGTCTTTGTTAACATTTGAATTAATGACACAGAGTAATGGTAGAAAATAGTTCTCGCTAGACTTGAAAGATCTAAAACTGTCCTCCATGCCATAGGGACGTCCTCTGCTTTGATACATTTGCAGTAGATTAAAACAACATCAGCTGGCTGTCACTATCTTGCATGTAGAACATAAAACTATTGTTGCACTATGAATAAAGGCTATGTTTTAGAGTTACAGTTGATTCAAATGATGAATCGATATTTGTTTTCTTTTTTGGTCAGGACTATTAATGATGATAGGTCTTAATCAATATTGAGGACTCATTAGTCAAGCAATTAAGGTCACATAAATGAAAGCGAAAGGCATCTTAATAGACTGTTCCAAATGCTTTACCATGGGCCTTTTTGTGGAAAAGCGGAACAATGTATCCAAATCTTTTGATCCTAGCAAAGTCAAGTCGGTACCCTGCCATACAGCAGCCCATGACAATCATCTGTAGCAGCAGGGACCACCCCCCCACACACACACACAGACACACACATACATACACACACACACACACACACACACACACACACACACACACACACACACACACATACACACACACACACACACACACACACACACACACACACATACACACACACACACACACACACACACACACACACACACACACACACACACCCCAGGTGTTACAGTGTTCCATCCTGTGTAAAACCTTTGTTTACACACACCAAATACATTCTCTCTAAACCGCATCTTCTGGGGTATATAAAAAAAACATTGTTCCATAAGCAAGCCGCACAATTAAACCTGCTTTAAGTTTCTCCCCCAGATTAACATCCGTATCAAAATTCATAAAGAATAGTTGAGATGTGAAGCCTGAGCTGGAGGATTCACGGGGATTTTGTACCAAGCCCATTTAATCAGGATAACCCTGTCATTAATATTCATCAAGTCAGCTGGAATACAAATGATAGACTGTGGAATCTGGAAACTTTTGCTGCGGAAATGTATTAAATGCAGCTTAAAAAATTAATGGAATTTAGTTTATATTAGGAGGAGGGGGTGGGGTGGGGGGGTGGGGGGGTGGGAATGCAAAACCCGTATTGGTTGACTGAAATTGGACTTAGATATTTCTTTTTGAAGAATTCCATCTTTGACGGACTTCAAAGGCGTTTTCAATGAATGCAACGCATGAATGGTCATTTAAAAGGATTTAAAGACATTACGCTGCAATAATTGTACATGAATAATAAGTGGCCCACAGAGCCAATTAGCTCAAAGTCTACAAGGCTGGAATATGAAGATCACAGAGAGACAGCAGAGGACAAAGGAAATGAGAAAAGTTTGAAACCAAGGATGAAGTAACACTATTATCATTGATTTTAGATAAAAGATAATTTGTTACTATTAAATCATCCTTCTGCTAATCACCTCAACCACGTGTTTTTCTGTTGTGGCGTCCATTTTCTTACTGCCACCTGGAACCAACATGAAATTAAACTCTTGATGTGTGTTCAGCGTATTCTCCCAATGTTTGTGAATGATTCACAGTTCTATCTTTGTTTGATTGTATCGGTGTAAGAGGTAAGTAAGCTGTCCATGGGTTTTCCTAACATCAGCATCATCTTCTGTGCCACCTAGATTTCCTCAAATCATTTGTCAGCTCTCTTTTAACATTGTTGGGATTCGTTTGACTTGATAATTGGTATTATCTTTGTGTTGGATTCCAATTGAATTCATGACTCAAATTCAAACTTTGATTTGAGTTTATCCAACCATTCTTGACCCTGACATTGTTTGTAAGGCCATAGGCATATGATATCTCTCACTCTCTCTTTAAATACATTCGACTGTGTGCTGTTGTCAATACCAACCACGCTTCCAGAAATGCCAAATTCAGCATGCAAAAGAGCAACTGAGAGATCATTTTGTATTGTCACACTTCTTCTACAAAAGGAGAGATGAATGCATCTTTTTAGGGACTGGATTATTGAACGATATTAATTTCATCAAGTCTTTGTTTGGTGATAATCGCTGTGGTATTCACGTCAGTCAATGAGTCAAATTTTATTTTGTCAAACCAAGTGCGCCCTTTGCCGATCCCCAATCTCAGTCGCTGTGCGCCCCCCAAAAAAGGAAAATTGCGAAGCCTACCAAAAGGTCAGGTTTGTATGCTCTGTGTTTTTCTGGTGTTCCTTTTTCAAAGCTACTTTCTCATGTTCATGTTAAAGGATTACCAGGTCTTCTGAGCCATACCTAGCAGCTAAGAAGTCCTCTCCTTCTACCGAATCCCCACGCCCCCGCCCCCCCTCCCCCAAAGACTAGCTTTTGCCCAGAGTCTATCACTAGGATTACTGCTTCCCCGCGGTTTCTCCCACAAAAAGCCAGTTGTCCATTCACGGCTGACTGTGCCCAGGCTGAATAGTGTGTGAGCAGTGTGTGAGCAGTGTGTGCTGGCTTACAACATAGGGATAACGTTCCACTGGCATCTGCCCTAGGGGTCACCCACCCGCCAAGCACCACAACCTCCCAAGAGCATTCTCTTTCTCTTTCTCCTCCTCCTTCTCCTTTCTCTTTTTCCCTCTCTTTCTTTCGTTACCTCTGCTCTGTCTCTCTGCCTGATGGCCTCTCTGTCTCCTTCTGCACCCTCTGTTGTGTCTGCATGGATCCATGAACTGTCTAACTCATCTCCCTGTAAAACAACCTAAATAAGCATTGTTACTGTGGTCTCCCTCAACCCTGTACCAGATGCCTTCTGTGGGGCATCAGGGGAGGCTGGTGGAGGTAGAAATCGGAGGACGGGCTCATTGTAATGCATGGAATGTAATGAGGAATGATGTGTTTGATACCATTCCTCATTCCATTTCATTCATTATAATGAGCGCGTACTCCGATTTCTACCTCCACCAGCCTCCAATGTCCCTCACCCCTCTAACTTTGAGTGAGAACTAGTCCTGGACTAGATCACACTTTCAATAGAAAATCTCCATTGAAGACGATTTTTAGGATTAGGCTTAATCTGTGTCCAGGAAACCGGGCCTATGTGTTTGTTACACATGAACTACCATTCCTAGAATAAGTCAGGTATTAGGCCTACTAGCTACTGCTAGCTCCTAAGTGGCAGTTGGAGATGTAGGTTTCTGTTGAAGTTTCTGCTATACAGTGTTTAATCATTTGTCTTTTGTCTTAGCCACTTCACCACTAGAGGGAAGCCCTCCCCCACACACTCTCTCACACACACACACACACACACACACACACACACACACACACACACACACACTCTGACACCCACACCCGCACACACTCTCACACTCACACATGTATGGATCAACAGGCTGTGCTGCCGCCAGTGAATGTCAATGTTTCGCCTAATTGCTTCCAGTGTATTTGTTGCTTGCTTATGAATTAACTTGCATTTATGGAACTAAATTACAGCCCATCATTTAATTACACCTGAGGAGCTGAACTTTAATTGATGGGATTCTAACCAGGATCTGATAGGGGCTCCAGCAGCATTAAATGCCTGTTTACTTTCCTGATAGCTAAAAGCATTAAAATGATTGCGTGACGGGATTATGATTTGTTAATTGCCGGCATTCATTAGCCGCGATAAACTGTGTGTTGAGGTAGAGCAGCGGTACACATCGGAGAGAGGAGAAGATGGCGGGGATGATTTAAAGCACCATTTCACTCTGCAAATTAAAGCTGTCTGTCTTGTTGTGCCTCACTGTCTCTCTGGGTTATTAAAGCGTCAGAGAGAGAGAGAGAGAGAGAGAGAGAGAGTACCCCTAGATCATATTGACAGGAGGCTATAATTAATACTAACCTTTTCTGCTAGGCCTAACAGTAAAAAAAAAAAAAAAAAAAAGTGGTTGCCTTTGCCTTGCCTTTGCAATGAAATGCATTTTTCCCTTTTGAAATTAATCATATCCTCCTTTCTATATTTCTAGCTAATCCTAAAGTCAATGAGGAGTTGAGACAACGACTGCCCTCGCCTGTTAGGCATCAGAGCAGCACAGAGACCGCCCCGCAGCAGCTTGGGTAAAGACATGGTACTCTCGTTCAGCCTTACCCGTTCAGCCTACGTTGTTTGTGGATGGCTTTCACCCACGTGTGACAATTAAAAAAGAGTTTTAATATGTGCAGGGCCTGTTTATTAGTGTACATTTAGAGCAGGTGATTACATTCTTTGTTAGAGAAATGTGTTTTGTAAATCCTAAGTGAACGTTACATTGTTTGAAAATAAAGAAAAGCAGAGCATAGTTTACTTTGTTCATCTTTTGTTGAATGCAGAGCTAAATTGGATAGGAGTACAATTACTGTACGTGGTGTGTGTGTGTGTGTGTGTGTGTGTGTGTGTGTGTGTGTGTGTGTGTGTGTGTGTGTGTGTGTGTGTGTGTGTGTGTATTAGAATGATGGAAAAAAACATGTATGTCAATGTGTTACTTCTTTAATTCCCATTGTGTGTTAACAGAATATTCAGCCCTGATTACAATTCAAAGGGCATTTTGTTTCTTTATAATAGATACATGTTTAATTTTTTCAAACCCCCATACAGACTCAATGTGTTTTGTTTTTTTATCTCCACAAATAAATCTATAAATGTAAATAATCAGAGATTATCATTTCTTGAACAATTGTAATGTGAGCGTTGCCAGGTATTGCTTGTAGATAGAGCAGAACGGTGTCATGCCTCGGCTCGTGGCTGTCAGGCTTAAGCTGTAGCCAGGTCAAGCCCCTGTGAGGGTGGCGCTGGTGACAGGCTGTCTCTCCTGTGACCTACAGTACCACTCACCTGTCACTCACCTGTCACTCACCTGTCCCACCTCTGTCCCCTACACCAGTGTCGTAGCTGAGCTCAGGGCAGGGGGACAGGCAGAGGCGGGCAGGAACGACCTCGCTTACTCAGCTAGGGAGTATATACCGTATGAGACTATTTTATCTGTGAATTAGGGGAGGCTGGTGGAGGTAGAAATCAGGAGACGGGCTAATTGGAATTAATGGAATGAGGAATGGTATCAAACACACGCTATATCAATGGGTATCTGAATCAGAAAATTGAGAATAAATGATGATGATTAGGCTTAATGTTACATTTTTAATTTACATATAGAAATTGGCTAAATTGTCAATACAGCCAAGTTTCGGGAATATACAGGATTTGCCTCTGGGCAGAACTGTGTTAAAAATGTCTCTCGTTCCTGAGAGTGTGTTTTATTGTTCTATTTCAGACACAGTGACGTAGCAGCCACCACAACCAATCAGACAGGAGCAGAGGTGTCTGACAAAGACTGGCCACAAGGTATCCGTTTCTTTTTTCATTATTCTGTCTGTTCTAGGACCAGAGAAACACACCTTTTTTTTCTCTTAACAGAATGTTATGACCACTGTATTTACTTAGCAGAAATGTTTCATTTTGTATTACCCGGTTAGACAGACATGCATGTATCAAAAACATGTTCACAAACATGTTTAATTATCAGGGCATCTGTTCTGTCAAGAAGACACAAAATAGATATTTATTAAACTGAGGCCTGGCTGTCTGTCCTAGCAGCACATGGTATCCTCTCCTCTCTCTGTCTCTCTTCAGCAGTTGGCAGGCTGTAGAAACAACTGAAGATGTCTGATAGAGAGAGTCTAAATACTGTACCCACGCGATACATAAACATTTATTTACATGTGTACACCACCCCCAGCCACCTTGTCACACCGCCCATCTCCCCAACGTAGAACCTCCGTCGATCCTACGGCCATGGCCGCTCTGTTCAGATAAACTGGTTGGAATGACAATGAGATAAACAGAGTATTTACCAGCCCTTCACCAAAACCCTCCTGATATGTAAATGTATTCAGCTCCTCTGCTCAAATATACATTTGGGCTGGAGCTAAAACGCTTCAGGCCCTGCTAGCCAAACAGATATTAATGACGAGGCGCCCAGCGCCCGTGCCTGCGCCGTGCAGTTATTAGCCAGTGACATTTGACGACGGGACGAGGAGGGAGAGGCAGAATGCTTCGGTTGACGGTGGCGACAGGGGCAGGGAACTCAAGGGAGAGAGGGTTTTTATAAACAGGTGCCCTCCTTTACGTATCTTGACTTTTACACTATTCATTTACCCTAGAACAACTCCTTCCCCTTCCTTGTCATCTAGTCTGTGAATTCAGTTGATTTTGTTCAGGCTTGAAAAAGGAGAATCTCCTTCATGTTTTCCTCATAGGAGATGGATGGGCCATTCCGTTCCAGATGAAATCCCGGGTCTCACATGTGTAAAGGGAAACGCCACCTTAAACATACGCTCGCAGGCCATCTTCAGAGGAGGGGAGGGTGGCTATCTTTTGCGGCGGAGGAAAAATTAAAGGAGTAACCCAGGCTTAGGAACAATGTATCTCAAAGTCCCCCATATTTGTGTTGTGACAAAGCGGGGGGTGGGTTATATAAGCGTGGGGTTTGGTGTTATTATCATTCATGGTTGAGTTTGCTGTTTGCACTGGTGAGTCTGAAGGAGAATACTAATACATGTCTGTCCTGACAATCCTGAGAGGAGCAGCAGCCCGGCAACCACAGGGCTAGCGACCGCGGCGGCTAGCAGACCTCCCTGATCTCAACTTCAAAACCAGCCTGACCTTTCACTAAATAATTGTGGCTGCTAAGCTGGAGCTTTTGGACATGGTGGTGGTGGTGGTGGGATAGGCCAGAGCTCCCGGCTCCTCCCGCATCACCACGCATTTATTAACACAAATAACCAACCGGCTGCTTGTTAAAACGAGGGAAGGAGGGAGTGGGGGGAGAAAGTGTTTGATGCAGGGTGACTCTTTAACCGGCAGCCCCCGTGTTTGAATTCTACCCCCTTTTGAATTGCCTTGATGTCGTTGAAGTGATTAATCTGTTTTATTCCTTAATGTATATTTCATAACAGTGAAGAGAGGTTATTTTTTCATGCAGCTCTTGAACCAGGGGGTCAAGTTGTGATCGGACCTGGGCAAAATACCTACTTGAAATGGAAAAGCATGCAGCGTTCATCAAATCAAGCACCCCTCAAGTTTTTCAAATATTTGAACCCATTTCAGATACGTATTTTGCCCAGGTTTGAATGTGATGCAATTGTCACTCATTGACGGTATCCGAAGCTGACAGAAAATAGGCTGAGGGCTTTTTACTTTTGGTTTATAGTATATCAGTTTATTTTTGGTCATTGGCATTAGAATGTGTTTTGATATTGTACCTGAAAATCTGAATGGTTTCCTGCCAACTCCAGCCAGGGCTTCTCTGTGATCGCTGCATGAGCATGCATGGAGCGCAGCCGTGTGTTAGTCTAATGCCTTCTTTCTTTCTTTCTTTTTTTCTGTCTTTCTTTCTTTCTTTCTCCCTCTCTTTTTCTTTTTCCCTCCCTCGCTCCATCTTGCATCTGTTTCTCTCTCTCCGTCCCTCTCTCGCCCTCCCTCGCGCTCTCTTTCTCCCTCTTTCCCTCTCCCTCTCCCTCTCTCTCACCCCCCTCCCCTCCCTCCCTCCCTCCCCCTCTCCCTCTCTCTCTGGCACGGCTCTCAACAGAAACATTGACAGAGCACCATGTTATTTCTCTTGCCAGCTCCAGTCACTCAGTCTCTCTCCATCCTCTCCTGACAGACACCCAGACCTCGCTTCCTCAACAAGCCCCCCGAAATAACACCAAGCAGGCACCCCCCAGCTCATAACTCACTCTCCCATATGTGGACAACTATTGTCATGGTTGAGGATGTGCTTTGAATTCAATTCACATGTTCTTTTGCCCAGTGGATGTCAGTTGACATCTGTGCACTGTAAGTTACTACTGTACATAAGAGATGTCATGATTTATTGTCAGTAGTAATTCACAGTGCACAGTGATTCATAATGATTTAATAAAATCGCAAATCGCAATTGAAGAAAGACCATCCTAACATATTTGCTTTAAGCATTTATCCACTATTGTTTGGTAAACTGAATTTTGACCACTGAGCTATAGACATGTAT
>NC_139667.1:13201368-13223868 GCF_951799395.1 Argentina silus
ACACCACAACACAACACACCACAACACAACACAACACAACACACCACACCACCGCATCACACCACACTGTCAGACAGGGGTCAAATACTTTTGGGCTTGACACTTGTGGGACTGTTCCATTTACATTTAAGTCATTTATCAGGCGCTTTTATCCAAAGCGACGTACAATAAGTACATTTGTCTACATCAGTCATCGTAAGTAAAACCATCAATAATAACAAGTTCCGTCGGAACTAGAGAAAGGAAGAAAACGTTTATTTTCTTTTTTTATTTCAAGTTCTGGCAATGTAGGGTGTTAGGGGGTGGAGAGGTCTGAAGAGTAGGAGCCCAGGTGTACCCTAAAGAGACGGGTCTTTAGTAAGGTAGTGACTCTGCCGTCCTGACAGTGGTGAGAAGCTCATTCCACCACTGGGGCTCCAAGACAGAGAAGAGCCGTGACTGAGCCTAGCGACCACTGCTCCATTGGTCCCATTGTTGTGGGTAATCTAAATCAAGCACAAGCACAAGTATTTTTTTAAGAATTTGACATACAATACAGTATCAGGGGAGGCTGGTGGAGGTAGAAATCGGAGGACGGGTTCATTGTACTGCATGGACTGAGGAATGATATTAAACACCTTTGACCTTCCTACCTCCACCAGCCTCCCCTGTACAGTGTGTGTTTGCTCCTGGTCTGTGCCTCCTCCACCACAGCTCTCCTCTTATGAACTCCCCCCTGGGGGGGGGGGGCGTGAATACGAGACAGATGCACACAGAGGAAGAGAGAAAGAAAGAGAGAGGGAGGGAGGAAGGAAGGAAGGAATAGAGAGAGAATGTGAAAGGAACAGAAAGAGAGAGAGAGAGAGAGAGAGAGAATGACAGGGAGATAGTGAAAAGCGGTCCCACTCTCTGTCTCCTCTAAACTCTTTGTTCATCCCTCTCTTCCTTTTCCCCTCCTTTTCTTCCTGGGAGTGGGTAGGGTTTTCTGACAGCAGTGGGCCAGTTGGTTTACCATCACTCACCTCTCCGTCACTTAGGCAACTCTGCTCTGTTCTCCCTACTGGTAGACAAGGTGATCCAATGGAATGGGGGGCAAAATGTGTATGTGTGTGTGGGGGCTGGCGGGGGGGGGGGGGGGGGGGGGGGGGGTCCAATATCGACTGGTTTGGAAATACATCGGAGGGGTGTGACATTTCATAAGAGTCCCCTCGCCCTCCGTGAGGTTGTCAGTCAGTCGTAGCACTGTATAGGAAATCAATCAGGCCCTTCAGAGCAGCAGATCTTTACCACGCTGTCTCAACCTGCCTCATTAATGGCAGGGGTTGGAGTTTAGTGGATGATGGGGGCGGGGGGAGCAGGGGGGGCTGCATTGTCCACTAGGAGAGATGGAAGGCAGCCAGGCAATCTTTGCAGGCGCAGTTTAGAAGTAATTACATTTCTACTTAAGGGAATATAACTTTCTGTCTGTGGTAAATCTATATTTCAATAAGCCCCAGTATATGATGTTTGTAGGCGCCACCTGATAAAAAACCTTGGATTCTACACAAGTCTCTGGTGTTTTGTTTCTCTTTTATATGTACAATGATGCATTATTTACTCCTAAAACATTTGCCAAACACCGTTCTATCTATCTCCTTTTTTTATTTTTTTTTATCAGATATTCTGATTTATTTAAGTTCTTTAAATTATTTAAATTCACCTGGAATATTGAGTGACATGAAATGCATTCAGTCAGTCAAAGTGGCCCGCCAAATTGTCTAGAAAATCTAATTAGAAAAAAACCATCCCTTTTCCAATCTCACCGTCTCGGCACCTCCCAGCCCTCCTCGCAGATGGAAGGGTAATTGATAGCCAGGCCCAATGCTATTATCTTTGGCTGAATATGGAAAAGCATGTTCTAAACCTTGATTTTGGCAGGGTCAGCGGCGCCTCTGTGAGGGAGTGTGTACCTCGATAATATGAGGTGATCTGTGTAATGCCTTTGTAAATGCGCTGAGGGCTGTTGTTCCTACTCCTGAGGGGACTGGAGGAGTCACACCTAGGGGAGGCTGGCGGAGGTAGGAACCGGAGGACAGGGCTCATTGTAATGCGTGGAACGGAATAAACGGAAGGAGGAATGCTATCTACCGTTCCTGATTCCGTCCCATGCAGTACATTGAAGCCCTGTCCTCCAATTTTGACCCCCACCAGCGAGGACAATGACTCGGTAGGAGGAGGGGGAAGGAAGGGAGAGATGCAGGCAGAGAGAGATGTTAAATGTTTGTTTGTTTGTAGGTGATAAACAGTCATGGAAATTGAATTTGTAATATTGTCATATGAATAAGAGAGAGATGTGTTATGTTTGCTTGAAGGTGCTGAATAGTAACAGAAACAGACAGAAATTGAATTTGTAGTATTGTCATGTAAATAAGTTAAACTGGATTGATTAACAAATCGGGGATGGTTGAGCGAATAAACTATTTCTCTTTTCATGTTTATTTTTTTTGCTTCATCACATTTGACCGTTTTACATTCTTATTAGCACAGACGAATTGAGAATGAAGACTCTTCAAATACCACCAACCGTTCTGAGACAAGGACTCCTAGTTAAAGTATACCTTTCATTATTGCTCTACCGCTCCCTCTGGCCACCTGCTTTACCTCTGTCTTAGCAAGAACAATGAAAGCTGCATCAATGGGTCAGATGCCTGTGAATCTCCAGGTAGTTGAGTTGTAATAAAAGTTGTTTTCTGGCCGACAACGCTGCTCAGCACAGCACACCTACAAATGACTCCATCACCATCACCCCCCCCCCCCCCCCCACCAGCACCCCCCCCGTATCCCTGCACATATGAACAATTGATCCCAGTCGTCATATATAGCAGTAAACATTAATAACTTAACAGCCCCTCTCTCTATAGCGAATATACAGGGTGTTATTGGGGAATAATGGCTGTGGATGGCTCTGGTGGCATTTTTAATATGTTAGGGGGCTGTCCTGATCGACTCTCAGAAGAACCCACACGCAGGCAATTATTGGACGGGAGGAAGATTCGGGAAGTGATCTAATTTTTGCCGTGCTAAGGAAAGGAAACTGATGGAGCTCTTGGCATGTCTTTTTCCTCTCTCCCTTCTTTTTCTCCCCCTCTCTCATTTTCTTCTCTCTCTCTACCCCTCTCTCTCTCTCTCTGTGTGTCTCTCTCTCTCTCTCTGTCTGTCTCTCTCTCTCTCTCCCCCCCCCCCCTTCTCAGGTTGGAGAATATTAACCCGGAGGAGAGTGATGCGGTAAGCCCTTCCTTCAGCGGCTCAGTGTGGGCTCACGTTCTCTTCCACAGCGTTCTCATCCCAAAGTCCTCAATGAAAGGGTTTGAAGGAAACAAAGGATTCCTGAGGACGTCATCTCAACAATATGCTGTTATGATAAGATGGAAATTGCATGACAGGAAAATTGTCATAGGCTTATGAATGCTTGACATTTTCAGCACATAGGTTCACATGTATGAATACATTTACTCATGTATGCACCTCTTAACAGGTGTGTGTGTGTGTGTGTGTGTGTGTGTGTGTGTGTGTGTGTGTGTGTGTGTGTGTGTGTGTGTGTGTGTGTGTGTGTGTGTGTGTGTGTCTCAGGACCTTGAGGAGCTGCTGAACAGGGTGAACAGTGCAGACTCGGCTCTGGGTATCGAGCGGAGTGGAGCAGTGATCGTGGACCGCCTGCAGAAGGCCCGGGAGCGCCGGAGGAAGATCACAGCCGAGGAGATGAACGCCGTCATAGAGGAGAGAGACGCAGCGCTGGCCAAGGTGGGTCTCACACTACACACCAGGGGAGGCTGGTGGAGGTAGAAATCGGAGGACGGGCTCATTGTAATGCAATGTAATGGGTTCCTCATTTTGTTCCATGCATTACAATGAGCCCGTCCTCCGATTTCTACCTCCACCAGTCTCCCCTGGCAGACCCTCTATAGCAGACTATCCAAATACAATAGGCCCAACCCCATTCATATTACACAGGGACGGGAAGGCTCAGTTCTTAGGCTGATCTGGAGTAAACATTTAGCAACACCTTTGATGTGTATTCAGACACAAACGTGAATACTGAAAAAACACTCAATATCTCCCAACAATATTGACATCTCCCTCATGTCCTCCACTTTAACAGTCTTGTGATCAGAAGTCCCGTACACCTGGGTTTAGTCCTTAAGTCATTTATTTGAAGTGGTAAACCAACCACTTTCACATTTGAGGTTATGACAGCATAACCTCAAATATTTGACATATCAATCTTGTATGAATATTTTCAATCATTTGAAAAACAAACATGCAGGCGGACAAATATTGACATCCAAGATATCCTCTACCTCAACATTGCAAAATGGGCCACTATTTATTTATTTGTGTGTGTGTGTGTGTGTGTGTGTGTGTGTGTGTGTGTGTGTGTGTGTGTGTGTGTGTGTGTGGATAGATTTACTAGACCGCTCGTGTCATGGTTGTCACTGTGCTGTTTTACTACAGCGTTTGTATGAGGATAGTAACTCTGACATATGGTCATACTGTAGGAGAGAGTGTCATAGTCAAATCAGCTTTATGACACTTTCATGTTTGGATACATAAGAGTAGTTGGAGTGTACTTGTTTGTGTACTCTTTTTGCCAGTAACCCACACTAATAGAATGTAAATGTAATTTAGGTATGAAGGTTATTTTTCTTGTTGTTGCAGCGATAGAATATACATTTCCTGAATGTTCCATAAGAGCTCCATCACCTAAAGATCAAAATGTGACTATCCAGCTTTTGCAGCTCATACATGTTTACAGTTAACATACTCTGTTGGTGTTGGTGTGTTAGAAGATGCCTTGTTAAAGCAGCAGGAAGTCAGAGATCATCATGTCACTTCCTACTCCAGCAGCGTCCCCTACGTCTGTCAATCACACCTGTCAATCACGCCAACTCCGTAGCTGTGTGGCAGGACATTCATCTGAGCAGGTGGTCAGATGACAGACTGACGCAGAAACCGTCTCAGCCGCACTTTTTGATATTTGATAGATGATAGATTTTCTGCTGCCAGCCAGACGCATATATTTATGATTGGCTTCCTCTGTAGCTGTCGGCCTGTGGGTCAGCAGCTGGGATGCTGTCCGGTTCTGCCCAACAGGATCACAAAGGCAGGCATCCGCCGTGTGGAGAAGAAAGGAGGCTAGACGTGTAGATGTATATAGGCTAGCTGCCGCTAGCTAATGCAGCCACATGAAGCTGGGCTCACGCTGCTCTCTGGAGGCTGAGGCTCAGCTGAGGGTAGCAGGCTAGCTTCACATGCCGGTGCTGGGTGGAAACATACTGATATACTGTTGTTAAGGTATATGTACTGGACATGCATGTTTATTTACAGTACATATCAGCGGAGACTAGTGGGGGTAGAAACCGGAGGATCTTACGGAACCGTACGGAACGAGGAATGGTATCAGTGGAATCAAACACCATGGTATCAAACATGGTATCAGACACATGTGATTCCATTCCATGCATCTCTTCTCCTCTCTCTCTTCTCCTCTCTCTCTTCTCCTCTCTCTCTTCTCCCCTCTTCTCCTCTTCCCTCTGTTCTCTCTCCAAACCTCCTCTGTTACTCTGTTGTCTCAGGTGTCCACTGGGGCTGTTTTACGAGGCTGTTTTACAATGCTTCAATCAGACACACAGTCGTCACAGCAGAAAATGAACTTTGGAGTTTGGGGTCCAATCAGGTTTTATGCTCCCTGAAAGTTCCTCAAAATACTCAGTTTGAATCATATTTTTAAATATGTTTGTCAGTTCAGATTTTTCCACACCTGGGCAGGCTGATGGAGGTAGAATCAGAGGATGGGCTCATTGTAATGCAAGGAACGGAAAGGAATGGTATCAAACACACATGAACACACATTCCTTTTAATGCATGACAATGAGCCCGTCCTCCGATTTCTACCTCCACCAGCCTCCCCTGTTACACAAATTCAGTGATAGGTACTGAGAGTGCTCAGACTAAACTAATAATCAACTTTATTGCTATGTTTCAAGTTTGCATAAGTCAGTCAGTCAGTCAGTCAGTTCAGTTGGAGTTAAGGTAGGGTGTTGGGCAGTGGAGGCTGTTGGAGGTAGAAATCAGAGGACGGACTCATTGTAATGCATAGAATGGAATGAGGAATGGTGTTTGATACCACCGTGAACACCGTGTTGGGGTTGTCTGTTCTCTGAAGGCCGTGTCAGTGCCTCTTCATTTAGCCCAAGGTCTGGTGCAACCATCTGAGCTCAACCCCCAAAGGCTACATCACATCACCGCCGCCGCCGCCACGCGCTAGCTAACACCCACGGCTTCTGACAATGTTGCCCCCGCTTTCGGCGGAGGGCAGAAACTCATCTTTGGGGGCAATTTTAAAAGTATGTTGCAAATGCTGTGGTAATCCCCTCGCGAGGCGGTGGAATTGGGTCCACACTCTATCCTGGAGGATTTCCTCCCTCCCCTCCCCTCCCTCCTCTCTCCTCCCACCTCCCCTGCAGCTCCCCCGATCCCTCTCTTCATCTCAGAGGGATTATCCCGCTGCGCCGACCAGAGGGCCGGCCCGCCTCCCGCCTGCTCGCCACCCGCGCTACAGCCACATCCGCCAGGCTGCGGGGGAATGAAAAGCCGGAGAAGAAACACGTCTATTCACTTCCTCTATTCTCCCTCTCTGTGAATATCAGAGCAGAGGTTCTCCATTCGTTAAGTCCCTGTGCTGTGTTGGTTCCTATAGTGCTAGAGAGTGTAAAAGCTGGTAGAGGAACAAAAGTGTTCACAGCCTCTATTCCGGTGGAGGCTGGTGGAGGTAGAAATCGGAGGAGGAGCTCATTTGAATGCATGGAATGGAGTATGGAACGGTATGAAACATTGCTCTATTCTCACTCTGCTCAAGTGAATGCAGAGCAGAGGTTTTGGGTTTGTGACATCCCTGTGCAGTATTAATCAAATGTTACTGATAAGAGTTCAAATGTAAAAAGCTTTAGGCCTACAGTATATTAGATTTAGCTTAAGCCTCTACAACACTGTAATTACATAGTAATATAGTAATAATAATGAGAATTTAATAGTTGAACATATAGTTTTAGAATAGCTTTTATGATTTTCTATTAGTTTTCATAACATGATTACACTCAGCCTCTCAACGTCTATGATGTGTAATAACTAGATAATAAGCCTGGTAACATATGATTTGATTGACAGTGTGCTGTAGGTGACTCAGGACGTAGGTAGGCCATGTCTGCTCTGTGTATTTAGGCTGGCTGCTGCTATTCCTGGGCTCCGGCCCCAGCAGTGGGCCTGCGTGCGCTCGCTAGCACAGAGAGGGACCCTCTCTCTCTGAATTAAATACATTTTCTCCAAAACATCTGTTGCCCGGGTCTCATAACTCACCCTGACACTAAAGAGGAGCTGGCTGTTTGGTCTGGACCGGGCCGGTGTTGTTCTAGTCTGCAGAGGAAGAGGGACGGGGAGCTGGGAGCGGGGCGGGAGCGGGGAGCGGGGTCCGGGGGCTGCTGCGGCTACGACTCTTGTTTGCGGGGGCACTTGGTGTCTTGGGCAGCTGGGTGTGTGTGGAAACAGTGCGACTTGTCAGGGAGAGCGGAGATAGTTTACATTCCTGGTAAGTGTCCTTTAGTCTAGGAATGTGCACATGGAGAAGAGCACATATGGAGCAGTATAAAACAACTGGCCTTACAATAACACCACTGAGAGAGAGAGAGAGAGAGAGAGAGAGGAGAGAGACATGCTGGTCAGACTCACCACTGGTGTGTTTAGACTGTCTGTCTGTCTGTCTGTATGTCTGTCTGTATGTCTGTTTGTCTCTGTCTGTCTGTCTGTATGTCTGTCTGTTTGTCTGTCTGTTTGGCTCTGTCTGTCTGTCTGCCTGTCTGGTGTCAAACAACTGGCCTTACAATAATATGAAGATGATAATGATCAGTCTCAATGCTGGTGTGTTTAGACTGTCTGTCCGCCTGTCTGTTGGTCTGTCTGTCTGTCTGTCTGTATGTCCGCCTGTCTGCTGGTCTGTCTGTCTGTCTGTCTGTCTGTCTGTCTGTCTGTCTGTCTGTCTGCCTGCCTGCCTGCCTGTCTGTCTGTCTGTCTGTCACTGTAGTCTACTGTTTTTGTTGGAGAAACTGGAGGGTAATTGCTGACATCGGAACAGTTGGTTGATGATGATGTTCTCAGTTGTGTTGAATTGACAGAAACAAATGACATCACTCACTCCTGATATAAGGTTTTATTATGTGCTCCGATGTGATCATGTGTTTTATCAATGCAGTGGAATGAAAATAGTGGTCAGATATCCATTTGCGGTTAGGAAGTGTGTCAGAAATAGAACCGCGTGGACTGTAAACAAGACGTTCCTGTGATCTTTTCAAAGAGTTGTGGCGGTTTGGCTTCCACTCCTTCATTTCCCTTTGTCCATGACGCACTAGTACCTTACCCCGCCAGGAGACAAACCAGAGGCGGTGGGGAGGACTGGCTGGTTGGCAGAAACATGCATACATTTACACCGCCTGGCTGACAGAGGCTCAGCCTGCGCAGGGCGATGGATGGCGAGCAGCTTACTAATGTAGTCAAAGTGATTGTTTCCCCTCTCCTCTTCTCGCTCCTCCACAGAGCAAGCGGCTGGAGCAGGAACTCCTCACCGGCAGAGAGCAGACCCAGACTTCGGCAAACAACGCCAGCAGACACCTGACTGCCGAAAACAATCAAGAACGTGCTCGGAAGGTAAACCTGCCCTTCCTTCCTCGTCTTCCCTCCACCACCGCCACCCACCCCCCCCACCGCCACCCCCACCTCCTCACTGTGAATCGCTCCTGCAAATTAAGGCTATGAATGCCAGGTTACCTTGGATGAATATATGGGGTTGTGTACATTACCAGGCGGCTCAGTGGCGATGTTTGCCAACAACACCGTATTCAAACATGGCCGCCGCTCTGCCTGGGGTTGTATTTAGATACCCAGGCTCTTAGCCCCGCCCCCGCCATGCCCTGGCCCGCTACCACACACTCTCTCTCTCTCTCTCTCTCTCTCTCTCTCTCTCTCTCTCTCTCTCTCTCCTCTCCCTCTCTCGCTCTCTCTCTCTCCTCCATCACTGGAATAATTGTATCATTTATTCAGCACTATTTGCTTGAGTTTGAACCATCACCGGCCCCTGGTTACTTGTTTGTTTAGGCTACCTGTGATCCACAGTAATAGAGCTGTCGGGGTCGACCACATATTTGATACAGGGATTTACTGTGACATCATCAGCGTGGGCCAGCTGTAGTGTGAAGCGTGGCCTCTCCAGTAGTGAGGTGCAGGGTAAACACAGGCCTGTTTGATTTGAAACATTCATCTGATGAAGCCGCTAGCCTTTGTGTTAAACGCAGAGAGCTGTAAACCTGATCAGCAGATAGATCTGGGTAAACAAGGACTGAGGTTGAGGCTGGAGCAGTGCAGCAGGCTGAAGAGGTCAGCCAACCTATTTGACCAGGGGAGGCTGGTGGAGGTAGAAATTGGAGGACGGGCTCATTGTAATGCATGGAATGGAATGAGGATTGGTATCATATACCGTTCCTCATTCCATTCCATGCATTACAATGAGCCTGTCCTCCGATTTCTACCTCCACCACCCTCCCCTGCACTGGACCCATTGAGAAAAGGATTCTCAAAGTAGACAGTAGATTATGCTAATATAATCTCAGTCCTAGTCTTGAGCTGCAGACCAACATGAATCTTATATCATGATTATTGTAAAAGTTCTCCTCTTTCCGTTCTATTGATTAGATTCCATGATATTGAATGGAATCATCCTAACATTTATTTCCAGCTCTCTTTTTCCTCCATGTATTTCCTGTCAGACAAACATTTGCTGTTGGATTTTTCTCACAATAAGATACAGAATCGCATCATATGAGTCATATATTCCATTAATAGAATTCATGGTTGTGAAAATCTTTAGTTTTTCAGGCCAGAATGGCAAAGTAGATGACCAGATGTTAGCAGAAGTAACAATGAACACGTTTGTGACTGCGGTTATTTCCGAGGCTTATGATGGCAGGAGAAGGCCCAGGCTGTCTCCCTGCTCTTTCCCGAGGCTGGTGGTATTAACACTTTTCTTTATCTCATAGAGGGCTACACTGATGATGGCTTAATAAGAAATATATTAAATTTTGTTATTAATGTATCACTTGGTTTTTCTGTAAATCCCCTTAATTATAGATTGACTCTTGGGATTATGGAGCGGGGTTTTTAATTTAAAATGAAAAGGGAACAGCTGTTGTAAAATTAGTCAACAGTGTGAGAACAGGATCCTCAAAACAATTTAAAACCGAACAGGTCTAAGCTCATCAACTGACATTTTACTTTAAAGAAAGCTTAACCTAAGAGAAGACACTTGAAATAGGGTTTAAAAATAGATAAATGTTAGAAAGACTCTACCTCAGAAGTTCATCTTGAAGTGTCAAAAAAGAAAAGGAGTAGTTTTCAATCTGGCTTTTTCTGTGACTTTTCTGCCTGATATGTAACCCTGAATAGTCCTATTGTTACCCATATGTTTGTAGGAATTACAGATATGTTTTTATTCAGAGATAATATGACCAAAGCTACATTCCCAATTTTTATAGATGTTAGGATCCCCAAGATTTGCAAATGTTTAGGTATATTTTTCACGAGCAAGTCTCTGTGATGGTTATGATTTTATGATAATGTTTTTGGTCCTTTCCCTACCGACCGGCTGTAGCGAGCGGTGGGTGTCCCCGCCGTGAGCTTTTAACATCGGCAGCGTCTTTCATGCTTGTGAGAGAGGCTGTTCTACAGTCGTTTTCAAGGACACTGTGTAAAGTGGGTCCTAAAGCTGTGTGTGTGTGTGTGTGTGTGTGTGTGTGTGTGTGTGTGTGTGTGAGTGTGTGTGAGTGTGTGAGTGTGTGAGTGTGTGTGTGTGTGTGTGTGTGTGTGTGTGTGTGTGAGTGTGTGAGTGTGTGTGTGTGTGTGTGTGTGTGTGTGTGTGTCTTGGGCTCAGTAAAGGCCTGTGACTTCAGGGCCATTTCAAATGGCAGGGATAAGAGGGCTGGGGCTGAGGGGAGAGAGTGTGTGGTTGAGGGGTGAGGGTGGAGGGGAAAGCCTGGGTTTAGATGAGAGAGTTGACGGTGAGAGGAGGGCGTCGAGGGTTGGAGAGGAGAGAGGCAGGGTGAGAGGGTGGGGTTGAGAGGTTCTCATTGCTCAGGTCAGCTGAAGTGGCCTGTGTTGTACTGCCCTGCCCCCCCCCCCCCCTCCACAGCCCTGCACCACCTGTGTTTGCACTGCAGCTTTCCTTTCAAAGCACTGACAGGCCAGAGTGATCACACCGCCATGTTCCTCTCCTCCTCTCCGTACTGCACTAATGCTGTTAATCATTACGCCTGCTTCCTCCTGTGCTCTACCAGCCAACATACAGCCCTCCTGCTCTAACACAGGAACACGGAACACACAATCTGTAAACTCTAACTCTAACACAACCTGACCTAACTCTAACTCTAACACAACCTGACCTAACTCTAACTCTAACACAACCTGACCTAACTCTAACTCTAACACAACCTGACCTAACTCTAACTCTAACTCTAACACAACCTGACCTAACTCTAACTCTAACTCTAACACAACCTGACCTAACTCTAACACAACCTGACCTAACTCTAACTCTAACTCTAACACAACCTGACCTAACTCTAACACAACCTGACCTAACTCTAACTCTAACTCTAACACAACCTGACCCCATCTAGAGATGATAGACTTGCTATGGTCTGGTCAGTTTAACTAATTAGACAATGCTATTTTCTAATATCAGTATTAGTTAAGATTAGTTGATATTAGTGTCTATCTTTTGTTTGTTCTAGCAATGATGATGATAATAATAAATGTATTTTTCTCACAAACTAAATACACCTCCATGTCGTGTACAGATTAGCGCAGTACAGTATGTCCTTTGTAAGGACAACTCTATGGTCTTGCCCCTCTGTAGAATATGAATGCAGGTGTGTTAGTTGTTACAGTTGTGTAATCTGTAGGTTGCCAGGTGTGGTCTTTCATTATCTCCTTCTGCTTTACAACTATACAGTGATGGATGTCTGTTAACAGGAGATTCAGTCAGACAGTCTGGAGAACAGGATGTAAGGCAGGGCAAAATTAGGTGCTTTGTTTGAACTCAATTAAATGGCTAGTTATGAAATGCTCGCTAATAGTTAATGAGGTTATAAATTGATTGATTGATTGATTGATTGATTGATTGATTGCCCAAGTGTAGATAACTTATGACATGTGTGTTGTCTTCCCTTGAATGCCAAACATTTTATGAGAAGAGTGAAGAACTGATTAAAAAAAACAGATGCAGGTTTGAATAGATCTATATTCCTACTAGATGCAGGTTTTAATAGATCTATATTCCTAACAGATCCAGGTTTTAATAGATCTATATTCCTACCAGATGCAGGTTTGAATAGATCTATATTCCTACCGAGTCAGAAATCCCAGTCAGTCTCTCCCTGCCAGTGTGTTGCCCTTTGGCCCCACCGCTGCCCCAACTCTACAGCGTTGCCCCGCTGCTCCACCCCTACACCCCTCTACCCCACCTCCACCCCTGACCCCCGTCCGTGGTCTGAAAGGTCAGGCTAGTTATTCCCTCAGCAGCACAACAGGTTTTAACCCGCTACTTTGTGAACCTAATTTGGATATTATTCTAATGAATGCTGATATAATACATATGATTAAAAGAACGGCGCTTTGAAGTGCGGCTCTCATCCCTGTTGGAAGAAAAGTACATATTGACTTTAGAGGTTCGACTCTTTTTGATGTTTCTCTTTGACTTGGGAGACCTTCACGCCAGTAATTAGACTGATTCTGGAGATTTAGAGGAGAGGGGGGGCGGGAAGGGGGCCCGGGGGTGTGCATGTACTCAGGCCAAAGGTGTTTATAGCCAACAAGATCAGCTAGTTTCAACCCCACAGTTCAAACAAAGGCTCTAAAACTGGGACATTCTGCCCCTTTGTTTTAAAAACACCGTTTCTAAATGGAACTTCAACATTACGTACAGTTGAAACACAACTGTGCACAGTCTCTAAACAGAACGTGATTGCTTTCCATGTAGATTTTGGCGTCTTCATGATGGTCTTGTTTCAGCAGGTTACTGGTGCCTCTTGGGGCTCTCTCTGCGGTGCTGTAGACAGACAGGGTTGTAGTCTATAGACTCTCTGTAGTTGTGTAGACAGACAGGGTTGTAGTCTATAGACTCTCTGTAGTTGTGTAGACAGACAGGCTGTAGTCTGTAGTTTCTCTGTAGTTGTGGAGACAGACAGGGCTGTTGTCTGTATGTAGTTGTTTAGACAGACAGGGCTGTAGTCTATAGACTCTCTGTAGTTGTGTAGACAGACAGGGCTGTAGTCTGTAGTTTCTCTGTAGTTGTGTAGACAGACAGGGCTGTAGTCTGTAGAGTCTCCGTAGTTGTGGAGACAGACAGGGCTGTTGTCTGTATGTAGTTGTTTAGACAGACAGGGCTGTAGTCTGTAGTCTCTCTGTAGTTGTGTAGACAGACATGGCTTTAGTCTGTATGCAGTGTAGGCACACACACTCCCCTCCAACCTACCTCCTCTTATCACGGGTAGGCATTTTACAGTTTTCTCTGTGTGAGCAGGGCTTTAGTGCCTCTTCTGTGACTAACACCCCCCCTCATCCCCCACACCCCACCACCACCACTAACCATAACCACCCCCTCCCCTCCCCTCCCCTCCCCTCCCCTACCCTCCCCTCCCCTCCCCACCTATCACGTAGGCTATAGATTGCAGGGCGTTTACAGTATGGCCCGGCCCTCTTGTTTGTTTAGCCATCCTCCATTGTTAGCACCTCTCCCCTCCAGCTGTTGAGCTGCCAGAGTCAGATCAATACATCTGTTTCACCGGCTGCTCATTACCGAGGGACGGGTGGTGGGGGGGGGTCTTTTATTGTCTCAGCCCAGGTTTAACCACAGGGCCGCCCAGGACGGCTCTGTTTACCCAGCATCCTCTAGTCTAGTACAGCCGCCCGCCTGCGGGGGCCGGGGGCCTCCCTGCTCTTTGAGCGTGGTCCCTGTGAGGAGGTGCTGAGAGGGGGGACAATAGCGTGAATAAGAGCCCCTCAGAGCCTGCTCATTGTGTGGAGGGGAGAGTTAGCTGCTGCGGCGGCTGCGGCTAGCTACCCTCTTGATGAGGGATATTAAAAAGCTGTAGCTCACAGGGATCAGGCAGACATACGCTCAGAACATGGCTGGGTCCTCAGAGAGAAGTTAATGACATTTACTCTTGCCTCAGAAATACGACCACGAGACGTCATAAAGTAGGGGTGCTTCAGGATACATTTTAGCATGTTTATTACAAATATTTGATTAAGTGAAGTCCATTTTCCAATGTGCCTTTTACACTTGTGTAATAGCGAAAACTCTATTATGTGCAAAGTAATGATATCGCTAATACAGCATTGTTACTTGAGTTATTACAGTGTTATTACACAGGTATACAACTTTTTGTGAAGTGTTAAAGTTTTTATAATAATCTAATCTGATGCATCAGGCAAATCAACTGTCACAGTTCAAGAACCTCCGTGTTTTTTCTTCATTCAGGAAGAGAGAGAGAGAGATGGATGAGTGACATGAACCCACTCAGGCACCATATCAGCTGTCTCTGTTGTGCCGTGCCTGGGTCTGTCAAACTGTGGTGTGAAGTTCTCTGTCGTGTTTCTTCTGTTGTGTTTGTCATGGTGACAGGAGGAGCTGGAGGCAGTCCAGAGAGAGCGAGACAGGGCTCTGGAACACAGCCAACACCTGGAGGAGGAGATGCAGGCACTACGCACCTACCACAGGTGAGATAGACACTTCCCTTTTGGTAAGCCTACCACAGGTGAGAGAGACACTTCCCCTTTAATAAGACTACCACAGGTGAGATAGACACTTCCCTTTTGGTAAGCCTACCACAGGTGAGAGAGACACTTCCTCTTTAATAAGACTACCACAGGTGAGATAGACATACACCATGCACGTACACCTGTACAAGTGACACAGCTATATTAATATACGCCTTACTAAAACACTACCCACACACCTACCATAGGTGATAGGCTGTCCCTTTAACATACTCCCTATGGGTGAGAGATAGCTATTCCCCCTAAGAATGCTACAATTTCACTATGATTTTAAACGGTTCTGTTTATAGATAGTGAATATGTCATGTTTGGCACATCGATATTATTGGTTATGTACCGTGTATGGGGGACTTAAAATGCACAATAGTGAATTTTGGAAAGCACACATTAGTCTGCCTTGAGGCCTCTTTGACAGGATCTTTGGTGGAAATGGTTTATATTGTCATATAAAACTGCACTCCTATATATTTGTTCCTGTAGTACAGTTATCTACCATTACTTAGTGGCCAGGGACTGAATGCATAGAGGCCCATTCTGTATTTATGTTTCTTTCATTATTAATGAAATGATTTCTAAAATACTGACCTCAATTAAATATTCAATTCCTGGGTAATTTGGATCCCCTCTCCTCACCTTAGAGAGTGTTTGACCTTCATATGACCATACTGGTGGATCTGGTTACTGGTGAAGCTGGTTACTGGTGGAGCTGGTTACTGGTGGAGCTGGTTACTGGTGAAGCTGGTTACTGGTGAAGCTGGTTACTGATGAAGCTGGTTACTGGTGGAGCTGGTTACTGGTGGAGCTGGTTACTGGTGAAGCTGGTTACTGGTGGAGCTGGGTTAGGGTGGAGCTGGTTACTGATGGAGCTGGTTACTGAGTTACTGGTGGAGCTGCTTACTGGGTTACTGGTGGAGCTGCTTACTGGGTTACTGGTGGAGCTGGTTACTGGGTTACTGGTGGAGCTGCTTACTGGTGGAGCTGGTTACTGGGTTACTGGTGGAGCTGGTTACTGATGGAGCTGGTTACTGGATTACTGGTGGAGCTGGTTGCTGATGGAGCTGGTTACTGGGTTACTGGTGGAGCTGGTTACTGATGGAGCTGGTTACTGGGTTACTGGTGGAGCTGGTTGCTGATGGAGCTGGTTACTGGATTACTGGTGGAGCTGGTTACTGATGGAGCTGGTTACTGGGTTACTGGTGGAGCTGGTTACTGATGGAGCTGGTTACTGGATTACTGGTGGAGCTGGTTACTGATGGAGCTGGTTACTGGATTACTGGTGGAGCTGGTTACTGATGGAGCTGAGTTATTCACCCCATTTTAACTTCTTAATAAAAGATGCCTGCCACCTCAAGACAGTTCCCTCACTCTGCCACTTATTAAAATGGGCTGGGAACCATGTTTGGAACCCCGACTCTAAAATATGAAAATATGAGGAGCTAAAACTGGTCGTTCTCATATGCATTGTTTGATCTGGATATCTGAAGTATGTCGGTAATTAGACCCTAATTATAATCTATGAAAATTCTTTGTTAGAGATATTGGAACTTTAGAGATATTGGGCAATAGAGATATTAGAAGTGCAATAAAGAGAGAAATAATGCTTTTATTTGACTTAACAACCAGTGTCACATTTTTAATCTTTTTCTTCAACTTTAAGAGGTTATGTGACAACACCTGAATAAACACAGTCTTGTGACACTGGACACACCCTATTATTCTGTATCCTTTACCATGTGTTTACCCCTTGGCTCAGAAAGTAGCCCGTCTGGTTTGGTGACCTGCATCCTCTTTTGTGATGTCATATCTTGAAAGTTAGGCTTTCTCATTTGGTTTAATCTGCATCTGCTCTGTCACGAGGAGAAGTTGTCTGTTCGTGTTTTAAATTATTAACCCCAACTGGTTTTTCATAAAATAGACATACATTGCATACGATATTTCCATACACACACACACACACACACACACACACACACACTGCATCATTTGTAACCATAGAAACTGTGAAGTAGGAGAGAGCAGGACGCATCATTAATGAACGAGAATACTGATGCTCATCGTTATGTAATGAATATAGTACGCAGGCAGAGGACTCAAATGCAGAGGACTCTCAGAGACCAAAACTTAAAATCCACAAGAATAGTCTTTACATCCAGAAAAGGTTTGATACACGGGTAGGCAGTCAATACGTAACACAGGCGTAGGCAAGGCAGGGTTTGGTACACAGGTAATCATTCAGAATAGTAGGCATACAATCCATCAAGGAGATGGCAACAGGGAACGTCATAAAAACAAGCGCAGGTCAAAAAAACGGGAATACAAAAACACTAGGAGTAATCGCTGGTAGGCTTGACACAAGGGACAAAGACGAGACTGGGGAGACACACTAAATACTAAAGACTAAATACGCAGGGAATGATGATGAACAGGTGAATCCAATCAGGGCGGGGTAGACGATCACACAGGCAGGAAAACACACAATGGCAGGTAGTGAAGTGTCAGGAACGAGAGACACGGTGAGGAACACAAAAATAAACAGGGAACAATAAATGAATAACATGAAACACAGACAAACAAAACAAACGAACAGGACGAGACGTTCCAAGGTAGGCCTGATGGCTACTTTACTGTTGCCACAGAGTGAGACAGCTAGACGGATCCCTGAGAATGGTATTTCCACCAGAGCCCGCCCCCCACCCCCCATTCTCTCTGTAGACGGAGGACATTGTATTCACAGACACAATTAGCATTGTATGAGGAGGGTTGGGGGGGTCCTGTACTGTGTCCTATCAGTGGCCCTGTGGAGCTGGACCTTTCTTAGAGAGGGACCATCCCAGAGCAACAAAGCCCAGCGAGGAGAGCTGTCTCAGGGGCTCAGAGATGGTGTTTGCTCTGAGGATTCACCCTCCAAAGCTCTGCCACAGACCCTCGCCTTTGTGTATGTGGAAGAACAGATAGGCCCAGTAACATGAAAGGAAGGAAGGGAGGAACAGACGTAGAAAAAAAAGAAGGGGTCCACAAATGCATGGGAAGAGAGAGAGGGGGGAGGTGGGGAGGGGGACGCCGCCGCCGCCGCCGCCATTTCCAAAACAGAACCCCCCCCCCCACGTTATGTTATGGGTTCCATGATCAGAGGAACCCTGTTGATTAAAAAGCAAAAATAGAGAGAAATTTACTAGATCAGCTAGACGGGCGAGTTGGTTTAATGGGTTGACGTTGGCTGGTCTGGTATAAGGCCAGTGGAGAGGAGAAGGAGACCGTGCTGCTTTGTTTGAAAGCCAGCCAGCCAGCCAGTGCTTTAGGGGTCAGGCCTAGCGGGACACGTATTAACGCTCTATGGACATGCATTAACACTCTACTCCTGCAGGACACGTATTAACACTCTACTCCTGCAGGACACGTATTAACACTCTAAGGACACGTATCAAGACTTTATCCCTGCTCCAGCCAGCTCCCTCGGGACAGCTTGTTATCACTGAGATGAGTGGGTGGGTCGCACTTTAACACCCAGTATTCAATAGTCATTAACAAGCGCCAGCCGGCTTCTCTGTAAGGAAAAGGAAATGGAAATGTCCCTGTGTAGGCTTCTACACAGTAGTGGAGTCATTTTGTAGGCTTCTACACAGTAGTGGAGTCATTTTGTAGGCTTCTCTGTCAATGTGTAGTCACGAGGGACATTTTTAGGACATGACATGATTCCATATGCATGTATCTGTGGTGAAATATAATTTTATTATTGAGTTTTATTTTCTAAACTGTTATTTTCATTGTGTTGGAGCATAACCGTGGGAAAAGTTAAAATTGAACTCCTACTGTACTGTATATGTCATCTTAGACTATTGTATATTTTGGGATTTCCCTGGGCGGGGTTTTCGTGGTCACGGCGAAAGTTGTCTCCTGTACCTATTCATGTAAAACTGCTGCCGTCATCACCAGCACTTCCTCCTCTGTGTCACACCAAAAAAGTTCCCAAGTATTTCTGAGTTAGCCTTCCTTCATGTCTGTGCTGCCCAATACATTGACAGGGTTGTCAGTGGGCCCTCCCAGCAAGCAGGACTCCACTGAGATCCAATTTGAGGAACTCATTTTCAAGCGCACAGCACCCATGCAAAAACTCCTGCCTAAGTGGATTGTGCCCCTCCGTCATAAAGGCAGGTGACAGAACTAGCAATGTAGAACATGACATGTGCACTTATCCTAGCACTGCCAGTGACTATGTTTGGTGTATTCATCAGGGGAGGCTGGTGGAGGTAGAAATCAAGCTCATTGTAATGCATGGAACGGAATGAGGAATGGTATCAAACACGTTCCATTCCATGGAATGAGTTGCTGTCTATCTTCCCCAGTGATCCTCTTTATTTCACACTATTGTGTTGACCCAAAGTATTTTCTCCTTGCACAGATATTTTCTCCTCACTTTTTCCAGCACAGTTCCAGCAACTATGGTGAATGTATAGCCAGGCCAGGCCAGTACAGCTCAACCTGGCTCAGCTTGGCTCAGCTCAGTGTGAAAGGTTGTGTAGCTTGGCATACCTGTCTGTATAAGACTGTGACCCGTCTGCCTTTCAGTGGTGACCTCTCCGGTATATTTGTTTAGAGCAGAGGAGATAGGCTAACTCTCTATTAAAGGCTATTTTACATACGTATCCCCCCCCCCTGTTAGCTACTCTGATTAAACATTAACCATTAACCAGGAGGAGAGTGTGGAGGGCAGGTTCGTTTGGAGGGAGCGTCTGTGAACGCTTATCTGATTGGACAGGTTAATGTTTAACTGGAGGCTAGTCAGAACGGTTTTCTCTCTCTCTCTCTCTCTCTCTCTCTGTAGGTTACTGACAGAAACTGGAACAGGAAGGTCAGGTTCAGAATCGCACAGGTCAGAAATGTAGCTTGACACACATGCAGAAACACACGTAAACACATACACACGCAGAGAAACACACACAAACACACAGAGAAACACGCACACACACAGAAACATACAAACACAAAAGAGTTTTGCCTAAACACACAGTTTCAAAATCACCTCTCACTTTCTGTTGTCTTGTTGAACCACACCCTTAAGAGGTACATCTCTCTTTCTCAATCGTTCTCTCGTTCTCTCGTTCTCTCTCTCTCTCTCTCCCACGTACCCCCCCCCCCCCCCCGCCCCCGAGACTTAATTGCAACGGTTTCAGGACAGTGTTTCTCTGTTTGATTGGTTTCCATGGATGCGTCGTAACAGTTGCCGTGTGTGTGTGTGTGTGTGTGTGTGTGTGTGTGTGTGTGTGTGTGTGTGTGTGTGTGTGTGTGTGTGTGTATGTGTGTGTGTGTGTATGTATGTGTGTATGTGTGTGTGTGTGTGTGTGTGTGTGTGTGTGTGTGTGTGTGTGTGTATGTGTGTGTGTGTGTGTGTGTGTGTGTGTGTGTGTGTGTGGGTGGTCGCTGGGAGGAGGCAGGGCCTGAACATGTGATCCATACTGTCACAGCACTCCTCTCCTCCTCTCTCCAAACTATGTCCTTGTTTGTCACTCTGTCATCGGCCCTCGCTGCCCAATATGTTTGCATTTAATTAGACAAAGCACACAAGTTTACATCACACTTCCCCTTCACCTATCAATATCACATCTCAATTGATTACCTTTAGCTTTGAATAGAGGAGGAAGCATCAAATAGGTGTTCCCCCCCCCCCCCTCTCTCTCTCTCCCCCCCCACACCCGAAACTAATTAGCAGGACAACAGGGCAGAATGAGTAATATGATTTGAAGGCTGTGTACACACTGGTACCTGGGGATGGGGGGGGGGGGCTGGGGTCATTAATCTAGATTAGTTTGTCAGCATTGGCGTCCCCGGCTGTCACACGTGGAGGTAATGGAGGATGGAAGGCCATTGTTATCTAATAATAGGATATTACCTCGCATATTAGTGCTTGAACAGGTACCTGGCAGCCTCTAATGAATTGTATTGCCTGCAGGGTTCAGAATTGGATAGATATTTAGCACTAATGAAGTGCAGTCATATTGTTAACTTTTGTTAATTTATAAGGATATTTCCTAAGTAGTATTATATTTCCTGAATAGTATTATTTAAACTGGTTGTTTCATATTCATATTGTAATGACTGTATCATCAATAGGCCTCCGCTAGTCAGTTTTTTTCAGTTCTATTAATGATAGTGATTTCTGTTTTATTTCAGTAGGGTCAATAACTCTGTCATGAAGCTACTCTGCTTGCTCGGTGTTAAATTGAAAACTTTAATCTCATATTGGTGTGTGGAGAGAGAGAGCGAGAGAGAGAAGAGAGAGAGAGAGAGAGAGGGAAAACCTCATTACCACATCTCATTTTTAATCATAGAGCAAGAGAGACGTCTTTTTCAAATATATTTTCAGTCGGGTACCTTATGTGATTGTCCAAAAATATGCTTTGGAATTGGTTTTGGGTTAATAACCCCAGTCCTGGGGCACTCAGTGGCGTAGCACACTAATGCACATACCATATCATAGCAAGGTTCCCTGTTCAATTCCGCCCGTCGACGTATCTTGACATGTCATCCCTCCTCTCTTTCTCACCCATCCACCCATCTCTACTGTCTCTACCCCAATAAAAGCAGAAATGCCCTAAAAATATATTTTAAAAATAAATTTAAAATGACCCCTGTCCTTGGGGAAAGGTGCTGCCACAGACACCCTGCTGAGGACGGTTCGGTCTCAGAGGAGAGGACTGTGGTTGCCTCTGGTAGCAGAGATGGTTCAGCGAGCCATGCTTGTGATGAGCCGCCTGAGACCTGAAGACTTGTGTTATTTAATGCCTAGACTTTAGCTCAGTGGGCTAACACTGGATCTTGTGGCGCACAGACAACCTGGGTTCGAACCCTAGTCGGTCTTACTGTCTTCTAGATGTACTAATAGGACTCTTCCATTGCCAGGCAACCTGAATCAAAATCACCTCAAGGATTTTTAAAACACCTCATTCTATGTGGACCTACTGTACTGCAGGTCTGAATCACCTGGTTGTTTACCTGGTCTGTCTGTCTGTCTGTCTGTCTGTCTGTCTGTCTGTCTGTCTGTCTGTCTGAGAGCTGCTCTCTGGCTCCTCCTTGAGAAACACCTGTCTTGTGTGTGTGTGTGTGTCGTCTCCCCCCCCCCCCAGTCGTTCTGCCGCTCTCCTCCAGTCCCGTGGTAGCTAACGTTAATGTATTCAGCTGACATTCTGCCGTCTTATTGCCTCCAGATATTGTCTCTTGTTACGGAGGCAGTGTTTGAATACGGAGCTTGTCTCTCTGCCACAGGGTGTTGGTACAGTGTAACGTTTTCCACCGCGAGGTAAACTACAGGGCACGCCGGCGGTGGCGCCAGGGTCAAGTCTCTCTGAGTGTTTGTGTAAAGAGGGAATGTGTCTGGCGACATTCTCGCACCGTGGAGCTACAAAGACAGGAGAGTAGATCAAGGGGAGGCTGGTGGAGGTAGAAATCGGAGGACAGGGCTCATTGTAATGCATGGAAGGGAATGAAAAACGGTATGCGTGTTTGATGCCATTTCTCGTTTTGTCCCATGCGTTACAATGAGCAAGCCGTCCTCCGATTTCTACCTCCAGCAGCCTCTACTGTGTATGGTTGTTATGTATGGTGTTTGTT
>NC_139667.1:13228868-13450421 GCF_951799395.1 Argentina silus
ATCTAGACAGACTAGCAGATTACCATGGATACCTAACCTTGGAACCTAGACAGACTAGCAGATTACCATGGATACCTAATCTTGGAACCTAGACAGACTAGCAGATTATTGTAGCCCTCCTCAGAGACTAGGTTTAGACAGACTAGACACAGTCTTCTAGGCAGCGCCCTGTGTCAGTCTCTGGACTCCTCTCAGATCTCTACAAGGGTTGCCAGTGGAAAATAATCAGTGCACCAGTTTCAAAAGGAGGAGATCCCTCGTTCACACTCCCTGAGAAAGATCAAACAGAAGATTTGTCTTTCTTCCTTGTCCTTCCTCGGCTCCACTACCTCTGTGTGGTAACATTGGAGAAATGTGTTTGTTTAGTTTTCTCTAGTGTTTCGCTGGTCGTATATGGACCGTGTCAGAAATTCTTCTAATTCTTGTAAGAAGCCGGCATCCACCACTCACGTTTAGATTTGGAGACACATTATGAATATAACTTGAATGACTGCAAATATTTGGTTTCAATAGCTAACTATTTCTTTTCCACTTATTTTGATATTTCACCCAAAAATCGAAGTGATATGTTTCCCAGTGATCATAGGAGAGCAGTTGCTGCCTGCGTGAAGCTTTTCCACTTGTGCCACATTTATTTCCATATCTCCTTATCATTGAGGAGAAATCACTGTGAAGATGGGGATAAGATGTTCATGAAAACAGCTTAAGCCCCCCCCTCCACAGCCGAAGCCTGCTGTAGGACAGAAAGCCCCCCCATAAGAGAAAGCCCCCAACCCCCTATAAGAGAAAGCCGGCAGTATTCCAGGGTTCAGCCATGGCTTTCTATTCTAATTTAAATCTCAGCAGGGGGTTTTGCTCTGTAAGTGCTCCGAAGTTTTGAAGTTATGGAGAGAGAGAATGTTTGCACATGAAGGAAAACTTCCTCAACTCCATTAATTATGTGAACATTGCAGTTTTTTAATTCTGTTCACCACCGTGGAGTCCTATCCACCATAGTAGAGGGTCTGTTTCTGTGCACCTCAGTTCAGTTCCTTCTCTCTCCTGTACTATCAGTGGGTCGACTGCTGGAAATCTTGTTTCATTTTCCTTTATCTGATTTGCCTTTAGCGATGTTATCATATAGTTCTTTTGTCATTCAAAGAGGTAAATGAACTCTCAAGTCCCTTGAAATGGGATCTCATTGTGTTCAATGACAGGGAATTTAATACATTCTGTAAAGGGCATAACTACATTTCCAAGACCCAAACTCTGGTCCTTGGGGAATGTTAGTTTGACCTTTAACCCCCTTTAGGTTGAATGTTTCTTACCGAATAGATGATAATCGTGATCAATAGTAGAAGATGGACATTCTAGAATGTATAGTGTACTGTCCTTCTAATATCCAGTCATTCCTTTTTTGTAGAAGTCATATTTAGCCCATTTCAAATGTCAGTGTTTCAGCAGCAGAGCAGGCTTATATTAGTCTTGATAGGTTAATATTAGAATATGTAACAACAGAGACGGTTTTGGCCCTCCTCTCATGTCTCGTTGCCACCGAGCCAAAGAGCCAGTAATGTTTCCTCCCTCTCCCTCCCTCCATCCCTGCCTCACCCAGCCCCTCTCCCTCCCTCCCTCCCTCCCTCCCTCCCAGGCCCTCCCTCCCTCTCTCCATCACCTAGCCTCCTCCCTCCCTCCATCCCTCCCAGCCTCTCACCCTCCCTCTCTCCCTCTCTCCCTCCCTCACCCAGTCCCTCACCCTCTCTCTCTCCCTCTCTCTCTCCCTCACCCAGCCCCTCTCCCTCCCTCCCTTCCTCCCAGCCCTTCTCTCTCCCAGCCCCTCTCCTTCCCTCACCCAGCCCCTCTGCCTTGCTCCATCCACCTCCCTCATCCAGCCCCTCTCCCTCCCTCTCTCTCAGCCCCTCTCCCTCCCTCCCTCCCAGCCCCTCTCCCTCCCTCACCCAGACCTGCTCCAAACGCATTCCTCTCCTCCATCAATTCAGCCTTACGTCCACCCTGTCTGTCAGGGAATCATTTGCTTTGCTTTTCACCATGAGGGACACCCTGAATGTCCTGCCACACCTCTGCCAGAGAGGATCCCTACACATCCTGTTAACTTAGAGAGAGAGAGAGAAAGAAAGAGAGAGAGAGGGGGGGGGGGAGGGAGGGGGGGGGAGAGAACAAAACAAGTGTATCTTAAGCCTTGTGTACAGTGGGGTTTGGTTAGGGTGGTGTCTAGTAGTGTGTCTACCCTCTTTAAGAACCCTTCACATCCTGCCCCTCCTGCCCCAGTCTGCCTCCCATACAAGTGCCTCCTTGTGTTTGGGTGCGACCCAGTCAGAAGAAGTACGTTCATCTCACTCACTGTCTCACCCTCTTCCTCTTCTTCCCTCCTCTTCTCCTCTCCCTCCCTTCTCCCTCTCCCTCCTCCTCCCAGGTTGGAGCGTCTAGTGGAGGTCTTGAGAAAGAAGGTCGGGACAGGGAGTGTCCGGCAGGTCATCTGACTTGGCTGATGGACGGCGGGGCAGTCGAACGGTCGAGTCGGGAGCGACCTGACCGTCCTGTCCTGGTCTGGTCACATCTGGGGTCCAGGCCGGGACTTTAACGCTGTGTAAACACCCAAGCCTTAACTGGGCAAACAGTTAGTAGAAGTGGTGCTCTCAAAGGCCCCTTCCGTCACCGGGGCCAGGGCCAGGGCCAGCAACGCTCCAGAACTGCAGTTGTAAATGTTTAACCACTTGGTTGCTACTTTTCTACCACATTTTCACTTTTTCATTTTTTCAACGGTTAAATTCAGTGTTTTCTTTTCTTCATTATTCTCATGGCTCTGTTCAGCATTGGTGTTTAGTGTTTGCTGTTGTTTTGGGTCTGTTACAAGGAAAATATGTGCCTTTAAGTGTCTTATTTAAAACAAGTGTGTTCTCTTTGATGTTTAACAGATTATTAGAATCATCTTACATGTATTTAATTGAAAAGACTGCTGCTTACTTTACATGGGTGCTGCCTCAGACTAAACAACTCTGCCGTTGGTGAATTATTATATTTACCTGACCTCAACAGTGTTCTTAAATCAAATCATAAACATCAAATAACTCCCAACATCTTGTACTTTTACCACTGTTGTATTGATGAGTCAGTGTTACCATAATATTTAATGAACCAATTGTATTTTATGGTGTGTATATTATATGAAATAAAAGACATATAAACAATGGTAATGGTAATTTGTATTATTTTCTAAAATAGTCTAAAATCTACTTTAATTTCTACTTCAACAGTAGAAATTATGAAATAATTGCATATATATTTTGTTTGATTTGAAGGGGCTAATATTATTTTGAACATGGAGCAGGGGTTCTTTAAATCAGTCTAGAACGCTCTATCCTTATGGAAAGATATTAACTTCTAATTGAAGATAAAACTGTATTTTAGCAGTTCTATTTATCTAAGGTTTGGCTGTCAAGGTGTGCAGATTTGGAACAGGTATTAAAGTGAGAAAACATAGAACCACTACGCCGCTCCTCTGATATTAATTTTGTAAAATCCATATGACAAATCGGTTCAGGTTTTTTTGTTGGTTCTCTCTGGCTGAATCAATGCCTCCAAGCAATATTAACTTTCGAAAGTCTGAAAACTAGGTCAAAGTAGCGAGAGAGGGGCATATTTTGGTAACACTCAATAGCAATAGGCTTCTCCGGACTGTTTGGTGGTAGCTCACTTGAACTTCTAAGGTTTCGTAAGAAAAGCTTTAGGTGTTTATTTGGTTAGATGTGTATGTATTTTCCTTGCACAGTTAGTTGGTTTATTGTAGTTTAGGTGTTTAATTAAATTATATACTAATTACCTAGATTTTGTATATAATGCACTGCTGTCCATTTTGGAAAAATGGATGTGGTGATTTTTATTGCAAGTGCTGCAGAAAGAGAGAAACTGTCCACATTGCCGAGTTAGAAGCCTTTCATTATCATCTACACCGGACCCCTCCCTCTCTCTCCCTCTCTCCCTCTCTATCTCTCTATCTCTCCTCCTCCTGTCCCGCTTTGCATACTGATAATGTATAAACATAAGAGGGCCAAAGAGATCAGGCGACCTTTACCGCAGTCTACACACCAAACAATTATATCCGCATCGTTTACGTTTCCTTTTCTCATATCGATGGGCTGACCCTCACGAGTCCGACTTTCCCTCCCCATGTCCTTCAGTGAAACAGGGCCGTGCGGATCACTTGTGTACTCATACATGATCGATTATGTACTCAGAAATGTGTTGGACGCATCGGTGCCCTCAAGTTGCCGCAGCCCAAAGGCAGGAGGCTGGATGGGGTTGTCTAGGCGGGACGCCCTCCCCTCTAATAAAGGCCGACACTATGACAAGCTTGTCGATTTCTCCACCGTTGGTAACCGTGGAGATAGCACAACTTGGGTGTCCCCTGTGCTAATCCCACAAGGTCCTCCCAATGTATGTTTCTCCGTCAGATAATCCGCCTTGTTCTAAATACGATGGCTAAATCTTCACTTTGTTGAAATCTGAAAACTTTTGATATCTTCAAATGGGCAGTGCGTAAAGAAGGCGTCATTATACCATCAATCTCTGACGCACAAAAATGATTCATGTAGCCGCTTTAGCCTGTTTTTATTGAATTGATGATTTTACAATGTGACTATATAGTAGCCTATAGCACATTTTTTGCTTTTCTTTCACTGTTATTTCGTAGAGACTTTGGTCATTGCTTATGCTTATTTTTCTCTGTAAATAATTGCGCCCGAGGCCATCATCACGAACGTATCAAAAGAGGGGGGATCCCGATTAACCATTTTGAAACCGATCCACGATAACATGACTACAAAACAACTTTTATACGCTTTAATTAAAAACGTGTTCCAGCGGCCCAGAGTTGAATGGCCTTCACAGAAAAGCGTGACTGATCCTGTTGCTATAACGACACCAACTATCTCCAGTCCTCTTTCACTTTCCACTCCATCTATACATCATTTATTGAGGAGGAAATTCTATTCTAATACACTGTACTGTATGGGACTGCAGGCTAATGGACAATAGAAGGTTCATAATGCCTATATCATTGATATGGTCATTGATTAAATGCATGAAGAGATTCGCACTATTGCACAGTTATGATCATAACTACAGCTCCACATCATTAGGCCATTGAGACTTGTATATCAATTACCATGTTGTTTGTTATATCTTTGACTTGTAGTTGTAAATGTAACACACTAAAATCTAAAATGTTATACGCTACGAAACATTTATATTGTGGTAAGATGTGTGTTTAAAGTTATGCAAATAAACTACTGATCGAATTTGTTATGAGCATCGTTAGGTTAGGTTATATTTTATCAACATGTTCAATAAATTTGTCCTTTGTCCTAGTCCACTGAAAAACATAAAGCTTATACTCATTTGTTTATGAAAACTTTCCCATGTTGCCCTGAAAAACAGAAGCCAAAAACAACAACAACAAACGAATTGTGTTGTCCTTTTTCTGGCCTCCCGTATTGGATTAATGAAGACACAAACTCTGGACTACAAGCAGGCAGGCGAGGCCCGGAGGAGTCGGACCACCAACCTGACATGGTCCATGCATATTAGCAACACACAAAGCCCTAATAAACTTCTTCCGTATAATTTTTAATGGAAAACCATCTGCTTCTAAAGCTGATTTCGGATAGAGATCTCTCTCTCCCCTCTTCTCCCCTCACCCCTTTCAAAGCCCCTTTCTTTTCGTCTGTGATTCTGAAGGGGTATTGCTTTGCTCTTTTCGTTGGCCAAGCACAATTGTGTTATTGGAGATAATTAATTCAATCCCCATCAAAAGGTATTAGAAGCGCCTTGGCCCTGTAGTGGCTTTCTACACTGAGAATGAAAAGCCGGAGAAGAAGAAAGGTTCTACGGGTAGGCTCGCTGATGGCCGCTTTTGATGTAAAGGGGCTCGCGCATTGTTGTCGAAATTTTTGTCCATAAGGCCGAAGAAAGCGCCACCGCTTTTGATGGGGACGAGAAATGCCATATAGGTTGGGAAACGAGGCGCTGCTGAAACCCCCGCACTGGACACTGCCCGCTGATAACATATGTCACACATTAATGAAGGTTGGGCGACTTCAACAAAGTAGGGTACTACAATGAGCCTGGAAAAAGACATGAAGTATACTTACAGCCAAACCAATTTAAAACTCTACGCCTACTTTTGATCATAAACTAGTAATAAACTGGCAATAATAAACTAATAATAAATAGATAATAATCACAATGTAGGCTACAATAATTATGATATAATAATGCCGTAATAATAAGAATAAGAATAAGAATAAGAAGAATGCTATAATAATAATAATAATAATAATAATAATAATAATAATAATAATAATAATAACAATAATAATAATCCAAATGACTATAATGCTATAATAATAATAATAATAATAATAATAATAATAATAATAATAATAATAATAATAGTAATAATAACAATAATACAACAGTTATAATAACAAGGCCTATGTATGGTAACTAATGAACATGACGGTAACCTAATAAAAGCATAATAAACCTTAGCCACGTTACTAAATTGAGCCTATAGCCTTTGATTACACCTTAATTGTTATCCTGTAGGCTTTAAGTGCTTGGTTACTATATATGGGTTTGCTCTTTTTGAAACTATATAGAACATGAATTACTATGTCCTTTATGAGGGATTTGCTCTGCATCGTGCGCCATATATCCGATACACTGTCTCTTGTGAAATGCTGAAATTAATTGTTGCAAAAATGATATGGTTGAGTGTGTGTGTGTGTGTGTGTGTGTGTGTGTGTGTGTGTGTGTGTGTGTGTGTGTGTGTGTGTGTGTGTGTGTGTAGTCTAATACAAATCTGACTCAAGCAATCGAAGTGACTGCCACACACACAGTGACTGTGTGTTCTAGCTGTTTCACTTTCGACACTAAAAGGTGGCGTCCATACTGCAGCGCTCACTGCAAAGCTTTTCTCAACAGCTGGGCAAACTAATGAACAGGATCTGACCAAAGTTCAAACATCTCTCAGGGAAACGAGGAGACTTTACACCACCAACCCAAAACAAACTGCTTACAACACTTTTAGCAAGAGAGGGTCGAAATCGAATAACTCGCTCACCAGCATTTTGTTATTTTCAGGGGCTGTTTTTCTAGTTGGAATTCTGATATTTGAGTTTAAATGAAACAACAATTATTTTAATACTCCAAAAATGTGGGGTGTGTTTGGCCTGAATAGCACAGGGAAATCTGCAAGGACCTTGATCCAATCCGCCAGACAAGTGAAATATGAAATCGAGAGTGGTGCAGTGGAGCACAAAAGATTGTAGATGTTATCTGTGCCCTCTGTGTTTCACAAGTAAACTCGATGAATCTGTAGTTTATGCCTCTTTAGCAAGCTAGAACATGTAATTGATTCATGAATAAGGTCATCGTGATAAAATGGTAGTGGAGAGATTAAAATCATGCAGGCCTGTCATTAGCATTGCATTTAGCTCTCATCTTTAGATGTATTTTAAAATATTTAATATAAAAGTAAAAACATGTTTTATATTGTAAACTATATTACTCTGATATTTAACTGGAAATCATATTAAATAAATATTAAAAATTACCTACCTAGTTTCTTTGGGTTTCACTAAATAGTGAAAAGCACCATACCAGTTCCTGATTGTGTTTAAAACGCTGATGCTGGTCTATAGGCCTATGAGCTACACTCAAAGTCATGGTAACAAAATATGTCACACGAAGGATATTCACTACTCGACTTGAATAAAAAAAATCTAAATAGTTGGATATAAATGTTTTATATTTTTTTGTGTGCGTTAATTCTGAATAAAGGTAGGCCCATTGAGCAGGTGCAGTTTATGCGCACGTCTTCTCTGCTGTTGCTAACGCCATAAATCGTATTATATTTAGACTGGGATTTGTATTTGTTGTCTCAATTTGAATTAAAAAATAGAAGGCACATTGCAAACATTAATAGAAATCAAAAAAGCTCGAAAATGTTGAATGGGAATGCAGGGGAAAGCTCAGCGTATGCTCCTATTCTCCCCGAGATTTCACGACTCTCAATTCAACTCTCCATTTTATTTGCGCATCGGGGGTCAATTACATGATAATTAAACAAATTTCACGGTTACTCAGCCAAAATGCGTATCTGCAAAATACCATGATCAAAGTAAAATCTGTTCAGGTTCAGGAGCGCATCATGTAGGGTTACGGTTCACAAAAAGATGATTTGGCCTTTCTCTGATATTGTTGAAAATCCATTTACAACACGCACGAATCTTTTATGACGCAAGGCTTTGGGGCTATATTTCTGTTAGATTTGGCTTTAGTCTCGCTCATTGATCAACCGCTTGTCAGCCCGAACAAGCGAGCTTCAATAGACAGTTAGCTAACATTTACAGGGCTATACAAATTATATTGAATTCACTTGCGATGTTTCATCCAATGGCTCAAAACCAAATTTGCATTGCAATTAAAACACGTAAAACTTAATATAATAACAATTTAGGCTTACCCTTATTTTTGTTTCCAAGATTATACAAGAGATTTACGCATGACAATAAACGCCACCGACTGACAAATTGCAGCTACTCGATGCATTGCCTCTAATTTCATCCACAATTACATAAAATGTTTTTAGAGATCATAATAAAAATGATTAGATACTGTAAGAGAAATATGTGTATAGATTATACACACTGCAGTAGTGACTGAATTGGATGGTCACGGTTGTGCGTAAAAATGGCTTCTTCACATCAACGTAAAAAAAAAATACAACAATCCGTAAATAAATCGTATTTGTTTTATTTGAAAAATTAACATGAAATAAGTTAAGCACATGCAGAGTCATCAAAACCAACAGGGAAAGACAAAACGTCGACATAGGCTGCACATACAATCACCCATTCTCTGGCTGGAAAGTACCACAAAAGACTGGAATTTTGCTGTATAAAGAAATACACATTTTATTCATAATGCATTTCCACGGGTGGATTTAAGATTGGAATACAAGATTGGGTTGGAAATATGTTTGTCAGATATTTAGCAAATTAAACCAAAGCAATGCGTAAAAATGACAACATCCATTTAAAAAGTAATGTCATGGAACCGACAGGTGCTCTGCGCGTTCCACGATACCTTATTGACCTTCATTCATGCACATTGTATCACGTGGACATATTCATATTGGGGACTACAAGTTTTGGGGAATACAACATTTTACAAGCTCAAAATTGTTTTTTTTTTTAAATACACTAGCAATGATTTACAACTTGGATATACAATCATTCAATGGTAACACTTTACAGTATAGGCCTTTACTCATACACATTCTTCGTATACATTAAAAGTAACAGTCCTTATGCACCGGGTGCATGCAAAAATAAGATAAATGTTGTTGTTTTTTTCTGTCGTCCTTTTGTCGAGCATTATAAAAACACGAGAAGATACTAGGAAGTGTTGAGGACCGGTCTGGAATACACACCTTGATAGTATGACGCCTCTAGTGCGGACGGGTCCATGCTGGCCCTCCCGGCCATAGATGCGCTGCCGAGGGGGAGGCTGGAAGACATTCCTGAGCCGTAGGAAGAGTATTGCAAGGCTTGCTCGTAGGCTTTCAAGTCCAGTTTGTGCTGTTGCTCTGAGGAGGACATTAAATTATTAATTGAGAATGGGTGGTTGAATGAGTAATGGGGATCTTTCAGGTGCAACTGGGATTCGTGCGCCATAGAGTGCGGGTTTAAGGGGAGAGAGGACAGGGATGTGGCCGAGCTGGCCGCGGGGTGGATGGGGGGCCGGTTACTCTTTAGGTCCGAGGCGCTGGAAGTGCTCCGGTGGTGGTCCATGCCGTGCGGGCTGGATGAATGGTTGGAGGCGGAGAGGGAGTTTGAGTCCATGTGCCCAGTCTTGGAGTTCCCATTATCGCTCGAAGGCGACCCGGAACCACCGGACTGGTCCTTTCTGTCCCCTTTGCTTGAAGATATCTTTTTATCACATTTAAAGCGCTTTTGTCTGCGGAGGTAGCAACCGTTTTCGAACATATTTCCAGAATCTGGGTGCAGGGCCCAGTACGAGCCTTTACCTGGCTTATCCGGGGACCTGGAAACTTTGATGAAGCAGTCGTTAAAAGAGAGGGAATGCCTAATAGAGTTCTGCCACCTCTGTTGGTTTTGTCTGTAGTAGGGAAATAAGTCCATTATCCACTGATAGATCTCGGCCAGCGTGAGCATCTTGCTCGGCGCCTGCTGGATAGCCATGGTGATGAGTGATATGTACGAGTATGGAGGCTTAGCGTGCGGGTAGCTTCTCCTGAACGACTTGTTGTCCCTTGCTCGGTTCAGGTTGGGCTGGGTATAGGACATGGGGCTCATATTGGGGCTCATGCTAGCGTATGGGTTAAGAGCGTTCATAGAAGCCTGCTGGGCCGACATAGCGCCCATGTTCGACGGGCTAAGGGCAGTGCCCATAGTCGATACTCCTCCACCCATTCCGTTCATGGCGCTGGACGCGCCTGCATGGGGCATCCCCGCCATGGTCCCGGGGCTTAGTCCTGCTCCCAGACCGGGGTTTGCGTAAGACATGTTAAAAGAACCGGAGGTCATATTTCCACTGGTTGACATGCTCATGTAACTGTTCATAGTGTTCATGGAACTCAGTCCTGGGTTCATTCCGTTGTTGGTCATGGGTGAATATACCTGGAATAAGATGAGGAGAATTATTATCATAATAATGACATCATCATGCTATGAAAGTGATTATTGGGTTATGTATTTTACTTTGCTGAATCAATTTAGATTGAAATCAACTGTTCATAATATACATGTGCATTGAGTGGTCCTAAATTGAACAGAGAATATGCATATTTAAAATGAAAAGGAAATGTATTTTGCATAACAAAAAAAAACAAGGTTGATTTTGACAGCCTCTAAACAGCGGGATGAAAATATTAGAGCCACGTCAGCCATAATACATTAGAACCCACACATTCCTTTCTTGTAAGCAATTCTAAAATGGAATGCAGTGTGCCTCTAAAGCTATGCAACCAGCTTAACCTTTTCAGATAAAGTTATCTTGTGTGGTCCTTGCACAAACATTCTTGGTCAACCAAAGTGCATTATCTTATGGGGTCAAACAAACGAACGGAATTATATTAAAAGAATCGCTGCAACTTAATTTTTGGATAGCTTTGAAAGCCAGTACCCTATATATATTGCGAATGCCTTGTAAAACACTCAGGTCCAAATCCTTTAATTTGAGATCGTCGTGCGTAATTTGATTTATAGGTGTAAATCTCTTATCGATATAATACGCTTATCTCCGTTACAGTTCAACTGTCTAAAGTTAGTATTCGGGTCACAGTGACAAGTCGACAGTGTGTTGACACTGCTGCTACCCGGCGGGTTTGGATGTCTCTCGGTCGTTACAGGTATATATCGACCAAAAATTGTGTTTCCAAAAGCCCACACTGTTGGCTTTGTCATGGATTTTAAGAGAAACATTCAATGCAGTTGTCTAGAAATACATTTAAGTTTAAAAACACATAGGAATCATTTACCACTTCATTGTAATTCTATACCTCAAATCGAATAAAAAAAATAAAAAAAAGACACCCACCTCTTGCGCGTCATTGTAATAGCTGCTCCAGTCGGGTGCTTCGTGACCTTCCATCTTCACTGTACCCAACATTATGGTGGAAATCCGCAGGTCGTAAACATGCAGGTCCTCAGACTGAAGTTTGGGAGAAAACGGGTGATATCCGTGAAAACGGTGCGCTGTGACTGGCACTGGCGGGCTGGTGCAGGAGGGGCAAAGTGAGGAGATGTTGGATGTAGTGTGACCTGTAGTGTGTAGATCTCCCCCCTCTTGGCTGTTACGTCGAGCGGGTACAACCCACTTTCAGATTCATTTGCCTGGTTATTTTCCCTCTCTGTATGGTCACACCTCCCCAGTCCCCAGTTCTTCTGCGTTCTTCACAGAAATAGCACTCAAGTCAAAACGTTTTTTTTCTATTAAGGTGTGTAAACATTCGGTTGGTCAGACAGCAGAATTGAAGGAATGAATTCCAACCATCACATTCATTCATTGTTGGACAATTACGCACTTGAAAGGAACCATAAACAGAGATTAATAGACATTAGGCTTTCATGAAATTGAGAGGCCGCCTGCGTAAAACGAAGTGTTATACATCCATTCTTGTAGACTTGTACACATTGGGCTAGTATTGCATATCCAATTACGCATATTTCCTTTTTTTACAGAGGTATTGTGATAACAGTTGTGTTATTGTAATACAATATTTTCAGTTATTCTAACGTCACTGAGTTTGCTCAGCATGCCGGCCAGCACGCGCACGTCCAACACAAAATGTCGTTATAATATTTAAAGATAAAATAATGTCTATTTTATTATCATATTTTTTTTCATCTTTATTTATTTTGTATGCATGTGTAGCCAATAGCATTTACCGTGGCCTATGTGGCTTGAAAGGACAAGTGTCAACATTAATGATGGGCGTGAAAGAGCAGCATCTCCCTCTGTTCGCTGTACACGGGGTTGCAGCCTCGTCCTTCGATTTTAAACCTGTTAATGAGCGAATAACAGCGATAATTACCGCCCTTACATCGGCTTATCTCTGGGTGATCTGTGATGCCGTCAGGGAGTGAAAATCGATTTGTTCAGGGCGGATTAGAACGCGCCACAATGCAATGGAAATCAGGTCCACTGCCTGGATTTGAATTCTGATACGGTAGATCTAGGCCTAGCCTTTCAATTAGCACTTTGTCATACGAATACATGGTGGTCTTAACGTTAGTTGATCGAATAATTTAGTTTGTTTTATTGTTGTCTATGATCATCTTGCGTAAAAACCGTTGGCACAGAAATAGGCCTACTATCTTTTGGTTATGAAACGGGGTTCCATAAAAATATCTCTAAAGCCATTAGGCCATAAGCAATGTTATCAGGAACACTCGAAGATGAATTCCTCTAGGCCTAATTGTCATTAACCGACTTGATAAGAATAACACATGATAGATAGGCCATTTTTCTCTGGCCTCCGACACATAAAGAGTAAAATAATAATATGAACATATGCATGACATTTCAGCGTCATTTTATATATAAAAAACAACATACAGTTTATAGCAAGCTAAAACATACAGTGTCAAGCTATTTGTTCAGCGGATTTATTGCAATCAATGGTTCAAAGAAACACAGTTTTCTCCCACCTGTCGATGAAAAGAGGAAGTCATCGTGCCATTGTGCATTTATGTAACACCTTTCATGTTGTCATTCATCATTATTTTGTTCCTTTTTTTTTTAAAGCAATCATATTTTAACTGAATTAGCTAGTCAAAGCTCGTGCGTGTCTTGGCAGTCCGAGATCCCACGTGGTCTCTGTCCCGCCTGGTTGTCTGGCTTGGTTGCCTAGGAGATTCTCACAGCCGCTGCGCAGAAAGGGTTGTCAAATGTTCAGAAAAGTTTGTCAACATGGTACCTAGCTTGCTATTTTGGCTTTTCGCATTTGAGATGACAAGACAATATTGAATAAGTTATTAAGGTATTTAAAGTAACATTGATTTCCGTTTTAAGAGCTGTTAATCGTCGTTTCAGTATTTGTATTTTTAACAGGTAAGCCTTGACATGTATTGAGTTGCTAGTACTACGTTTCACTGCTAACATTCAAGCTAACGTTTAACGTTAGGCCTACATGTCTGTAGCGACTGTAGCCATTTGTCAAACTTAATTAACAACAAAATTGATTCTAAGTAGCACTATAACCGCAGTTGCAGCTACAGTTTGTGGCTTCTTCTCTAATTTACGTTTGCCATGGTTTGCTGTCTCAAATATTGAGTATAGATTTGCTATAATTTGCTATAATTTATGGGTCATAGGTTAAATTATAGAGCTAGCATTCTTGTCATTGCAGAGATAAGTTTGCAAATAATTTTAGATTTGTACAATTGTATGCTTTATCTTTTCACCCATATCTATACAATCAATCAATCAATCAATCAAATGTATTTGTATAGCATTTTTTTACATAGACAAATGTCTCAAAGTGCTTCACAACAAGAACAATACTAACATTATAACCAATAAATACAATACAAACAATATAAACTAACTTCGAACCATAGACCCCCAAAAAGCAAGCCAAGCTAAAATCTCCCCCGGTTGGTGAGCCCCTGTACTGTACCCTGAGCATGCTTCCAACAGACTCCAATGTGTTGGTAGACACCAGAAGACATGCCGAGAAATAAGAAGCTACTGAGCCACAGTGAGGAGCTAAAGCTGAAGAAGGAGCTGGAGGCTCTACGCAAAGAGTCTCAACGTGACTTCTTACAGATGAAGAGGCTGCTCTATGATGGCCGCCTGGACCCGAGCAGCACCCTCGTCATCCCCCCAGACTCTCTTCACACACTCTCATCAGGGCAGACGATGGTGAACCCTAGTGCTTCAGATGAATCCTACACACTACCAAGTGTACTCACAATTAGGACCCCTCCACCTCCACCCTCTCCCCAGTCTACCAGTTCTGTGGAGTTTCGTGCTGAACTGCTCAAATCCCCACCGGCCTCTTTACCACAAAGCGCACTCCTCCATGACATTCATAAGAGGAGGGGTGAAGTAAGAAGAGGTCATGAGAGAGGTCTGAGAGTTCTTGATGAAGAGAGAGAGGACAGCCCTAATGCCTTTGAGTCCATTCATTTGCTCCTCATCTCCACCGGACAGACACCTGCCCAGAAACCAGCCATCGCCCAGCTAGCAGGGACCACCAAGCTGGTGTCCATGTCCCAGAGGCCCCAGCCGCCCTCCAAGCCCAGGTCAGAGTGCCCCTCGACGGCCAGCAGGACGACCACACACAGGACCAGCAAGGCCACAGCCCAGGTGGCAGGCTCGGAGAAGAAGACATCTGACAGGCCTACCTTCCTCCGGGGGTGTCGCGCCCTGAGTACGGACAGCTCAGACGAGCACGAGAACAGCTCCGACTCGGGCTCCGATCACTCCAATGGAGGGAGCGCCCGACGGAGGCTCCAGAGGAGGAAGAGGAGGAAGCAGAGAGACGCACATCGGCCGCCCAGGACCTCCACTGATGACAAAAGCTCTAAGGGGCAGAGGGGTCTGCCTAACATGCCCTCCACTAACCTCCACCCTGTCAAGTCTGCCACAGAGCTGTTGGATGAGGCCAGGGGTATCGCTGGGGTGGAGGTAGAGGGGCAGGAGGGCGCGGACCCCCAGCAGAGACCCCAGGAGGAGATGGCGGCTACTGCCAAGACTCTGGTGAGGGAGAGCGGGAGGACGGTGGACGAGATCATCGCCTCGTTACGGAGCGGAGGCAGTGGCGTACCCTCAGCCTCGGACCAGATGATCAAGGAGCTGATGGAGAGGGTGCTGGGGGACAGCTACATTGCTGACAATGAGGTGAATAAACATATGTACATCAGGGGAGGCTGGTGGAGTTAGAAATGGACCAACGGGCTCATTGTCATGCATGGAACGGAATGAGGAATGGTATCAAACATGAATCAAACGTGTTTGATACCATTCCTCATTCTGTTTCCGTTCCATGCATGACAATGAGCCCGTCCTCCGATTTCTACTTCCACCAGCCTCCCCTGATGTATATACTTAGCAGGAACTTTACGGTCATAAAGTCATTCTGACCTCAATGCAGTATACGTGACCCAAGATTCCTAAATTGAATTGAATAATATGTTTATGGATGAAAAGGAGGAGCAAACCTTGGAACCCAAACCAGAGGACTCCAAACCAAAGAAGAGAGAGAAAGCGAAGGGCACCCCTGTCCAAAAAGAGGTAACGCAGACGCCAGTGTAGTTTCATTTCACTGATCTTCACCTGTGGCCCTATTGGGTAACTAATCAGAGGTTCCTAAAAGCCTGTTGTATTTTCTATATTACGTATATCAGAAAAAGTCAGTCACTGTCTCAAAGTTTTGGTGTCCTGGTTTCATTTTGTTCAATTTCATGCTGTCATTTGCCTTTTTTCTCTGTAATTAACGCACTCTGGCAATGGTCCTGGAATGAGGGGACAGGGGGCAGTAGGTAACCTCTGTCAGGAGCAGCTCTCTTACCAGGGCAGGCTAGTGGAGGTGGAAATCAGAGGATGCATGGAATGGAATGAGGAATGTTATCATTTGATGCCATTCCTCATTCCATTCCATGCATTACAATGAGCCCGTCCTCTGATTTCAACCTCCACCAGCCTCCCCTGCCACCTACAGTGCCTTCGGAAAGTATTTCCTTTCACTTTTCCCACATTTTGTTGTGTTATAGAATCAATTTAAAATTGATTAAATTAAAGTAATTTGCCATCAATCCACATACAATACCCCAATACACATGTTTTTGTTTTTTTTAATTTCAGTAAATTTATTAAAATTGAAATCCAGAAATACCTCATGTACATAAGTATTCAGACCCTTTGCTATGACACTCTTAAAATTAGCTAAAATGCAAAAATGTCATCAACCAATCACTCAGTAAATTGAATTGAGTCCATCTTAACGCAAGAATAATAGTTAATGTAATTTTGGAATTAATATCTTTGTTTTTCTAGGGTCTCTGATTTGCATAGGAATCAATTACACACTATGTAGATTAGAATGTCACTACCAACTCAGCAAATTTAATAATTTTCTCTTGATCCTGACAAATTCCCCAGTCCCTGCCGGCAAACATACCCATAACTTGATGCAGCTACCACTATTCTTCACACGAGAGATGGTGCAGAAACTGCATTGCATGTGCTGGATTTGCACCAAACTTAATGCTTTGTAGTAAAACCAAATAAACACATTTCCAGCCACTTCCTTTGCTGTATCACTTGAATTCACTGTTGCAAACACAATTATGGATATGAGATAGATTATTTTCCATTAAGGGATTCTTTTTGACCACTTGGTTATAGACCAATTTTGTAGAGTGATTGAGATGATGTTGTCCCATCGACTGTGCTTTTTCCCCTCCACCATTCAACTTTGTAGATTTTTGTAAGTCTCCCCAGGCCTCAGGGTCGTATTCCTGAGCAGTTTTGTTTCTCTCCATTTGCTCAGTTTGTATTGACAACCTGTTCCACACAGTGTGTAATTGATTCCTGTGCAAATCAGAGACCCTAGAAAAACAAAGATATTAATTCCAAAATGACATGAACTGTTATCTTGCATTAAGATGGACTCAATTCAACTTATTGTGTGATTTGTTGATGACATTTTTACATTTAGCTAATTTTAAGAGTGTCATAGCAAAGGGTCTGAATACTTATGTACATGAGGTATTTCTGTATTTCAATTTTAATAAATTTACTGAAATTTCTAAAAACCTGTTTTTGCTTTGTCATTCTGGGGTATTGTGTGTGGATTGATGGCACATTATTTTAATTTAATCCATTTTAAATTGAGTCTATAACACAACAAAATGTGGAAAAAGTGAAGGGGTCTCAATACTTTCCGAAGGCACTGTACAACCAGTATGTAGATCCAAATAAAGTTCCGGTGATGAGGTTCCGGTTTCTGTGACCTCTCAGGGCGAAGTGAATGATGAGTGATGAGTAAAATAACTGTATTTACTGTTGCTGTATAAGCAGCAGGATGTAGGACAGAGAGGAACCTCCGTGCCCCAGAGGCTGGTGTGGGTGAGGAAGGAGAGGAAGCCATCCAGACCTGCCCGCCACCCTACAGCCTCATCAGGGATCTACAGGATGGATCAGACTGGCTCTGAGGGAGAGACCGAGGAGGAACAGGACACACAGGACTCCACTCTCCCACTCCAGGTGTGTATGTGCTTGGCTTGTTTCAGTCAGGGGAGGCTGGTGGAGGTAGAAATTAGAGGACGGGCTCATTGTAATGCATTGCAATGAGCCCGTCCTCCGATTTCTACCTCCCCTGGTTTTAGTTGTACAGTAGCAACTGTTTAGCTATTAAATGTATCTCTTTTTCGTGATCTCAGTCCCTCCTTGCTCCACTTGTATGATAGCATAAACTACCAATGCAGTAACTTCAAACACCGTTGAATAACTCAGATCTATGTCAGTTGATACAGTTACAGTATCTGACTTTGTTTTGCCCAAGGTGACGTATGAAGATGTGGTGGTAGCTCGAGGAGGCACCATAGCTCCTGCCCAGAGACCAAGGAGAGTGTCTCAACAGCACACCATTCAAGGCCTCTCCCTCCTAGCAACATGGGCGCCTAAATCAAAGTAAGTATCACATGCTATTCATTATAGTGGGTTCTTCTGAGTCAACCAAAACAGTTGGATTATAATGTGATTATGAGCGATGACGTCTGTAGTCTATAGTGGACGTGGTTGAATCCACAGCAGAGGAGGGTGGTGGAGGTAGAAATTGAAGGATGGGCTCATTACACATTGTAATGCATGGAATAGAATGAGGAATGGTATACCAGTATACCAGTCCATGCATTACAATGAGCCTGTCCTTCGATTTCTACCTCCACCAGCCTCCACAACCATTCCTTTCAGATTGTCAAACCTCTTGCCTCTTGCCTCTCTCTTATAACCAGCTCCATTTTGTGTAACATGCAGGTGAAACACATCAAGTTCTTGCAAACAGTAGCCCCCGCAATTCAAGTTACTACGACCGAGTCTCCAACTTCCGACCTCTGATTTGCCAACACACGTGACCGTCTCCTCAAATACCATGTAAACCAGCTACGCTATCGAAAAGCTAGTAATTCGACAGTGCCAGTGGGGGTATTTGAACTTGAGCAGTACGTTTTACCATCAAAACTTGGTTACACAGGCCTGCACGTACAGAGAAAAGATGTGTTCAAAAAGGTAGTTATGTTCTTGACTGTGCCCCTTGTTTTGGAGGAAGTTTCCTGTGACCTCTTCAACTCACACTTATCATAGAAACCATCTCTCCCACCCACCTTGGTTTTTATGGGTGTGTGTGTGTGTGTGTGTGTGTGTGTGTTAGTGTGTGTGTGTTAGTGCTTGGCTGCATGTGTGTCCTTGTACAGACGGGAGCCCAGTTTCAGGGGAGTCTGTAAGTGACAACAAGGCTATCATCAACCCCCTCCCCCCAAAACCACCCAGTCCCCACTCTGTGTTAAGAGTCCCACTGTCACAGCGAGTAAATACTCTGACCTAACACACTCTTCTCCAGCCTGCCTCTCTGTCTGGCTGGGGCGTGCTGCGCCCACACACATCCCTTTGCTCTGACTCTTACTCACCTACACACTCGCTAGATTTACTACCTGTTGGTGCTGAACTGGAGCACTCTCTGCCTGCCTGCCTACCTGCCTGCCTGCCTGCCTGCCTGCCTGCCTGCCTGTCTGTCACGCCCTTCCTTTCAGGAGAAGTGGAACCAAAACAAGTTTTGTGTAATTATGGGGTTTCTCAGAGTTCTGGGTCACTGAGAGGTTTCAGGCTGATACGGATGAGAGGCTTTATATGGGGGACAGCCTGCCTGGGTGCTTGTGGTGGATGCACACGTACACACACACATACACATGTAGGCAGACACACACATGCAGGCGCACGCACGCACGCACGCACGCAGGCAGGCAGGCAGGCAGGCAGGCAGGCAGGAGGCAGGCAGGCAGGCAGGCAGGCAGGCAGGCAGGCAGGCAGGCAGGCAGGCAGGCAGACAGACAGGCAGGCAGGCAGACAGGCAGGCAGGCGCACACACACACACACATAACACAGCACTCTAAAGGAATGCTTATTCCATTGAAAACACGTTGAATGACTTTAGGATGACCCTACAGGTGAATCTAAGGTCTCCCTACCTACCTGTGCCGTACCATAGAGGTGGTGATAATCAATCTCAGCCATGGCAGCCCAAAGCCAACATGTTGGATAGCCTCCATAAATCCCCTCTGTCAGGTTAGCAGCCCAGTAAGGGGTGGCAGAGGGTGCGGAGGGAGCGCACAAAGAGGCCACACACAGAGTCCCAGGCCTGGTCCTGTCTGCAGTTCAAAGAGCGGTGAGAAGTTATGGCAGGGGATGATCTGAGCAAATAAACCTACACCTCATCTGCTAGTGGCCACAGAGAATGCCCCCTCTGTTAGTCAGAACCCACACAAATGCCACCGCATCATCGCCTGAGAGAGCTCAAATATGTGGATTGTTGAAACGTTGACATTCTTGAATGTAACATCAAGGTTTTTATTTTAGTTCAAAGCAGAATTTCAGCTAACTTTTCCTTTTATGATAATATGTAACCTAATGTTTTTATATACACTGCCTCGCTCCCAACTACACACGTATATGTTATGTGCTTATGTCTATATATAGAAATGTACACGTGTCTACATATGTCAATCTAAGGGCAAGAAAGCCTAATACTGTAAATATAAAGCCAGTCACGATACTGTAAATGTTACTGTGATAATGTGATTATCTCCCCCACAGTATGGAAGAGTACAAGACCATCCACCACCTCTGTACAACCCCGCTCAGCCAAGCCCTGCCCCTGGAGTTGCAGCTGGCTTCCAGAGCCTGTCACACCTCTAGCCTGCTCGCTGCACCGCCACAGTACGACCAACAGAGGGCAGCACTGAGACATATTAACACTCTGCCTGACAGACACAGGTACAACAACATCTGTCCACTTCTGGTTCATGGTGAATTATTTTTCGGGTGTGTTTATGCTCAAGCCTCATTCTTGCAGTTATACAGCATTTACTACTGCTTGCTGGTAGGGGGTAGAAACACAGCATCCTACAGCCTACATATTCAACACAAATTATCGTTATTGCTCATCTTCACTTTCTGCCCTTCCAAGAGGGTCAAGAACATCACTACAGCAAGCCTGTCAATGTCAAACACTGAACAGTCTTGATTGACCATGGTGTGTTTGCAGGATAGTGTGTGAGGGTCAGCCCTGTGTGGACCCTTCAGCGTCCGACAGAAAAGACTGTGTGACCTACCTGCCCCCGGCCACCTCAGACTGCCTGGCAGACTGGCAGAGGATAGCAGAGTACTACGTAGAGAAGCCCAGGATCCTGCTGCAAGGACAAGCTGTAAGGGTCACTGATATGATGTCTAAAAACATAAACAACACAATTGAGGATTTATATTTCAGAAGCAGAGAAGAGACGCCTAAAAAAAACATTTCTGTTGAAGTATGATTTCTTTTTCTGTTGATTTTAAATTAAATGCGACTCATTTATTACATTTATTGAGTGATATGGTCACAGTAAGTCTACAAATCAGGACCATAATGAGTTATTCATCAGGAAATTAAAAAGGTACGGAATGGTGAGGACAAGGAAGCATGATTACTGCAGCTTTAACTAAGGTTAATGTAAACCTGTTGTATAAGACATGAGGGCCACTAGATGGCAGCAAATACATTCCCAAACTTATCAGGTTGTGCAGGTTTCTTGATAGTTAGTGTACACACATTGCTTACAACATAAACAAGACAATAGTATCAATCAATCAATCAATCAATCAATCAATCAATCAATCAATCAATCAGTCAATCAATCAATCAATCTAACAGCCTGTCTCCTCTCCCAGAGCTCCCTGTGTTCCAACGAGCTGAAGATGTTCTGGAGCCCAGCCCCTCCCAAGTTCAGCTGCCCTCCTGACCTAGTCAAACACAAACTCTTCCCAAAGTACCAGGTAGGTAAAGAACCTGTGCTCCAGGTGCTTACTGAGCTTGTACAGGTTACTTAGCCTGTATTACCAGGTAGGTAGTGAACGTATTTAGGCTATTAGATAGTGAGCAGGTAGGTACTGAGTAGATATGAGGGGAGGCTGGTGGAGGTAGAAATCAGAAGACAGGCTCATTGTAATGCATGGAATGGGTAGGTATACCAGGTATAGCAGTGTGCTTGTTGTATTCCAGTTGTTTACAGAGGTTCTGTTGTTTACAGAGCTTGTGTTGTTTACAGAGCTTGTGTTATTGTGTTGTTTGTGTTATTCCCTCCTCCCCTCTACTCACTTAACTGCCTAGGTAGGTAGTGAACACTAGGTAGTGAGCACTAGGTAGGTAGTGAACACTAGGTAGTGAGCACTAGGTAGGTAGTGAACACTAGGTAGGTAGTGAGCACTAGGTAGGTAGAGAGCTTGTGTACTCGGTACTGAGAGTGTGTTGTTTGCAGACAGAATTGTTCTCTCCTCCCATCCCCTCCCTGTCCATCGGGACAGTTGAAGGCAGACTTAACTGCTTGCATCCCCACCATCTGGTCTCCTGCCTGTGTCTCTGTCAGGGATGATGGTCCTCACTGCTAGGGGCTCTTTGATCAGCATGCTGCAGATGCTCATTCTCTGCCAGTTACAATACCTGTCTACTGGGCATATTGAGCATGATTTTTAAACCAATGTATCCTGGTGAAGACACAGAGGACATAGACATTCCAGACATTATTCCTTTGTTTCCCTGTTGCTTTCCCTGTAGTGTGTGTGTGTGTGTGTGTGTGTGTGTGTGTGTGTGTGTGTGTGTGTGTGTGTGCACGCGCGCGCGCGTGCGCATGTGTTAGAAGAGGCATTGTTCATATACAATAATCGGTGAGCTGACCTATATATACAATCTCCTCTTGAAGAACAATAACACCTGATAGCCAGTTATAGATAGATAGATAGATAGATAGATAGATAGATAGATAGATAGATAGATAGGTACTTTATTGATCCCCGAGGGGAAATTAAGGCGTTACAGCAACTCACACCGAGGTGTAGAGGGTGAAGAGGAAGGGAGCCAGAACTGTCCCCTGGGGGGCGCCAGTGCTGCTCACCACCCAGTCCGACACACATCCCTGCAGCTGTACAAACTGTGGCCTGTTGGTCAGGTAGTTCGTAATCCAGGAAACAATGGGAGAGTCCACCTGCATCCTCAGCAGCTTATTCGCAAGTAGTCAGGGCCGTATGGTGTTAAATGCACTGGAGAAGTCAAAGAACATGACCCTCACAGTGCTGCCAGCCTTATTTAAATGGGAGTGAGCTCTGTGTAACAGGTAGATGATGGCATCATCCACGCCAATGTCTGCCTGGTAGGCAAACTATCAACTAATATTATCAACCAATCAAGATTTCTGCATGTGTAATTGCTAGATACCCACGCCTCAAATGAGGGCTCCCACCTCACCCTACTGCTGTGTTTGTATGGCATTTGTTACTCAGGCAACCAGGAACGATCTGGCCAATGAGGAGCTGTATGATGACCTGCAGGTGCTGGTGGAGTCGGCGTGTGACCTCACCGTCATTGAGCCCACCACCTCCGTGGTGAGTCTGGAGCTCCGAGATTACTCCCAGATCCCTGCCTGTATAACACACTTCTATTATAACTCAATAACTTGGTCAGTGATCAGAAAGTTAAAGCCCCATTATATGTTTGTATATTGTTCTATAGGAAAATGTTCTGTCCAGGAAGTTCAAGTCTATGGTAGAGCTCAGGGCAGCGCAGCAGTCTCCACAGCCCTCAGTGGGCTCTGTCTCTGAAGACCAGGTGAGTGGTAGAGAGAGAGACATGCAGCACAGCTTACACATGTCAATGCCGTTTAACCATCTTTAATCATCTCATATGAACTTGAGGCAATGCCCCTCATCTCCTTCTCTTCCTCCTCTTCCTCCTCCTCCTCCTCCACCTTCTCTTCCTTCACCTCCTTCTCCTCCACCTCCTCCTCCTCCTCCTCCTCCTCCCACCCCTCTTTTCTTCCTCTTCCTCCTCCTCCTACCCCAGTGTAAGCGACCCCTCTCCGCCCCCCACCTGACCCCTGACCCTGAGAACATCCTCAAGGTCCCGTGTGACTACACCACCATCACCAGGGAGCTACAGGTGGTTCGGCAGCAGCTCTCTTCCTCCGTCCTGGTTGGTGAATCCCTTCCAGACGCCCTGCCCACCACACAGCAGGTATGCTTCTAGATAGGTCTGTGATAGGAGAGACTAAAGGGACCTTTCTGACCAGCATCCCATTGACGGCCCGACTAGGTCAAAACCTAAAATGGACCCCAACGCTAACCTTAACCCTTAACCCTTTTGCCTGAGTGTTGATTGTTTTGCCTGAGCATTGTTGTGTCCTAAAGTCTTCTCATCCTAATGTAATGTACCCAACAGGACCCCCAGCCCCCCACGGTAGCTGTCGACGAGCCCCCCCCAGCCCTGAGCCTAAGCCACTGCCAGCTGCAGCAGCAGCGGTGGGACCGGGGGAGGGCAGTCCAGGGGGACCCCATCATCAGGAGGACCAGCGTTTCACATGCCAAGAGGAGGGCCTGCCGGGGGGGGAAGAAACTCAGCCCCGCCAAGCTAGCCTACATCCACCAGAAACTGACGGAACCCCCTCGCACACTCACTAGGTACTGTAGGTTTACTGGGACTATTGTGAGACAAGACTATTAGTGGGACTATTGTTAGACAAGACTATTAGTGGGACTGTTGTGAGACAAGACTATTAGTGGGACTGTTGTGAGACAAGACTATTAGTGGGACTGTTGTGAGACAAGACGATACATTTAGAACTAGAACTAGTGGATTACAAGAGTAGATAGATAGATAGATAGAAACTTTATTTATCCCAGGGGGAAATTCAGGTCAGTAGTAGGGCGCATAGACTAGACTTATCCAATTCAGGTCTCTGCTGTGAAAGAGCTTTTATCTTACAGCAATGAGACTACCCTGGATAAATGAAGGATAGAAGATAAATATACCAATATTGCTATTTACAGAATGTATACATGCTGTTTCCATCATCTGTCTAATGTATTATAACTGTATCTGGGTTGTTTGCTACAGGACAGAGTCCCTGTGCCAGATTAACTCCAAACCCCCTCCATGCCCCCTCGAGGAGCTCCCCCTCCTCCCCCTCCCTCGCTGTCCCAGCATGCCCCTGCTGCTGGACTTCGACAGCTTCGCCACCAAGCAGGGGGGCATCCCCGACGACTTGCCCCCCCGTGAGTGGGTAAGGGACATCTGGGACGCCTGGTTCGACGAGCTCTTCCCCCCCCTGGAGGAGAGCAGCAGTACCTACCCCAGAAAGGACGACCCCAAGAGGACCACCACCACCACCTTCCAGACAGGGGTCCCAGAGCCCTCGAGGAAGCCTGGGGAGAAGGGCCTGACCCTGGACCAGATCCAGAACCTGGACAGGGTGGATCTGTCTCTGACGCTGGACCAGGGGTTCACCAAGGCGGACCTGGAGGCCGAGGTGGTCAAGCTGACCCAGACCATGGGCCTCCAGGACAAATGTAGCCCCTTTGATCTGTGCCGACGAGGGGCCCTCCACAAGAAACTGGGCTGTCTCAACCAGGCGCTGGAAGACCTCAACACTGTAAGTTACTCATTGAAGCAGTGGTCTGGATGTTGATTTCTATGTAGGACACAGATTGTGTCAGGTTGGAAAGCGAGGCAAAGTGCTTGATTTAGCCATTTATTTAAGTGCGCAGACTCACAGCTAACTAATACTGTAGGTTTGACCTAATTTTGCTCAGTGAGCTACATGTTGCTCCTCTTAGCCTGTGTTGATCTGGGGAGGGTGGTGGAAATAGAAATCGGTGGTGAAAGGAATGAGGAATGAACAAGTGTTTGATACCATTCCTCATTCCATTCCATGCATTACAATGAGCCTGTCCACTGATTTCTACCTCCACCAGCCTCCCGTGGTGTTGATAGATGGTGTAATCCTGCTGTGTGTTTCTACACCAGGCCATCTCTCTGGAGCCCTACCTGCTGGACGCCTACTGGCACAGACACAGTATCTACCTGCTGAGAAACAACCAGAACAGAGCCTTAGAGGACCTCAACTTCATCATCAAACACAACAAGAAACATGCAGGTAATATATACTGGATATACAATACAGTAAATACACTTGATTTATTATGAGGACCTGAGTCCAGAGACCAGAGTCCCCTTTGCAACAGGGTCCTGATGACAGAGATCAAAGGGAAAATAAACTAAAGAAACTAAATATACAATATAAGAACCAGTTACAAACAATACAATACAACAATTTACATGAATACCCTTCTTACCAAGTACAATCCTCCCTAAACAGATCCTTCACCGTCAGGTTCCAGTAATAATTCCAGTAATAAGTACAGTGTATTCCACTTTGAAAAAAGCAGAGAAAAAGTAGCATGGTATATGCCGCTACACCCTGTAGGGTGCTACTACACCAAGCAGAGATGGATTATGTGTGGATGTGACTTCCATCCTGATGAGTTTGTCACTGTTGGTTCTGGAGGAACCCTCAAGAAGGAAATTGCGTTTCATATCTATTCGTATATACTGTATAGCAGAGGAGGCTGGTGGAGGTAGAAATCAGAGGACAAGCTCAGTAATGCATGGAATGAGGAATGATATCAAACATGTTCATGCAAGGCTGCAGTAGGGGCAGCAGTCTTCATGCCCAGCACACACACATGATGACTGTACATTCTGTGCTGTTTCACTGCAGTGGATTTATCAAGGCAATTCAGGGGGAGCACTCAGCTCAAGGATGCGCTGACTACAGTTTGGTGAGAACTGTGAGAAGCACAGATTTGATTACGTTCACTCAGGGCTCTGTTGGAGAGATTACTGAACAAGCACCGCTAAGGCTCTTCCTCTCAGGGGAGGCTGGTGGAGTTTGATACGTGTGTTTGATACCATTCCTCATTCCATTCCATGATGCATTAGACTAACCCGTCTTCCGATTCCAGCCTCTACTGCTGTATTGTTACTACCCGTTTCTGTTTGTGTTGAAGATGCCTTCAAGTCCAAAGCGGAGATCTACAGAGTGAGAGGGGAGACCACCCTGGCTATCATAAACTACACCCAAGCCATCAAATGCAGGCCTGGCGATGATGACAACTACTTTAAGAGGGCTGAGATGTACGGGAAGAGGAGTGAGATCCTCCTGGCCATGGAGGACTACGCTAAAGTGAGCCATCACACTCACACATACACACGCAAGCGCACACGCACACCCACACACACACAAACACACACACATACATACACCCACACACACACACACACACACACACACACACACACACACACACACACACACACACACACACACACACACACACACAAACACAAACACACTCACTCCCCCTCATCCATTTAATAGCACTGAGCTAGACGAGAAGCATAAAGCCAAAGAGATTGTCCAGCAAATTGCTTCTACAGTCCCTGTCCTTTTAAATTCATGAGGGGGAGTAGATTCATTCACATTTCAAGGAGAAGGTTGACACAGGTGTACACATCTTCTCCTGCCCCCAGACTTTTACCATCAACCCGGGCAGGACAGATGCTATGATGATCCACGGCCTGCAGTACTTCCACAGCTGCAACTGGGTGGTGGCCCTGACTGACTTCACCCTGCTGCTGCAGCATGAGCCAGGCCACGCTCAGGGCAGGTCAGTCAGGGGAGGCTGCTGGAGGGAGACATCGGAGGACAGGCTCATTGTATTGCATGGAATGGAATGAGGAATTCCATTCCATGCATTACAATGAGCCCATCCTCTGATTTCTACCTCCACCAGCCTCCCCTGAGGTTAGTGTAGTCGCTGTCCACTGCTTTATGTAAGCCTGGTTAGGATTAAGGACAGTTGCTATGCCTTTAGACATAACTCATATTTGTAATTGCATGTTTGTGGGTGAAAAAGCTATTTGGTGATACCCAACTGATTATGTCTGAAAGCCTTGTGTAATTTGGCCTTTTGGATAGAAGTGCAAACATCTTTTAACCCTCCATGTTTCAGTAGTGCAACCCCTTATAACCCCAGGACATAAAGGGGTAGCATCTTTGCCAAACTGGGTCAGTACCAGGAGGCTATAGAGGACTTACAACAATACTTCAACCCATATAACACATTATAACCCCATTATAAACCCTCTATAACCCCAGGACGTACAGGGGTAGAATCTATGCTAAGATGGGTCAGTACCAGGAGGCTATCGAGGACTTCTCTCTGGCGGTCCACCTCGACCCCAATGACTGGCTGGCCTTCTACCACCGAGGCTGTTTGCTCAGGAAGAGGATGCCTGACATAGCTCTCCGAGACCTCAGTACCTCAGGTACGATACCACACTACCCTCACCTCACACTACCCTCACCTAGCCCCCCCCTCAGTACCTCAGCCTTCTACTGAGGCTGTCTGCTCAGGTAGAGGATGCAGTACCTCATGTGCCATAAAATGCTCACATAACTCCATTCTGAGCTTTTTTTCCCCAGGTGCTCAAAACGCTTTCTAGGTGCTCAAAGCAACCTGGGTGATGTTTGACAGCCATTTTGGCACCAGAACGCTAACCACATATCAACTGTTTGTGTCTGTCTGATCTGCGCTGTCATTGTGTTGTGAGTATTACACCACGATCCTGTGTCTGTGTGATCCAGTGCTAATCAACGACAGTCAGGAGAACCTGAGGGCGTTCCTTCACCGCGGCCTCCTCTACACGGAGCGCAGGCAGTGGCAGCAGGCCGTGGCTGACTTTGAAGCTGTGATCAAACTAGACAGGTAATACCAGTGGAACCCAAGCTGGCACACTCATACCGCACTGACTGTCTCTGGTGAGAAGAGCAGCGCCGGCTCTGACTGATGGTTGGGGATTAGAGAGAGGAGAGAGGAGAGAGTGGGAGAATGATAGAGGGAGTGAGGAAGAGAGAGAGAGATAATGGGGAGTGAGGGAGAGAGAGATGGGTGAGAGACACAGAGAGAGAAGAGGGGCATGATGAAACGGGGGGAGAGTGGGAGAAAGATAGACAGAGATTATGGTGAGAGAGAGAGAGACAGAGATAGGCAGAGTGGGGATAGACAGCTAGAGAAGAGTGTCTCGATCGCGGGGGGGGGGGGGGGGGGTGGAGAGTGGGAGGGATATAGACAGAGATGAAGGAGTGAGTGGGTGTGTGAAGAAGGGTTTTGAAGATTGGTAGTGTCAAGATGTATAAGAATTTTGAATTTCATGAACTAGATGAAATTTCAAGTCTAACAACTAATAGGGGTTTTGTATAGATAACAGAGATGTGCTGTCAGTACAAGCAGGGATTTTAATGTGTAGAAACCCACAGAAGAACTACTCAGTCCTTGAAAAGTGCAACTGGAGTAATGAAAAATAGATTCAGGCAATTTAATTCGCCATCAAGAGTTTTGCATAATACATGGATTTAGATGGAAATGTTTTTAGACTTTGATGTGATTTTCTTTCCATATTTTCCTTTTATCTTCATTTTTTTCTTTTTTCTCAAATAGGGTTTTCAAGGTCAAAGACTTATTTTTTTCTAACTGCTGCGGTGTTCCCCGCAGGTCTATAGCGGTGGCCCATGTGAACCTGGGTCTGATTTACATGCTGAAGATGAACCAGAACCCGGAGGCCATCAGGATGTTCAGTAATGCCCTGAGGGTCGACCCCACCTACATCAGGGGATACATCTGCCGAGCGCAGGCCTACCGCAACGTAACCATTCTTACCATGCCTACCGCAACGTAACCATTTTTACCATGCCTACCGCAACGTAACCATTTTTACCATGCCTACCGCAACGTAACCATTCTTACCATGTCTGCCGCAACGTAACCATTTTTACCATGCCTACCGCAACGTAACCATTCTTACCATGTCTGCCGCAACGTAACCATTCTTACCATGCCTACCGCAACGTAACCATTCTTACCATGCCTACCGCAACGTAACCATTCTTACCCTGCGTACCACAACTTACTGTAACAATCATTACCATCAAGGGAAGCTGGTGGAGGTAGATATCAGAGGACGGGCTCATTGTCATGCATGAATGGAATAAGGAATGGAATGAGGAATAGTATCAAACACGTGTTTGATATCATTCCTTGTTCCATTCCATGCATTACAATGAGCCCGTCCTCTGATTTCTACCTCCACCAGCCTCCCCTGATTACCATGGTACCTTCAGTAGGATATTCAGGGTCTTTGGTGTACAAAGACAAAGTACAGTTTGTTATTTATTTCATGGTTAATGTTGTTAATAGGGTCATTGTTTTCGTTCATCGCATTCAAACAGGTGAACGACCTGAAGAGAGCCCTGAAGGATCTCACACGTGCCACGCACATGAAACCAGACGCCCAACACTTCTACATCATGAGGTAAAGATGCTTACCAGTGCTTTTTGGTTCACATGGAATCTCATCGCCATATTTACATGTGTCTATCAGTAAGTATGGTATTTTCAAGGTATATTTTCCATGCATAGACTGCAGGGGAGGCTGGTGGAACCAGAAGGAAGACAGGCTCATTGTAATATATTGTATTATATTAAACACACATCTTTGATACCATTCCATATTCCATTCTATCCATTACAGTGAGCCTGTCCTCTGATTTCTACCTCCACCAGCCTCCACTGATAGACCGTAGCTGAACTTGGTAGATCCTACCTGCTCTGTGTTCCAGGGGCCAGTACCTGTGTGATATGGAGCAGTTTGACCTGGCGACGTTCTGCATCCAGTACGCTGCTGACATGAACAAAGGTACCAGACTCTCATCACTGGGATGGACAGAACTGCGTGTGCTCTCCTTGACAAACCCTCCATACCATACTTGAGGTGTTTCCAATGTCGCCCTATATCGCTTTTCAGCGCAGGCAGCTCTTTGGCTCTGCTCCAAAGCAGTGTAGACAGTCATTATAGGGAAGTTACACTGCAGGAACTGTGATATAATGGAATTATGCACGAGTATTCTGTTCTATTCTATACGCTATGCAAGCCCATACATCACAAAAAACTGCTACCAAAAGATACTCAGTGCAGAAGCTAATTAACGGTAAAAAACAGGAAATGACTAAATGTACCTTACCTGGAAGCTTAATAAACCTGGCGCCAAATCAGAACATATTGACCATTTGTTAGCTACCGTTCAAATTAACTTTCGCTAGCAATCATAACGTTGACGTCTGTCTACAAAAATGACAAGTGTCCAGTTACGTGTACATTTTGCGGTTTGTGACGTACTGACTTTCATACTGTACTCTGGTGTATTATATTATGTTATGTTCTATTCTACTTTATTCTCCCCAGCTCTAGGTTTGTCTCCCATGGAGCAGGCAGCCTTCCTGAACTTCCTATGGGATAGAATAATTTGTACACTTTACTCAGGGGAAGCTGGTGGAGGTAGAAATCGGAGGACGGGCCCATTGTAATGCATGGAATGAAATAGGGAATGGTATCAAACGTGTGTTTTGATACCATTCGATACCATTCCTTATGCTGTTCCATGCGTTACAATGAACCTGTCCTCCGATTTCTACCTCCACCAGCCTCCACTGACTCTACACTACTTTACTATACTCTACTAATCTACTGTCCTCCCTCAGCTCTTGGTTCCTCCCCCATCCAGCAGGCGGCAGTGCAGTCGTTCCTGGGTAACGATGCCAAAGCCATATCCTGTCTGGAGGCTGCCACCAACAACCGGCCCTCCCCCCCCATCCTCATCCTCCTGGGGAAGACCCAGATGAAGGCCCGCAGGTTCATGGTGGGTCTGCCTGATACACCAGTGGAGGCTGGTGGAGGTAGAAATTGGAGGACGGGCTCATTGTAATGCATGGAACGGAATGAGGAATGGTATCCAATGGTATCAAAACACACGTTTCACACCATTCCTTATTCCATTCCATGCATTACAATGAGCCCGTCCTCTGATTTCTACCTCCACCAGCCTCCCCTGTCACAGATACACGCTTGCCTTCTTATGTAGGCAGCAGGGGTGCAACCCAACCCTCCTCCTGGAGAGAGCTACCCTCCAGAAGGTTTTCTCTCCAGTCCTGATCCAGTGTAAACATTTACAGTAAACGCTCAACATTGCCCAACACCCTCCATGGGTGTTTGTGTGTTTTTCTTGTCTTCCACATTCCAATCGACACATATACGTTCTTTAGATAGCACATCCATCCACTTTAACACCCCTGTCCCCACGGGGATTGTATGTGTTAGTCAGTGATTGACTGTGTGTGTGTGTGTGTGTGTGTGTGTGTGTGTCTGTGTATGCCTGTGCCTGTGCTTGTGTGTGTGTGTGTGTGTGTGTGTGTGTGTGTGTGTGTGTGTGTGTGTGTGTGTGCTTGTGTGTGTGTGTGTGTGTGTGTGTGTGTGTGTGTATTTGACTGCGTATGTTGCAGGAGGCGGTAGAGAGCTTCAGGAAGGCATTGATTCTGCTGAGCCCCAATGAGACCAACCTGTGTAACTGCCCAGAGGCTGCTGAGGTCTTCTATCTGACAGGCCTCTGCTTCATGGCCCAGGACCTACTGCTGCAGGTAGGTCTACAGTATGACTCTACTCTACCTGACAGGCTGCATGGTAATCAGTTTTGGGTGCAATTCCATCTTAGTTGACATTCCCAGTCCCAGTTAATTAATTCCATAAATAGCATTTTATATTTATGCCTAATTTCACCGAAAATAATTGAACTATAATTCACCCAAATTCTGATTGATTTGATTACATGAAGTTGAATTATACTCAAAAAGCTTTATTGTCCATCAAGTTTACAGATGAAAGTTGTCTCCAAGTTGTCTTTGGTATGTGGCTCACATAAAACACATGAACAACAACAATCACTTGACATTTCAATGCAAAACTCGCTAGTGTGTCATTTCCTGTTTAAAACAGCTGCTATTGCAGATTGAATGAGACTAGATTACGTGTTGGTGTTTTTCTCGCCAGAGGAAATCTCAAGTGGCAGTCTGATTGAACCCAAAATGGTGCCAAACTATCAATTCACAATTCAATTCAATTCAGTTTTTCATCTTCCCCAGTTTGTCATCAATTGAAGCACTTGAGCTGCAGCTGATGACAGATTAGATTTGCCTCTTAAAAGATTACATGGTAAACTGGTAATGCCTCTTTCCTCCAACCCCCATATACTTAAGTTGCTGTGTCTCTGACAGGCACTGGATGCCTTCAGTAACGCGGTGAAGATAAACCCTGACTATGCCGATGCTTACCACCAGCGAGGTCTCTGTCGTATGAGGCTGCAGCAGTCCAAGAGTGTCCAGGACTTCAACAGAGCTCTCTTCATCAACCCCAACCTCTTCCAGGTAGCTGCATGTTAGGGGAAGCTGGTGGAGGTAGAAATCGGAGGACGGGCTCATTGTAATGCATGGAATGGAATGAGGAATGAGCATGTGTTTGATACCATTCCTATTCCGTTCCATGCATTACAATGAGCCCGTCCTCTGATTTCTACCTCCACCAGCCTCCACTGGTACAGTTCAACCACTAGCTCCTTGGAGCTCAGTAGTGTTCACATTCACATTTGACATTTTCGTAATTTAGAGGAGGTTCTTATCCGGAGGGATTTAGAACGAGTGCATTAATCCAAAGTAAGGAAAAAAAATGGCTGTACATATCACAATCATTGCAAGTATGATTGTCTCTAATACAGTACTAGTAGTAGCAGCCACAGTGCTGGAGAAAGGGAAGCAAACATGTATTTGTTCATACACACATGAACAGTATGGGGTACTGATTGCATAATACAGTATGTTTCAATGAATACATGTATACTGTGACACTGCACAATGTGAATGTGTCATGTTTCATTGTCGGAGTGTACACACACACACACACACACACACACACACACACACACACACACACACACACACACACACACACACACACACACACATATCTTTCATGGTTAGAGAATGTGTCCAAGAACCTTCAACTTCACCGGATAGGAGTCTGAAGCCTCACAGTAGTTTAATAAGTGTCTCTTTGACTGGATATAACACGCAGGTGTATCTGAGTCGTGCAGCCTTCTACGGCGCTAAGGGGCGTTACTCAAAAGCCATCCTCAACTGCAACGAAGCCATCAAGATCCAGCCCAAGAGTGTCCGGGCCTTCTTATACAGAGGAGCTCTCAAGTTCTACCTCAAGGTAAGAGAACAATGAGCACGAAGACGAGGAGAAAGGCTTGGATTTATGCTGCCAGAGCTTTCCCAGCTGCCTCAAGTGCTTTATAGTGGATAGTGACTCATCACCTGCAAGTGGGGCCTTTTGTTGTTTATGATTAGAATCGTGAGTGGTTTTTGGTTCGTAGAAAAAGGGCTATTTAAATCCCATGTATTATTATTTTTACTGACTGAATGTTAAAGAGAGATTATTATTTTTCAGTGTAGTGGTAACAGAACACTAGGCTTCAGTGACTAATAGCACAGCTCTATAATGACAGATTATTTGTTGCTTGGTTATGAATAACACTGAATCCAATCATTTTTTTAAACAATAGGCTCCTTTTCACATTGGCCATCATCATATTTTTTCAGAAATACATATCGTGAGGTGGAAATAACAGTTCTAAATTTGATTTATCGCTATTTATTTAGACGTCTTATGAAGTTATTAGATTCGGGAAATGCTACGGCTTCTCTCCTGCGGTTATTGAGACAGGATATGAAAAACTGTGTGGGAGAGAGTTGATGTGTCATATTTGCCTGAGTGAGAAACCAGAACAAACTGTCCTAAGGCTCTTTAATTATCAACTTACGCGTTTTTTTTTCCATTCATTTTTAGTCAACGTCTCTCTGTCTCAACGTCTCTCTGTCTCAACGTCTGTCTGTATGACCTTTTTAGTTCTGCTTCACCTTACTTCCTGACTACATCAGACTGAGCTACAGCAACATCTCTCTCAGATCATACAGAACATCTGGGCCTGTCACTGTGGCCAATATGGACAGAACAGTTTTGAGGAACACATTTTCGTTATTGTGAAGTTCAGGGGAGGCTGGTGGAGGTAGAAATCGGAGGACGGGCTCATTGTAATGCATGGAAAGGAATTGAGGAAACGTGTTTGATACCATTCCTTATTCCGTTCCATGCATTACAGTGAGCATGTGCTCCGATTTCTACCTCCACCGGCCTCCCCTGATGCAGTCACTGTGTTGTGTTCCAGGTTTATAAAGGGGCTGTGGAGGACCTGACCATGGCCATCAGGATAGACAACACCTGCTCCTTCGCTCACTACAACCGCGGAGTCTGCTACCAGCAGCTCAAGGAATATGAACTGGTCAGGCTTGTCCCCTTTTTCCCCATAATATATGTTGTATTAAATAATACAGGTTCATAAGCATTACATGATAATTCAGAAATAACATTCACATATTTCGTCCACCTTGGGTGTAGGTTTTCTTGTCCCCTCTTTGTTTCCGAAGAGTTGTTTAATGTAATGTAGTCCCTCTCCATCAATAATGGATTGCTGTGCACTGATGCATTGTGGTTTCCCATTACCCATGTCTATGTGCCTGTCTATGTGCGTGTCAGAGGAGACTGGTGGATCAGAGGACGGGCTCATGGAATGGAATGAGGAATGGTATCAAACAGTGTTCCTCATTCCATTCCATGCATTACAATGAGACCGTCCTCCGATGTCTACCTCCACCAGCCTCCCCTGGTGCTGGTCTATACTATGTTGTTTGAGGCGTTCATGTCCATGGCTGCCAGTGTAGCAGCTGTTCGGGTCATGGCTGTGTTGTTGTTGTTGTTGTTGTGTTATTGACCTCCCAGGCTCTGAGAGACTATGGGATCGTGCTGCTCTTCCCCAGGCAGAAGGAGATTGACCTCAAGGTCCTGATCAACCGGGCTCTCCTCTATGTGGAGCTGGGTGACCACCACAACACTTTACAGGTATATAGAGAATACCATTACAATGCTTTACAGGTAGATAGAGAATACCATTACTATGCTTTACAGGAACGGAGCACAGCATCAAACCATGTGTTTGATTTGTGTTTGATAACATTCCTTATTATTTACCATGCATTAAAATGAGCTAGGTAGCCGGTAGTTGGGTACTATAGAGGACTGTCATAATACCTTACAGGTAGTTAGCAGGGGAGGCTGGTGGAGGTAGAAATCGGAGGCTCACAGACTTGATACCATTCCCCATTCCATTCCATGCATTACAATCGGAGCCTGTCCTGCGATTTCTAACTCCACCAGCCTCCCCTGATATCCAATGTATCAAGCACAGATTCTCCACACTCTTGACCTTAGGCTGTAGAGAATGTCAAAGGGCTGCGGATTGGCTAAATGTACTCTATCTATTACTAATTCATCTATCCATTCATGTAGGACTTCAAAGCTGCGTCGCTGATAAGCCCAGAGGATGCTACCATCTACCACGCTCTAGGAGTCTACCATCACAGGTCTGACTCCACCCTCAGGCGGCCTAGACATTCTCCTTATTCCTACAAGTCTAGTCTGAAACATCCCTATGTTTAGGGGTTTACAATTCAATTCTTCTCCATAATAGATTTAAGGAGAATATATTACTTTCAAGTTTGACTTACAATCTGAATCCAACTTACATGTGGTTATGGAGTATTAATATTTGCGTTTTGCCCCCAGAAGGCAAACCCATAAACATTCTACAGTATGACCTTTAATGAAAAATGACTGACGATTTCAATTAATGCTGACGGTTGTTAATGTGGTCGTAATATGTGCAGGAGGTTGAAAAACACTCATCTCTCCCTGTCGAAGAGACAAAACTCTGCTATCACTCACACAGACATAGGGAGGCTGGTGGAGGTAGACATCAGAGGACGGCCTCATTGTAAAGCATGTGTTTGATACCATTCCTATTCTGTTCCAATGCATTACAATGAGCCCGTCCTCCCATGTCTGCCTCCACCAGCCTCACTTTAGTCTCGTTCCCAGACACTTCCGCCCAAATGTGTGAAAGGTCTGGTGGACCAACGCATCAAACTTGGCCTTCATTAAGCCAATAGAAAGAGTGTTGAAAATGGACAGTGCAAAGCCATTAGCTTTACCTCCCATCAATCAATCACCCCCCCCCCCCGGTGCTTCTGATTAAGAGCTATGCCTCACAGCTGCAAATAAGAACAAATATTTTACTCAGTGAATTCACTCCCCCTAAGGTCAGGTTTGGGCTGTTGTTATTCCAGGCTTATATGCGGCTGTGCACAATAGCCTGGGGATTAGGTTAGTATCACTCAGACACTCCGAGCATGTAAGAGAAACAGACATGTCACATTAATGCTTCGAGAAATGTTCAAAGTCTGAGTACTGTACAGTATAAATTACAGGTATTTTATGAAGCATCCCTCTCAGAGAGCCGGGGGAGAAAAGGAAGGCTTTTTTGAGAATCGCAGTGAGGAAAAATCACTTAGCGAGGTCGACCTCAAGATCTCTATTGAAGCTGTGTTCCTTCCTGATAGAGAGAGAGTAGAGGTCATGTCACAGGAAATAACCTTTTAGGATTGTTTGGTGCAGAAGTGAAGGTTTAAAGCACTGGCTCTGAATACAGATATTGTGGGGAGGGGAGAGGAGAGGAGAGGAGAGGAGAGAAAAGCAGAGCAGAGGAGAGGAGAGGAGAGGAGAGGAGAGGGGAGCTGCTGCTTTGAAAAATGTGGTGACTTGAAACATGGTGCTAATGCATCACATTCTAGTACTTAGTCGTTGTCTGCTAATGGTGACTACTGGTTTTAACAGCGTCATCACATATTTCCCGTTGAATGGGTTCTTCTCCCCTGTGAAATGTACTTCCTGCTTAAATAGAATTCTAGCATATTCTGTATTCTATTCTCTAAACAACAATTCTCGTGTGTGTGTGTGTGTGTGTGTGTGTGTGTGTGTGTGTGTGTGTGTGTGTGTGTGTGTGTGTGTGTGTGTGTGTCAGGCTGGGCCAGCTGCAGGAGTCAGTGGAAGCCTACAGCCAGGCTCTGCAGCTCAGTCCCTTCTTCTTGGATGCATATGTGGGGAGGGGCAACGCCTACATGGACTATGGCCACGCCCAGGCCAACAAGCAGGCGCAGAGGGACTTCCTGTCCGCCCTGCACCTCAACCCTCTGTGCTCCAACGCACGCATCAGCCTGGGGTATAACTTCCAGGTCAGTACCACAAGAAAGTCCAACCTATGTAGCGATTATGGAAGTCCATCAAGTGGGCAAAGCTTACTGTACAGTCAGGCAGTGTTTCCCTCTGATTTCATCTTCTGCATCGAGGCCCCCAAATCAGAATCCAGGGTTACCATTACCAACCTTTTCTATTGAGTTCTATGTAATTCTAAAAGTTTTAGGCAGGGCGAAACAGATTCAGATGCGGTAGGGGCCCACCCCGCCTATCCAATGGTAGGAGAAACACTGCAGTCATGCCTATTTGGTAATTCTGTGGTGCTTTTTATGTACTTGTGTGCTTAATTCACAAGCAGTGCATAGTATGGTCCTTTTACTCTAGGTGTTTGGCTTGTAATGGATCTTTCCCATAACCCTGATAGGGAACTCATCTCAACAGGCAAAAATTATGAATGATATATCAAAAATATATGAAATGTTAATCAATCTCTCCAGAGTGAATAGTGCTTCAATTGCAAGTATTCTGTGCATGTAGTACCTCCATCTTAATAAATATGTACAGTGTATTTTTTAATTGGCAGTGTATTGTTGGCAGTTGAAGAGGTTAGTACTTGTGGCTCTCGCTGTGTGGTTCTTAATAGGGCACAGAGGGCGTGGGTTTGAGTCAAGACTGAGAGACAGACTGGCAAGCTGTTTAATATGCAGAAAACATTCATTAACTGTATAAGATGGCAAACAAAACCAGAATATGGCAGTTTGGTGGCTTCACTCATTTGTCTATCCTCTATCCCTGAATGAAATAAATACAAAAGTATTAAAATTACTAAAAACAAAGTACCTTAAGTACCTTGCATCAATTTGCATATATTTCAGTGTATAGTCTTGAACTCACTGTCATCCTGTTGCTAAGATATGCGTCTGCCACTGTGAGAAACAAAACCTCTAGCTTCTTTTTAAATAGAACTCATCTTTACAGGTAATTGTGTTAACCGAACATCGTCTAGAAATAGCATAACAAGACCATATGCTATTTAAGCATACTGTACATTTTTTAACAGTTGATTTTTCTTTTGACTGTTTATGTACAGTTAATCCGTGAGTTTGTCTCTTATCGCTAGACCAGTGGAGGTAGAAGGTAGAAATGTGGTGGAGGTAGAAAATCGGAGGACGGCTCATTGTAATGCATGGAATGGGATGAGGAATGGTATCAATCTGTGCTCCATCTGTGTGGCCAGGTTTTTGGGTGCTTCCAGAGAGCTTGGAACCAGTTCACGGTGGCGTCAGAGATTGACCCCAAGTGCTGGATCGCTCTGGAGGGACGGGCCGTCACCAACCTACAGATGGGCCACACATATGCTGCCTTCCTGGACATTAACAATGCTCTGAAGGTACCTCGGGGATGGACCAGAGTAGAAACTCAGTGACATTATTACTAAACCTATGTAGTCATGTTGTAATAACATTATGAACAACGTTGTCCTATGTAGTCATGTTGTAATAACATTATGAACAATGTTGTCCTATGTAGTAATGTTGTAGTAACACTATGAACAATGTTGTCCTATGTAGTAATGTTGTAATAACACTATGAACAACGTTGTCTTATGTAGTAATGTTGTAATAACCCTATGGACAACTTTGTCCTATGTAGTAATGTTGTAATAACCCCTATGAACAACATTGGATTAACATGTTGTTACATACTGTAGTTTAGTATTCTGCTTTGTCTTGAACTTACAAAGTAATTACTAAACTATCATATTCATATGATGTTGAATAAACATACAGTACACCCTCAAAGTGGTTCAGTCCACATAATGTGGTTCTACATCAGGGGAGGCTGGTGGAGGTAGAAATTGGAGAACGAGCTCATTGTAATGCATGAAATGGAATGAGTAATGGTGTTTTACCGTTCCTCATTCCGTTCCAATGCGTTCCAATGAGCCCGTCCTCTGATTTCTACCTCCACCAGCCTCCCCTGTTTGACATAATCTATTATTATTTGTGTATTCACTGTGCTATCCTACCGCCTGCATGCTTGCTTCTCTCTGCAGCACCATCCCCAGTCAGACCAGCTGCTGACTAACCGCGGGGTGATCAACCAGTTTATGGGGGACAAGGCCAGCGCTATGAGAGACTACCAGAGAGCCATCTCCATCAACCCCCAGTACTCCCTGGCCTTCTTCAATGCTGCCAACCTCTACTTCTACAACAGACAGTTTGAACAGGTGAAGAAACAGTTGTTGGACACAGTGGCCATTGGATCACGGTTGGGATCGGTTCCATTTCAGTAGATTCATTGAAAGTCAATGAATTGGGAGTCAGGAGGTGGTTCTATATGGTGGTTCTACATGTCTGTTTGTGTGTGTTCCAGGCGTGTGAGTACTACAGCCAGGCGTTGGAGCTGGACCCTGGGGATGAGTCAGCGGTCCTGAACAGAGCCATCACCAGAGCTCTGCTGCGGAAGGTTCCAGAGTCTCTGCAGGACTTCTCCCAGGCCCTGAGCCTCAACCCCTACTCCTCCCACGTCTTCTTCAACAGAGCCAACCTCTACTGCTCCCTACGCAAGTACCGGGCCGCTGAGAAGGACCTGACTGAGGGTGAGGCAGCAGAGAGCACTCTTCTGTTCCATACTTGTTATGTTACATAGCAGAGGAGGCTGGTGGAGGTAGACATCAGAGGATGGGCTCATTGTAATGCATGGAATGGAATGTGGAATGGTATCAAACACACAGGTTTGATACCATTCCTCATTCCATTCCATCCATTACAATGAGCCCGTCCTCTGATGTCCCTCTTACATACTGTAGTGCTTGTGCTCATCTCTCCCTGTCGAAGAGACATAAGTGCTCCCATGTTGAATAGAGTTGCACCTCCGCTGTCTACAGGCTATTGTTGTGAACCACTCAGCAAGTTAGAAGGTCAGAGAGCTGTTTTGTACTGTACTGTGCTGTATGTGCCATAGACAATGGATGTACATACGGTTGATACCATTCCTCAGACCATTCCATTACAATGAGCCCAGCCTCCACTGGTCTACTGGTCCCTATGAAGGCTGCAGGTCCCTTGTCTTGTCTGCATGGCTGCTGTTTGGAGTGGAGTCTCTCAGCTGCAGATGTGAATGTCACTCTTGACTCTTGTGTTCTATGTGACGCTTAGGGGGTCATGTGGCAGTGGTTTGGTGTTAGTGTACAACTCAATTTCAGCTAAAGTGCACCTGCCCCTCTCTCACACATATTGCTCATTGGAAAATCTGCCGTCCATGCAGTGACTACTCATCCTTATTCTATTCTGTTCGATTCTATTCACAGCACAGCTGTGTCTATCTATATGGAGTAGCCTCTTCTCTCCCAGCGTCAAGTGAGACTTTTTGACGACACTCTCATTTTGTGTGTCAAAAGAACCAGAAACACCAACAGCAAAGCCCAGCTGAACACATACTCAGCAGAACAACAAAACCAAGAGCTCCTTCAAGAAAAGAGGCAGATCTGCTTCTCATGGTGACGATAAAACATACAGAACCCATTGTACATCCCCAGAAGGAGGATACCATGAGCTGGCTAACACTTCTCCAAAAGGGCTCTCGCAAACAATAAACAAATACCAAACAGAAAACATAGTATTGACAAATCCAATGTAATCCGCCTGCATCTTTCTTTTCAGATTTTACACTTTCATATACAGTATGTCGATGTGGGGTTCTTCCCCTACCTCTCCACCTCAAACACACTTCGGAAAGTGCAGTGCAGAAAGCTGATATCTGCAATGTATTGACCACCAGCCTAAGTGTGTTCCTCCCCTCTCCCCCTCTAGCCCTCCTCCTCCAACCCAGAGATGCGCTGGTGTACAAGCTGCGTGCTGATGTCAGAGGTCACCTGGGCTTGACCGACCAAGCGGTGCAGGACTACAGGATGGCTGTGGAGCTGCAGGAGGGGCTGGAGGGCTGAGAGGTCAGACCTGTGGTACTGAACCGTCCTCTTATGACGATGTCACATGACAGGGCCACATGTAGCGGCCATGGATATGGTTGATCGAGTAAAGATGGGATGTCAATCAATGTGCACTTTATGATACAAAGCAGCTTATTATTTCTTCGCATTAAGGGGGGTTATTAAATGTTCAATACACGCTCTGAATGAAAATGTATGCAAATGTTTGAGATGCGTTTTTTTTTGTCTCGTGTTGGCTGTTTGAGAAAACCCTTTTAACCAAGCCTTCCATGCAGCTCATATACAGCTATAGTAACAGGGAGAGACTGCCTGCCAGGCTGAGTGTCTACCTTTATACATCTCCCCCTGAGAGATGGAGGAAAAGCTCTCTGGGACTGCAGCAGAGAGCAGAGACTGCTCCTTTATTCTCAGCATACAGTATCTCCCATAAAATGCACAGATTGTGTTCCCCTCTGTGGGGCTTGTTCCAGTGAGCGTTCCCGGGTTTCTGCACATCAAAATGAGCTGAGTCAGTCTCCACAAAACACAAGCTATAGAGAGGAGAGCACAGGGTCCTATGGAGTGTAAGAAACACCTGCCAAATGAACTGGCTTTCACCCAGGAGAGGAGGAGGGAGATGGAGGGAGGGAGGAGGAGGGTGGGTCGGTGGGAAGGGGGTGGTAGAGAGAGAGAAGAGAGAGAGAGAGAAATAGAGAGAGAAAAAAGGGAGCCAGTGACAGAGAGAGAGAAAGAGAGAGAGAGAGAAAAGGGAGTCAGTGACAGGGAGAGAGAGAGACAGTAATGAAAATGAAGTGTGAATACAGCCATCTGTTCCATAGTCACACAGAGACACTGAGTGGGTCTGCCCGTTGCATCTCAAGGGCAAGTGTCATCTCTTTCTCTGGGTGAACAATACCAGCACGAAAACCTGTCTGACCGACATTTTTCTAATTAGAGGAGGCTTTTCTACCTCCTATTGAACATCCAAATAGTTCCATTGAAATTGAGCATGGCTTAATTGTATGTGTGGTGGTTAGGGTTTAGGGAAGAGCTTGGTATCAAAAAAAGTGCAATAACATCATTGTCAATTAATATGTCAATATTAAGCCTTCAGTATTGCCGCTTACACAATTAAGTATATACAAATTAAGTTTTTTCACTTCAGTTGATCAAATCTGATTCCTGTTAGTGGTTTCATATCAAATGCTACATATTTCTCCTGACTCTATGTCCTCTGTTTGTTGGCATGGAGACTCTTGGACATTTGGTCAGTTTTACCAGAATAAACTTCAAGCTGTCACATAAGTTCAGCAGAGCCAGCAACAGCTCTCTCATCCAACTTCACCACCAGATATTGAATTTGGCTTTCCTCATGAAAAACTGTAGAAGTCTTCAAATCCTCAGAATTGCCAAGCCTAATAAAGCAGTGTCACTGAGGGCCACACAGTGTTATGAGGAGACTATTATGATTTCCTTATCCATTAAGTGTTAAATGAAACAACGTCAGGACTTATTCCAAATTCTTTTTGTAACATGATGCACCCCTTTAACTTCTTGTCTGAGTTCCATTTTATCATCCAATTAGATTTGGTATACAATCTTATTTTTCTCAAAATGATTATGACAATCAGTATGCTCTCTGGGCATTTTAAATAAGCATTCTCTCAGTAATAATTTGGTAATCATTTAGGGTGATGGCTCAAATAGCACAAATGGCATGTCAACCAAATGAAGCCTTCAAGCCTATCCATTGTCATTTGGGCAAAATGATATGATTAGCCTAAATAGCTTGTACAACGAAAATGTTTTGGAAAAATTAGGCTATTGTGCGGATAATCAGAAGAGGTAAGGCTCTACTCTGCACCAATTTGCCAAAAATGTGAAGTGCTTGTTATGACGCTAATTGAGATTCCAGTGCCCCATCGATTAGGACCTAGACTCACCCCAACGTCATTTTCAAACGTGTGACGCTGCGTCTCTGAGAGGAGGAGAGCTCGGGCACCACAGCCCCAGCTGCTCTCCGTGGTCCTGAAACGCAGCGCAACACTGAGCAACAGCCGGGAGGAGATGGGACGCTGGACAGTCGCACTGTTTGAAAGGGATTATTCAACGGACCAAAAAAACTATTTTACATTGTTCTGTTGATGGAAAACTCAGCTAAAATGTTGCCAAACAGTTCTTTCAGGAATCTAACCATAGAGGAAGGTTTTTTCCTCATGAATTCGTCTGGAAACGAAACCCACAGCGAGTCTCACGGTAGCGCAATTCTGATCTCGTTCATCTACTCGGTGGTCTGTTTGGTGGGACTGTGTGGGAACTCTATGGTTATCTATGTAATTTTTAGATATGCCAAGATGAAAACGGCAACAAATATTTACATTTTGAACTTGGCTATCGCAGACGAGTTACTTATGCTGAGTGTACCGTTCTTAGTGACATCTTCACTCCTACACCACTGGCCGTTTGGTTCCCTTCTCTGCCGCCTTGTTTTAAGTGTCGATGCTATTAATATGTTCACCAGTATTTACTGCCTAACTGTTCTAAGCATAGACCGTTACATTGCCGTTGTGCACCCCATCAAAGCATCCCGATACCGGAGACCCACCGTAGCTAAAATAGTCAACTTCGGGGTTTGGATGTTTTCTATCTTGGTCATTTTGCCTATTATCATATTTTCCACGACAGCGCCAAACTCGGACGGTTCTGTGGCTTGCAACATGCAGATGCCCGAGCCGGAGCGGCAGTGGATGGCTGTGTTTGTCATCTATGCCTTCCTAATGGGCTTTCTGTTCCCAGTGATAGCGATCTGTATGTGCTACATCCTCATCATCGCTAAGATGAGAGTGGTGGCACTCAAGGCAGGCTGGCAACAGCGCAAGAAGTCGGAGAGGAAGATCACTCTGATGGTGATGATGGTGGTTACGGTCTTCGTCATCTGCTGGATGCCCTTTCACATCGTTCAGCTTGTTAACGTCTTTGTGCAGCAGCATAACGCGACGCTCAGCCAACTCGCTGTGATTCTGGGATACGCGAATAGCTGCGCAAACCCCATACTGTACGGTTTCTTATCGGATAATTTCAAACGGTCGTTCCAACGGATTCTCTGTCTCCGCTGGATGGAGAATGCGACCGAGGAGCCCATAGACTACTATGCCACGGCTCTGAAAAGTCGTGGGTACAGTGTGGACGAATTCCAACCGGACAACATGGAATCGGATAGCACCTACAGGAACGGCACCTGTACCTCAAGGACCACGACCCTGTAGCATAGAGAGACTATTAGTGCCATGCTATTTGAACAAAATGAATGTAACCGCTAAGTGTTTCATTGTAAGACTGTTGCAGTATTTGTTTGTTTTGTTTACTTGCAACAATTTATATGAACAGAATTAAAATTCCGTCTGGGGCAAATTAAAATGTCTTATCATTGCCTCTTGTACAAATGTGCGTCCGATTTAGGTGACACTGCGCAAAAGTCTGTGCTCTCCACTAGTATTTCAGTTTCTCACTGTGCTCCTGGATAAATGACTCCCTCCGCATCCGACAGGTGACTAAAACGGAAACCGACTGGTACTCAGATTAAAACAAAACATGAATATATACATTCAACATAATTTCTGGAGTGTTAAACCTTGATGTTTAAGATTAATTAATTACAAACATAGAGAATGGAATTGTGTGCTGTTTAGATTTGGATTTGTGCTCAATCTCCATTTATTGATTCTTCATGTTGTCAAGGTGAAATGGCAGAAAAGGCAGTGATTTTCCCCTTTAAATCCCTCATACAGCAACAGGAAAACATGTTTACAAATGGTGTGCAGAATGATCACATCCTGTTCCCGAAGCACATCTTGTCCACGTATCTTCTATCTGACATCCTAGGATCAGATTTACTCAACCTCTGACCTAGCTTCACAATGTCTTTTAGCCTATGTCTACATCATGGGAGGCTGGTGGAGGTATAAATCGGAGGATGGGCTCATTGTAAGGCATGGAATGGAATGAGGAATGGTATCAAACACATGTGTAGACCTGTCAGATGATTTGATAGGATACCATGTCGGAGAGCAAACAGAAAAAGCCTAACTGTGCATTGCTGCTATGGGGCCCCTCTTTAAAGGTAGACTCTGGGATATGGCGTCACGCCCGTGAAAACAGAGCAACTTTCTTCAAAGATATTGTAGTGAACAACAGCGAACGAGAGCATCCACTCGTTTCACTGCCCTCCACTACAATCAACTCTACAGTGTAATCTTTCCCTCCTTCTATGAAATGTCTGGATTTGAATTTTTGGATGTTCACTCTGTCGCAACACATTCTATTCTCTAGTCTGTTGCATCTCTGTTTCTTTCTCTGGCAGGGTCGCCCCACTCGTTTTGCAATGACGTCATATCCCGGAGTCTACCTTTAACCTTTGTCTGATACATGCTGTGGCACCTCTTGACCCAACATCCTGTATACATTGATCCTTTAGATATTAGACTAGATACTTCCAATATACTGATATATTGGTCTTATTTACAACTCATATCTTAAAGCATGTCTTGTATATACAAACAACATCAATAGTATATACAATACAAAAGTATAAGGCTATATGTGAACCAGGGGAGGCTGGTGGAGGTAGAAATCGGAGGGCGGGTTAATTTTAATGCATGGAACATGTGTTTGATACCATTCGTAATTCCATTACATGCATTACAATAAGCCTGTCCTCCAATTTCTACCTCCACCAGCCCCTCCTGATGTGAACATAACAATAAAAACATTTGATCAAAATGAATGATCATACTTTGCCTCTATACCTGTGTTAACTATGTAATTACTCTGGTAACACTACATTTTATTAACATGATGTTAGATTAGTAATTGCCTAGTAATTAGTAATTGTAATTACATAGTAATGGGGTTGAGTGGTTTGTGTTATCCTGAGTATGAAACAACATGATAAGTAATTACAGTGTTTTTACACAGGTTTAGGGGCAACTTATGTAAAGTGTTATCAAATGTATTACTCATTGTCTTACCAGTGGACAATCCTTTCAACCAAAACATTGAGTATACAGTAAGTGCAAAAGGACACATTTAAGGTAGTAGTGTTAATCCAAACTGAATGCAGTCTTGAGCTGAAAGTTCAAAACCCAAAACCCCACGTTTATAATAATAGTCTCTATGGCCCCCACCTATCACACACTAGCTTGCTTATATCACCTCCTTCTCATTGGTGTGTTCCATGGAATCTTGGCCTTTGAGTTCCGCCTCCTTGGAGGCCTCCACCCTCTTCATAGCCATCTTCTCTGCGTTCTTCATAGAGAGCTTCTGTGACCTCCTCCTTAAACAGCACTTCACCACAGCTAAGACCACCACCACCACTACCACTAAGCACATGACAGCTATCAACACAGGTATGAAGATGTTGGCTCGGTCTGCACTGTTGTCCTCGATCCGAACGTCATCCGCAGGGGAGGTGGGGGGGTCAGAGGAGGAGGTGAGGGAGGGCTTCGCCGGTATAGCTGGCTTGGGAGTCTGGGTGTAGTCTGGAATGCCATGGTTCTCACTTCCTTCAACAGTAGAAGACGGCGTTGACCCCTCCCTGCACGCTAGTGACCCCTCATCATGAAGCTTTCCATGTTGATCAGAGCATTTACACACAAATGACCCTGAAGTCTTGACACAGACATTTTGACAGGGACGCTCACTGCATTTGTCATCCTCCACACACTTCCCAGAGTCATCCATTGAATAACCTGATGGGCAGCCAGAGACTTGACATATGCTGTTATCTACAGGCGATCCAGCATGTTCCCATTGCTGAGTTAATTTAGAGCATATCAGTTCATAATCCCCAGAATCACATTTCAGCAGCAGTTTGTGTGGATCGTCTGGGACTGGTCTGAGTGAGAGTGCCTCAGTGATGTGTGGCGTTGGACACGGCCCCACCACGTGTCTCTCTCCTCCTCCTTTTCCCATCTCTAATTTACAGATAAAGGGATTCATTCCCTCACAGGATTTGGCCTTAAAGCCCCAGCTGACTATTGCTGTCCCGTTGTAGTCACCGGAGAACAAGGCACAGCGTATACCTGTGCAGGTGAGTGGAGGTTCCTTCCTCCACGTGGCCACCTCAGAAGTACTGCTGTTGTCTACTGTCCACTTGAAGCCCCTCAAGGGCAGGTGAGACACCACACAGTCCTCGCCTTTCTTCAATCCGATCCAGTAGTTAAACTCACCCGCTGTGGTCTGCTTGTCTGAGATGATGCTCAGAATCTTTTGAAGTTCTTCCAAGCTGGCCATGTTGGTTAGGAAACCATCTCTCTTACACAACTCCACAGCTTTGTCAAAGTTGACCGTGATCTGATAAACAACGTAAGGCACTTTAGGGAGGCAGAGAACGACCCCTAGGATACTCCACAGGCAGATCCAGTACTCCATGCTTCTCCCTCCTGCTCACTCTGTCAGTCTGTCGACGACGGTGGTTCTCACTCAGACTGATGATGACCAACCCCCCGGTTAGCTAGCCTCTCCTCTAGAAGACTGACTGGCTGACTAACTGACTGGCTGACTAACTGGCTGGCGGACACGCTCGCTCGCTCGCTAGCTGACACAACTCATTCTCCTTCTTTCTTAGCTGCCCTAAGAGGTCCTCCCAAGACAACAAGCACAGGAAGTGTGCTCCGACTTGATACAGCCATCCATTTCCTCTAGAGAGGGGGGGGCGGTGGCAGGCAACGGAGGGTGGGGGCATAGCCAAACAATAGCAACTTTGAAACTAATTAGCCTGACTCATCAAAGGCATCGTTAAGACACACAGCTAAAGTACAGTCCAAGGCCTGAGGAGAGGTAGAGTCCTTTACTGCAGGTCAGAGAGGCATAACTCCAAGACTTGACATCTTTTAGTTCTTTCATCATTTCCCGTGAGATAACCAGGCCCACTTTTATCAGGGAGAGGCAGGAAGTGTGCCATTGAAAAGCAAGCAAAAAAGAGAAATCATTGCAGAAATGGGATGTAGAAAAATCCAACATTCTGTTAGGATGTTTGCCTTTGAATAGCTAGATAAATGTGAACCCCTGGCTTATACTGCATGGCCACAGAAAAACTCAACTGGAAAACAACAATGCTTTAGATGGAGAGGATATGCCAGCCTGCAGCTACACACTACCCTGGTGGCAGGATGCAATGTGACAAACAATGGAAATATGATTCATTATCACAGGGAACATAGGCCTAACACACACACACACACACACACACACACACACACTGTGTGAAACTAGCATTTCACATTTCAACCCTGAAACCCAAACTCTGACACTCATTGTTGAATGTGAAACAACAGCCGGTGGCAGCCGGGTCCCCACCAGGGATATATGGAGTATTCCATGTCCACACAGTGAAGGTCTATTATTCAGCTAAGCTGCTCGCCTCTTTGTCAGAGAGCTGCAGATGCTTCCTGTAGGAACTGACAGAGAATAGCAGGAAGTTGGGAGCGAAGTTGGAGGTCCTCGCCACAGCACTACTCAGACAGGAGAGACCCTGGGCGTGTCTCAATGGTCTGAAGTGGCCTCCTTTACTTGTCTCCTTCCCTTCATCAGCACTGATATGGTAAGACCGGGCAGGTGGATGTGAGTGTACGTGAGACCTACCTCCACCACATTGGTTTGACCTTCCCTGTGTTTTCAGATCAGAGCAGATGAAGGAGAGGAGACGTGAAGAGGAGACGAGGAGAGGAGACAAGAAGAGGAAGCCTCTAGACTATTTAGATCAGCCCTCCAGTAATACGGGGAGGGGAGGGACGAGGGAGGGGGGAAACTACAGGAAATGGAATTATGAGGGACAGGAAAAGGAGTCACCCAAAAGCCATCAGAGAGCGTGAACAAGAGGATGAAGTCATGGAGGGTGTTGTTTTTTCACTCTTCCTCTTGGCTACTTACTGTAAAAACCTGATGGGAAAGTCAGGCTCATTAGAGCCTAATTGTATTCACATATAAAATTCTACTTTCAATGGTGTTTTCAAGACAGAACAAATGAACCAAAGCTTCTATTTATCTTGTAACTCATGATCATATAGCACTGTTTACAGCAGATTGTGTGTAGAATCAGAATCAGAATCAGAATTCTTTTATTTGGCCAAGTATATTTGCACATACAGGAAATTGACTTGGTGAGGTTGGTGCATGGGACATAAGAAACAATATAAAAAAAACAATATATAAGCAAAATATTAACAAAATAGCAATAACAAATTTACAAAATAGAACAATAAAACAATACATTTTGTAGGCTGTGCAAGGCTAAGTGGCAAAGAGGCTAGTGGCTGTGAAATGGTTATGGGGCATGTACACTATAAATTAGAATAATTTGAAATAAATATAAATTACACTGTCAGTGCATTGTGTGTGTGTGTGTGTGTGTGTGTGTGTGTGTGTGTGTGTGTGTGTGTGTGTGTGTGTGTGTGTGTGTGTGTGTGTGTGTGTGTGTGTGTGTGTGACATGGTGGGGTGGGGGGGGAGTGGAAGTTGAGCTTGTTTGTGAGCCCCACTGCGATGGGGAAGAAACTGTTCAGGTGGCGCAAGGTTTTGGTCTTGATATACCGGAAAACCTTTTTCCGGATGGAAGTCTATGGAAGAGGTGGTGACCAGGATGGGAAGGATCAGTGATGATCTTTCCTGCTCTCTTACTGGTCCTGGAGTGGAACAGGTCCAGGAGAGACGGCAGGTTGCAGCCGATGACCTTCTCGGCTGACCGAATGGATGCAGTCTGTCTTTGTCCTTGGCAGTGGAGGCAGCGAACCAGATGATGATCGATGAGCTAAGGATGGACTCAATGATGGCCATGTAGAACTCGACCATCACTTTCTGCGCCTTCTTGATGGTGGAGGTGATGTTCTCCGCCAACCTGAGGTCCTGTGAAATTATGGTCCCCAAGAATCTGAATGACTCCACCATGTTAACTGGGGAGTCACACATGATGAGGGGGGCGGTTGGGGCTGGGCTTTTCCTGAAGTCTACTACCATCTCTACAGTTTTTAGGGCGGTCAGCTCCAAGTTGTTCTGGCTGCACCAGGGAGCCAGGTTGTCAACTTCCTTTCTGTAGGCGGACTCATCCCCATTGGAGTTTAATCCAATGAGGGTTGTGTCATCCGCAAACTTCAGGAGTTTGACAGAAGGGTGGCTAGAGGTCCAGCTGTTGGTGTAGAGGGAGAAGAGTAGAGGAGAGAGCACACAGCCTTGTGGGGCTCCAGTGCTGATGGTCCAGGGCTCCGAGATAAGCTTGCCCAGCCGCACGTGCTGCTTCCTGTCTGTCAGGAAGTCAGTGATCCACTTGCAGATGGACTCAGGCATGCTCAGCTGGGATAGCTTGTTCTGGAAAAGAGCTGGGGCGATGGTGTTGAATGCGGAGCTGAAGTCCACAAACAGGATGAAATGGAGTCCCATATTGACTGCGTCGTCTACAGACCTGTTGGCTCTGTAGGTGAACTGCAGTGGGTCGAGGAGGGGGTTGGTGATGGCCTTGAGGTGGGTGAGCATGAGGCACTCAAAGGTCTTCATTACAACAGAGGTCAGGGCGGCTGGTCTGTAGTCATTAAGGCTTGTGATCCTCGGCTTTTTGGGAACGGGGATGATGGTGGACACACAGTGTGTAATTGATTCCTATGTAAATCAGAGACCCAAGATATTAATTCCAAAATTACATGAACTATTATCCTTGTATTAAGATGGACTCAATTCAACTTATTGAGTGATTTTTTTGATGACATTTTTGCATTTTAGCTAATTTTAAAGAGTGTCATAGCAAAGGGTCTGAATACTTATGTGCATGAGGTATTTCTGTATTTCAATTTTAATACATTTATTGAAATTTCTAAAAACCTGGTTTTCGCTTTGTCATACTGGGGTATTGTGTGTGGATTAATGGCAAATTCTTTTAATTGAATTTATTTTAAATTGAGTTTATAACACAACAAAATGTGGAAAAAGTGAAAGGGTCTGAATACTTTCCGAAGGCACCGTATGTACAGTTACTGTATGTGTATATATGTTTGTTCCTAAGCAGAGCCAGTACAGTATATGTCTGTTTGTCTCTGTCCGCCAGGACCTCAGGAGCGTTAGCAACAGATTGATTAGACTAGCTCACATCAGGAGATGATTGACAGCTCATGGCAGGTCCACTCTGGGAATGATAATCAGGATGTCTCGCTTTTGTCCAATTATGATGTTGATTGTTAATTATGATGCTGAGCCCTCTCCTCTACTCCCTCTTCACCCATGACTGCGCATGGCTCTAACACCATCATCAAAGTTTGCAGACGACACCACGGTGGTAAGCCTGATCAGTAACAACGACGAGTCGGCCTACAGAGAGAAGATCCAGCACCTGGTGGTGTGGTGTGCCGACAACAACCTGGCCCTCAACACCAAGAAGACCAAGGAGCTCATTGTGGACTACAGGAAAGCTAGGGGCTACAGACACACCCCCATCTACATCAATGGGATTGAGGTGGAGCATGTCTCCAGCTTCAAGTTCCTGGGTGTCCACATCTCCGAGGACCTCTCTTGGACCCTCAACTCCTGCACCCTGGTCAAAAAGGCGCAGCAGCGTCTATACTTCCTGAGGAGACTGAAGAAAGCCCATCTGTCTCCTAGGATCCTGGTCTTCTATTGGTGCACCATCGAGAGCATTCTGACAAACTGCATCACAGTGTGGTATGGCAGCTGCTCTGTCTCCGACCGGAAGGCCCTGCAACGGGTAGTGAAAACTGCCCAGTACATCAATGGTGCCCAACTCCCTGCCATCAAGGTCCTCCAGTGTAGGTGGTGTCTGCGGAGGGTGTGAGGCATCAGTAGGGACACCTCTCACCCCAGCCACGGACTGTTTGCCCTCCTCCCATCCGGGAGGCGGCACAGGAGTCTCCGTTCCCACACCAGCAGGCTCAGGAACAGCTTCTTCCCTGCTGAACTCAGAATCCTGGCGGTAGCCCAGCCCCCTACCAGTTTGATACCACTTCTCATTCCATTCCATGCATTACAATGAGAGCCCGTCTTCCGATTTCTCTGGCCCTCAGTTTCCTGTTTTACTTGAAGTAAACACCATCATTTTGACTGCATAACTATGTTTCCCCACTAGCCCCCTGTCCATCTGCTGTCACTCTGGTCTAATTTCTAATAATCTATTAGGGCATGACACAGCACTATTACACGGCTGCCAGTGTCCCTTTCTCAATTTCAATTATCCACGCCGTTGTATTGTCCTGAATCCTTGATGAAGAGTTTTACTCAGTCAGCCACAGCCATTACATAAGCCAGTAAAACTTTTCTGTGGTGGGCGGTGTGTGTGTGTGTGTGTGTGTGTGCGCCTGTGTGTGTGTGCCTGTGAGAGAGAAAGAGAGTGTGTGTGTGTGTGTGTGTGTGTGTGTGTGTGTGTTACTGCAAACACATTTATTTCAGAGACATTAAAGCTGTTGCTCTCCCACAGGCAGTTAATACTCTGAGAGAGGAGTTCTCTACTGATGGAATTCATGAGCTAAGAATACACCCGTTTGATTGATTCTGAGCTTGTTTTGCATTTGGGAAAAGCACTGAGAGATTGACATGGTTATGCACGATGAGTCAGCCATTCTGCCATTACCTGCAGATAACAGCTTAACAGTATGATCTTAGTATATGTGAGGTTGAAATTATTTCAGAATGATATTCTGGGCAGATATTGTGCCTAATAACAGCTTATCATCAGGTGCTCTTGCTTGTAAACAATGTATGTACAGAGGGTGCAGGTGGGTATTAGACCCTCTAGGTGCCAATGCTAGTAGGTTCCAGGCCCTGTACTGTGTGTGTGTGTATGCATGTGTGTGTGCATGCATGTGTGTGTGTGTTTCGTCGGAGGACGGGCTCATGCATGGAATGGAATAAGGAATGGTATCAAACACGTGTGAAAATGACCATTTTCATTAAATAATTGGTTAAAAAGTGTCCTGACTGAACTGGTTATATATGTCCTCTGCAGTGGGACTCTAATTGGGTAGTGACATAGTAATTGGGTATTGACATAGCTGGTGTGCTGTGTTCTGATCTGAGATGTGCCTCGCTGGGGTTAAGAACAGTGTAAAGCTATTACTGTCAGACTGTAACCTTACTGGGCACAGAGAGTACCCTATCAACCAGGAGACTGGTGGAGGCAGACATCAGAGGACAGGCTCATTGTAATGCATGGAATGGAATGAGGAATGGTATCAAACACACATTCCTCATTCCATACCATGCATTACAATAAGCCCGTCCTCTGATGTCTGTCTCTATTGGTGTCCCCTGCTATCAGCTATCCATGCTGTAACATACCTAATTGGTCTGGGCTTAGTGCTTATAATTGTCTCAATACATGAATAAAATATGATGACATTTATTGAACTCAATACAGTAGTGTGGAGAGGATACCTTGGGGTAAACAAACCTCCTCAGACGGTTTTAATGAGGGGTGATTAGGTGGAAATGGCTCCGTAAACCCACAGTACAGGAGGCGCTACACTATATGGCGCCCAGTTTTTACTGTCTAAGAATACAGCATTTAATACAAGTGGGTGATACACATTGGTAGTGAATGAGGACGCACACACACAGACACACACACACACACCGCCCACTACACACTCAATGTCAAGCGCTTGGTGGAAAAGGTAGATATAAATCCAACCCATTATCATCACTTTTCCTATTGAACTATCGATAGAGACAGACCTCTCTCCCCTACGGCAGGTTATGTCTGTCAGGGGAGGCTAGTGGAGGTAGAAAACAGAGGACAGGCTCATTGTAATGCATGGAATGGTATGAGGAATGGTATCAAACACATGTTTGATACCATTCCTCATTCCGTTCCATGCATTACAATGAGCCCTTCCTCCGATTTCTAACTCCATCAGCATCCCCTGTTGTCTATCCATGTCAGCACAGGTGAATGCAATCGTTCCAAGCAGGATATTGTACTTGAAAGATGAGATTCTTGGCAGGCGTGAGAGGCAGGAAATATAGTGACCCGGCTTGTAGTCACACAGACAGACAGATGGAGGGCCATTTAGAACCCATCTCCAAATGGGCCCTCTTTTCATCAGCGACAGGAAGTGATAACGGACCACACTCTGCTCTCTATAAAGACTCATCCTTTCATTCCTGGAACACAGGATATGTTGAAATGCCCACGAGGCTCCATTACTGCTGTAATGATAACCACTGTGTACCGCTAACCGCTAACATATCCTCTTCTCACCCCCTCCTCTCCTCCCCTCCTCCCCCCTTCTCCTAGCAAACTGTAGTGTAGCTACCTTCCCCTCTCCCTCTGTTGGGAATTGGGGAACAAGACAAAAGCAAAAGCCAAAGTTGCCCATAAATTCTCTTCAGGCAGGCAGGGAAGCAGCTAGGTCTATTTATAGGTTCACATCAATCCCGGTGGGATTAGGGCTGGATATTTAATTACTTCATCCCACAGCCTCTCCCCCTGTTGTCCTCTGAGTCAGTTTTACTGTTTCTATCCAGGGTGTGTGTGTGTGTGTGTGTGTGTGTGTGTGTGTGTGTGTGTGTGTGTGTGGGTGTGGGTGTGGGTGTATGTGTGTATGTATTAGTGTGTCTGTGTGTGTGTGTGTGTGTGTGTGTGTGTGTTTTGGGACGTGGGTGTTGAGGCAGCACCATATCACCCATTATCAGCCCTGAGAGAATTGAGATATTTACTTTGATTAAGATTCCCCCTCTAAAAATCCCAAGTGGCAGCAATTTTCTTCGAGCTGAAAATATCCTCTGATTTGATCTTTAGGAAACCATTAAAGTGAGAAATGAGTGTCAGAAGATGCAATATTGAATAGGCTGAGATGAGATGAGGTGTGTTTGCTCGCCCCCCTTTGTCTGGCATATGCTAATGAAACCTACAGTATTTACAGTAGTTCAAGACCTGGTAGAAGTAAAGTACAGTAACTCATTTGCCTCAATGCAAGGCTGTCCGGTATGTTCTTTTCAACCATGAAACATGATATATTTCAGCGAATATGTTTAAGTGTTTGTGATCATCCAAAGGGCATCAGAGCAGTTCTCCTAAATTACCTTAAGACACAATACTATATGTGGCCCAGGGGAGGCTGGTGGAGGTAGAAATCGGAGGACGGGCTCATTGTAATGCATGGAATGGAACACACGTTTGATACCATCCCTCATTCCATTCCATGCATTCCAATAAGCCCGTCCTCTGATTTCTACCTCCACCAGCCTCCCCTGATTTGGCATAATTACGCTACTCCATGCATAATGTACTTGTTTTCTCTCTATTGAAATCCATGACTCCCTGAGGAGAGAGGGGGTTTGACTTCCAATGAGAACATCATTCTCTAACAAAGAACCTTTCACCATGTAGTCTTACTGACACTGTTCACCCCCACAGGAAAATGATGTGAGAGCCCAGTCAGATACCAAGCATCAAACCAGTTCAAGACAAGGACACAGAAAGCCTACAGCCTGTGAGGGCTCCACACATTGTGACAGTGACAGACTATTTATGGAGAAAAGAAGAGACTCAGTACCTTTTACCTCTCTAATCCCCAGGTGTAGCAATTACCCTGGCAGCAGCATCTAAGCTACACATGCTGGATCCAGTGTGATTTGGCAGCAGAGAGGTGGGTGTGTGTGTGTGTTTGTTTGTATGTGTGTGTGTGTGTGCGTGTACACTGTATGTGTGTGTGTGTGTGTGTGTGTGTGTGTGTGTGTGTGTGTGTGTGTGTGTGTGTGTGTGTGTGTGTGTGTGTGTATATGTACATGAGTGTGATTTGGCAGAAAAGGGTATGAGGTTGAGCTGACAGATAAACACCCAGCCTCAGGCAGTTCTACTGAAGCTCTCTATATTGCTTCACTCACTCCAGCTCCACCACAGGCTTCTATAGGCCCGCTTCAACATGGTAATGACAGCTTCATCACACTGTTAATATGGTAGGTGATGGTTCATGGTGTCTGTCTGTCTTCTTACCTTTTTCCTGCCTGTAGATTTAACCAAATTTTTCACATTGGAATCATGTCCTATCACTCTTCAATCCCACTGGAATAATTGTTTAGACACCGGCTGGCAGAGACAATATCAGCACCATATTGTATGTTGCACATAGACGACGTATACTAATAAAACATGACATCATCAAATCAAACTTAATTTATAGAACACATTTCTACCCAAATGCAATACAATGCGCTTTATAGGAATAATGTGCACATTAGGCTTGAAGTTAATAGTTACGAGGTGCTAATCACGTCTCCAGACAGATTTCTTGAGAAGCAGTTCAACGCCTGATTGATATGACAGAGTAATAACAGGTAAAGTACCTGACAGGTGGAGTGTAAACTAGGCTGCTACGCGTCCACAGTTTATTCTGTAAACTGCTTCAAGGCAAAGAGATCTTTCATGGAGAGCGTTGTGATAAATGTGCAAAATGGACTCAGGTCCTCCGGTGGTTTTCAGTCTAATTAATTTGATCCCTGGCTGGGAGCGTATTCATAAAGTAATTATTTTCATCCTGGATTAACATAAAATAGAAGCTGTCCCACTGATACAGGAATATAGGCCCTACTGTTATGCTCCCAGGGGCGGCTTCAAAGAGACAGTCCAAGCCTGCTTCTGACTCAGTATTCTTTCAATGGTAGATTGGTAGCAGACTTAACTAATTTAGTGCCACGGGTAATTAAAGTCTCCTAAATTCTTGAGTGCCAAGGGTGACTTTATTCACCAAAAACCCATAAATTATGTTGCTTAATTTTGTAGCCAATCAAAGTATTTTTGCTAGGTAAATACCTACACTTGGCACTCCGGCATTTTTTCCTCAGGCGTATCTTTTCTTTTCTTATGTTCCATACCTAACAACTGGTGGGAACATTGTGTGCAATCATTTTAATCATTTGAAAGCTGACAACTCAATTTCATGATCAATCCCATGATGGTAGTTCCCTGCCGTAAAGTAAAAGCTTTCATGGTGGCATTGTCCCTGTACTCTTCTCTATTGATCTGTCATTCTAATGCCTTTGATGGCCTCTTGATAGCACTCTGTTTCTTTGATGGTTTTAATATAATTCTGTTCTTTGACAGCATTCCACTCGGTCATTGTAAACATGCACACTCAGAATGCATGAAAGGAACACTGTCCATTAATCTACAGTTCTCTGTTCATGGGTTGTCTATTAGGGACGTGACGGTGCATACTGTGCCAGTGAGTCATTAAGAGCAGTGGTATTAACACAACCAAGCTAGCCAATAGTAAGACTAGAGCTGGCCAAGTAAATCCCTGTTGCATCTCTTGCTTTGAAACTGAAAAAAAAATTAATCAGAGAAAATATCAGTACACTGTAACAACAGAATGGCAAGACATGCCTAATAAACGATGTACAGTATAATGTTGGAATGGTGTGTTGATAAATGATGACTGTATTCTCGGCCTACAACAAGTCCTTTAACGTCAAGGCCTTAGACACAGTATTGGTCAATCAAAATACCACTATCATATACAATTTACACTCTACAGATATAGTTGGAATCATGGGAGGCTGGTGGAGGTAGAAATTGGCGGACGGCTCATTGTAATGTATGGAATGGAATGAAGAATGGTATCAAACACACATGTTGATACCATTCCTCATTCCATTGCATGGATTACAATGAGCCCGTCCTTTGATGTCTACCTCCACCAGCCTCCCCTGTTACAAAGATGGAACAGGCTTTTAATTGGCTGGCTCTACTGATGTAATCACTAAGGAATCCTAACTTGAGATCTGTGCGTGTAACTCTGTGACTTTCAGGTTAACACTTGAGTTACGCACATGGATCTCAAGTTAGGATTCGGCACTAAGTGATTTCAAAATCACAATGTAACTACATATTAATGTAATGTAGTTGATGACAGTGTTACTACACATGAATAAGAGCAGCTAAGAGTGTGTGACCAAACTCTCCACTAGGGGAGGCTGGTGAAGGTAGAAGGAGGACGCTTGTTTGATACCATTTCTCATTCCATTCCATGCATTACAATGAGCCTGTCCTCTGATTTCTACCTCCTCCAACCACAGCTGACAGCCCTGCATGAGGAGATGTCAGCGCTGGCATAGTACCTCTTCCTGGATTGGTTCTCTTGTTTTTTTAGCCAGGGTCTGTTTTTTGTGTGGAGGGATATTAAATCAAGTATAACCTTCCATGAATATGAATGTGTTTTAGGATTGACCCTGGAGAGACTCAGAGGAGGGATTACAAGGTGTGTACATACAAACATATGATGCATAACACCTTGGCAGTGTTCTCTCTCAGAGAGGCTGGGCTGAAGAGAGACAGGTAGCTTGTTATCTGTACATGGTGATTACAAGAAAATAACCTATAATTATTCTTGTTTGTTTCTCCAATTATTTTGAATTTCTTTGAAGTTAATACGTTGAAAATATCAATTAGTTACCACATGACTGACATCAATGCTCACTCAGAAAGTCTGGGGAGAACTGCTGGCACTTCATATTTCTGATGAATAAATCTGGATAATCAGGATTATTCTTGTTTCTTTTGGAATCATTCTATCAAGCACTTTTACTCTAGACACCATTAGACACCAGGCGGTATCCTCTTGATTAGATTTCTTTAAAGTCAGTACTTTTGGTACCCATGGTTACCCTATCGTTTTACGAGGTGAATACCAGAGGAGACAGTACTGTGAGAATGAAGCAGGGGAGGCTGGTGGAGGTAGAAATCTTGACCTGACTCTGATTGATTACACATACCTACACAACAACACAGATAGTTGTAGATCAGGGGAGGCTGATGGAGGTAGAAATCGGAGGACGGGCTCATTGCAATGCATGGAAGCATTACATGCACTACAATGAGCCATTGTAGTGCATCTACGATGAAGTGCTCCTGAAAGACAAACAATAACTCTGCGATCGTCTCCCTACAGTATGTGTATGTGAAGATATTTCCCACACATACTCCCTCTCTATGTAAATGTGTGTGTCATGATGGGTCTGCTGATTAAAAACAGGACTGTCTGTCTTACAAGATGAGTGTGTGTTGCATCATCAGATAGGCACGTGCAGTCAGCCTCGGCAGCCAATGATTCACGTCGTTTCAGAGGCCCCTCCCACCCATCTGGTTAATGGAGTTGGTCCTGCCAGGTTTGGTGTTGATTTATATTGGCAGGTGAAGACGCATATGGGATATGTGTGTATCTGTGTGTGTGTGTGTGTGTCGTGTTTGTGTGTGTGTGTGTGTGTGTGTGTGTGTGTGTGTGTTTTGAAGCCAGTACATAGCTCTGTTCTGGGCTCAGAAAATAGTAATTGTAATGATTCTCTCCCTCAAGGCCTGTGTATAGTGCTGATGAACAGATAATGGACCCATATGAAGGCCACAATGAAGACTAAACTTGAACTAAACTAAAATAGAGCAGGTTCCACATTCATTTTCTCCGTCTGGATTTTTTCGAGTAATTCTTATAAATTCAGTGTTCAACGAATGCTTACAGGAATTTCCTTGAATGTTCATCTAGCCAGTATCTTCAAGATGTGCTAAAAAAAAAGATTGAAAAAAAGATTGGTGTCATAACTTTACCATTTTAAATGTCACAACGTTTGCTCTTCAAGAATACGAGTCATAACAAATTTGTGATTAATCTGGGAAGTTGTTGAATGGCTGGGTTCATGCCTTCACATTTTAGAACGAATTTTGAAGTGGACCTAGGACGTACTGTGCATGACCTAGTTGGTGCCCTATAAAGCTGTTGTAGTAGAGGTCAGGGGAGGACCATTATGGTTGAGTAACGTGTTTTATTTGACAGTACTTTTATCTGATAATCTGATGTCCTCCCACTTTGTTTGATTGACTGAGGGCTCTTGTTCCTAGAGAAGATGAAAATTGAACCCCATGCTGTGTGTGTGTGTGTGTGTGTGTGTGTTTGCATGTGTACATGCGTCCTGCGTGCACGTGTGTGTGACTCCATTAAATTGGGCTCAATTAAAACCCATAGCCTCTATCGGTTTGCCAATGCTGTGCTGTCATTACTCCATTAACCTTGTGCTATATTTGGAGCCCGAGTCAGCTGTGACTGACAGTCACAACAAATGTTCCCTGGCTAATTGTATTCCCATCAAACCCTAATTCCCATCAAACTCTAATCTGTCTTGACCAATGTACTCTGAGTTGTCAACACCAAGCCAACTGTTGAGAGTTTCTGCTTGTATTTCATGTTTCATATTTTTATCATTGTGGGTTTTTTTACAGAACCTCACTGTGGGATGGCATTGTAATGAATGACGTAACGTTGTGAAGAGTGATTTGTTGAAGCTCTGATGTAAGTAGTGTGAGTAGCTGTTATTATGATAATCGAGCAGTGTTTTTGAGGGCCGGTGAATCACTCTAGAGAACATGATGTACCGATGTATAGAAGACATAGCAGGGGAGGCTGGTGGAGGTAGAAATCCAAACTGATACTATTCCTCATTCCGTTTCATGCATTACAATGAGCCTGTCCTCCGATTTCTACCTCCACCAGCCTCCCCTGATATGTCTTCTATACATATACATACCATTCCTGATTCCGTTCCATGCATTACGATGAGCCTGTCCTCTGATTTCTCCCTCCAGCAGCCTCCCCTGGTGAAGACTTAGACAGTCATACATAATGATGGTTGATGGTGCTACAGCTACTACCAGGAATCAGGCTCCCCAGGGCAGGCTTAATCAAACTAATATCTTTGGGTAATGCACCTGCAATATCATAGAGTTGCTTTAGCAATGCGCTTAGACATTAATCTCTCTCCTCTCTCTCGTTTTTTCTCCTTTTCACTCTCTCTCACTTATACCCTCTCTCTCTGTCTGATACTTCTCTCACTCTGTCTGATACTTCTCTCACTCTGTCTGATACTTCTCTCACTCTGTCTGACTCTCCATCTATCTATCTCTCTGTCTGTATTTATCCTCTGTCTTTCTCTCCTCTCCTGGCTCCTGTCCACAGACTATATATCTCTCTCTCTTTCTCTCTCTGCCTGCCTTCTCTCTCTCTCTCTCTCTCTCTCTCTCTCTCTCTCTCTCTCTCTCTCTCTCCCTCTCCCTCTCTTCTCTTCTCAAACTCTCACTCACCCAGAGAGGACTATATATACAGGGATTAATATCACACTTATTGGCATAATAATAATCACACTTGATTGAAATCAGCTTTGGCAAGTGTGAATTTTCAGTGGCCTGGTCAGCCGCCCACGCTATCACACTCTAAATAATGAGTCACTCTGAATGCATGACCACTGACAAACAGCCAATAGCAAACACCCCGGACAGCTGTGACGTCACAGAGAGAGAACTCCATTTTCTTATCGACCTAAGCAGACAGCCCAATTGAAGTGAAATACCATTCCTGGCTCATTTCCACAAACAAAATGAGGAGAAGAAAGAATGACCCGACTGAAGATCCGGGTTGCTGCTGGAGAAGCTGATTTCCTTTCCTTTCCATTGCGTACACACACACACACACACACACACACGCCCACGCTCACGCACACGCCCACACACACACACACACACACGCCCACGCTCACGCACACGCCCACACACACACACACACACACACACACACACACACGCCCACGCTCACGCACACGCCCACACACACACACACACACGCCCACGCTCATGCACACGCCCACACACACACACACACACGCACCCCCCCGCGGCCACACACACGCACACGCACCCACTCACGCCCACACACACACGCGCACACGCACACGCACATGCACCCGCCCACACAACCCCCCCCGCCCCACACACACACACCCCTACTGTACACCTACAATGCTCCTAACAGGTAGTTTTACTTCCACACACTCCTAACCATCCCCCTGACCCTAACCCTTGGTCAGTGCAGACAGAGTAGCGCTATCTGTCTGACATGAGGCAATGGCAACACCTTAGGTGTTAGCTTAGTAGTGGCAGCAGGACTGCAGCTTCATCCACCTTCCACCTGCTACGAGGTCACTGTGCAGGGAGAGCAGCCAAGTGCCTGACAGAACCTCATCATTATGTATCTGAAAGGGTCAGTGAGGCCTCGTTCTCCATTTATGAGCCGTAGCTCAGAGAAACGTTTATTACTGCATTACTGCATTACTGCATTACTGACGTGAATCACCTCAGTCCATTCATTCTGACTGTCCTTCAAGCTCTGCTGCTTCTCCTGGCTGCCTCACAGGCTGCCTCACAGGCTGGCACGGAGGGTAGGGTTTTTCTAGCCACTGACACACAGCTAAAAAGCAATTTCAGCTACAATAAAGATGTCAACTCTCAACATATCAAGTCAACGAGTCATTCTGGGTTATTATTATTTTTTCTGACTGACTCTATTCGAGTCATTTTGAACCATAACTCTAACAATATACACTTTAAGGTCTGCTGCAAAGAAAAGCTTCAGTAGAATAGCTGATGTGGCTGTGCAAGGTTTTTGTTCAGTTGAGTCGCAGTACAATGAAAGCTCTCATTGTGAACAGGTAACCTAGGTGAAGTTCAGTTTGATTTCTGCCTCCACCAGTTTTGGTGCAGTTGTCTGAGACATCCAGGTAAATGACACCATTGCAATGAAAACATGTAATTTATACAGCAGCTACTGTAGTCATCAAACAAATACAGAAAGACACTAAAGATTTGAATACTTTTGTATTTTGTCTAACCTCGGCCCCCCAATATTAGATTTGTTTGTTGTGACACTGGTTTCAGACTCTGCTCATTCCCTCACACAAAAGTCATCCAAATGTTTTTGAATCCTCATTCAATTTAAAACTGCTTTGTGTTTTTTTATAGATGCTCAATTACAAAAACATGTTATCTGATTCGTCAACCAATTTGTCCCTCTGCCATTTCAAAAGAGTCAATTTCCCAACAACAAATATCAGCGCTGGCTACTATTCCTGAATAGAAATGTTTTGAAAATAAACAAAACTTATCTTAATTGATCAGTTTTATTGTGCTTTGAGCACTTCACTGTAAGCTACATCAGCCATTGTTCAAACACTGGTAAACAATGAGATGAGGTCAGGTGAAGTGAATATTAATGAGCTGAAACACGCCGCATGCTGTGAATACATTAGCTTATTAATTAAATAGTTTCTTATAGAACACAGGAAGTATGCAGCATTGGTTCTCCACAGGGTGTCCTCACCTCCTGGTTAAGGCAATAACAGGGAAGGGTGTGTGTGTGTGTGTGTGTGCGTGTGCATGTGTGTGTGCGTGTGCGTGTGAGGAGGAGGAGCAGCAGATGTGTATGAGAATACAGGGGAGGTTATCACACCCAGCTCTGTGTCGGGGTGCAGGTCTGTGGGGATACAAGTTCAACCGTAACACCCAGCTTCATGCCAGCGTAGTGGAGGTGGTTAGGTGAACTATGCTTGTGTGATGAGTAACCTTGGCTAACACCTGAAGTCTTGGCTTTAGCATACTGAGCTAATGCAGTCTTGTTGTGCACAGACATCCTAGGTTCAAACCCAGTCACTCACACTTGAACCGGAGTGCATTAGACAGAACAGTTCCTGTTAACACTGTGCTAATGAGATGCAATGGCAAAGCCTGCTGACATGTGACACATTATCATATCTGTCTTAGTTTCCCTTCTCTGTTTCAGGTTTCAGACCAGCTTTAATTGTCAGGAAGAAAATTTTGCACGCCCACAACATCGTTAATCAATGGAGAGCCGAGGATGAAAGTGTCAGTATGTTAAATGGAGGATGACTTAGCCTGATGTTTGGTTTAGTCATTGTGTCGGGGATGATATGCGAGGGGCTTTTGTGTTATAATCACCACTGGTGCTTTCAGGGGGACGTGAACATTAAACAGAGGCCTTTGTGACGAGCCCTTAGAGCACATTACTCAAGGTATCAAAGGTTCCTCATAACCCCCATCGCCATAGAGACAGAGAGCTGCTGAGATAAACCTGGAAAAGGTTTTGTTTTACTCCTTGTATGTTTTTGGTGATGGAAGACTGGTTTCACTATGGCAACAGGCGGATAGGAGGTGGAGGTGGCGTATTAGTGTATGAGAGAACTCATGCATAATAATATGTATAATAATATTCCCTTTTTTCCAAATGGCCTCGTACTCGCTCACGGCTCACGGTGTATTTTTAATTTCTCTAAAAAGACGGATTTCAACTCATTCTTTTTTGATTGAACATGTCTTTTTGTAGAACTCCTCGAGGTGTGTTTACATGCTACATTATAAACTAGTCGGTTCGAGTGGGTATTTGTTCCTCTTGGGAAACCATTACTGTTGACCTTCAGTTACATAACAACACATCTAGAACATTGTGATGTTATTACTACACACAATCATGGTTATATATTGTTCAGCTGGACACATAGAGAAGGAGAGAGAGAGAGAGAGAGAGAGAGAGAGAGAGAGAGAGAGAAGGAGAGAGTAGAGACAGAGCGATAAAGAGAGAAGAGAGAGGAAAATTGTTTAGCTGAACACTAAGAGAGAGGTATGACAAGTCGATAGAGAGAGGTCTGTACCGACCATGAGATCAACAATAGCAGGTTGAATCTGCTGTCTCTTCTATAAGCTGCCTGTCAAAGCACCTTAGGATAAGGTCACTGAAACAAGTTCATCCCTACACCAACAATACAATGATAAATAAAAGCATACAAACTTAAATAAATTATTTTCTGGGCATTTGAGTCAGATAAATGTGTGTTATGGTACTAGCACTGCTTGAAGTGCATCTCATTGTGTGGCGTGGTGAGTGTGTTTTGGAAGGCTGCATCATCACACTGCTAAGTATAGAGGTGGAACTGAGCCAGTCCCCTGCCTGTCCTCCTCCTCCTCAGTGGTACAGACTCGCACTGCTTGGTTCTCTGCCTGGTTCTCTGCCTGGTTCTCTGCCTGGTTCTCTGTCTGGTTCTCTGTCTGGTTCTCTGCCCGGTTCTCTGGTTCTCTGGCTGGCTGGCTGGCTGGCTGAGAGATTGATCTGGGGGCTGAGAGGAGAGCAGAACTCCTAGTGCAGCCAGACCCAGACCCTGACCAGACCAGAATCAGACCCTGACCAGACCTAGACCCATACCTATTGTAGGTGAGTGCTTAGGGGCCTGTTCCTCTCTCACCAACAACAAAGCATTCTTTAACAAAATGGGAATAGAACAAACTATATGTGTCTTTATGTCTCTTGACCCCTGTGACTGTGAAGGACGTTTCATCCATTTCAAAGTCGTTCTGGCAGATACCGGCTTTTGAATAATCCCCTCTGCTCAGCTTTGTGACAGCTCCCTGGCAAAAGAAAGCAGTGTGACTGGGTTGGATGACAACTGCAGAATCTCAAATCACCCCCCAAATCCCTAGGCCCTAGGTCAGTCCTGTAGATCTGAGGGGACTGCATAAGGACAAGCAAGGTCGCTAGACATTCCACTTTACCTGTCAGAGAGCCAGGTGGAGTTACTATCATCTTATCAATGTAAGTATGTGGTTGTTTTTCTTGATTGTGTTTTATAATGATGTATGGTTGTAAATTGTGTGTATACAGGGCTCCCTTGTAAAAGAGGCCTTGGTCTCAATGGGACTCCCAGCCAAAATAAAGGTTAAATAAATCAAGTAAATCTTGCTTTTACCAATCCAATCCTCTCATATCTACAGTAGGGTGCCCAGGGCCAAGGGGCTAGGGGTTGTTTCTGGACAGTGTCCAATGACATCAGGACCTTCACAGGACTGTGGAGGAGGAGGGGAGATGAAGGCTTCCAGGAAAAGAACAAAGTCAGACAGGCTGTATATCACTGACAAGCTGTGATTGGACCAAAATGTAAATGGACAATGTTCTCCTCTGAAATGTCTAGCCATGTATGGTTCTGTAGTAATTCTTCTTTTACAATGTCAGTGTCAGATTATGTACTGCACTGTGACTGTCTGCCCCTCTGTGTAATACTATAATTAGAATCAAAAGCTGTGAGAGAGTATCAGACAAACGGGATGAAGTCTACACACACGTGCACATGCATGCGCACGCACGCACGCACGCACACACACACACCCTCCAGGCCTCAGACCAACAGTATGTCTAATCAGCAATTAACACCCAGAACAGTTTCACCAGAACAATGTTGACTGCAGAAAAGTGGACTGCAGTGAGATGATGATTACAGTAGTATTACCACTGGAGCACAACACAGCACACAGACACATAACCATTCCTCTACTAAAAAAAGTAAAAGTACTATGTTTGTGGTACTAAAATCCACTGACACAGTATTTGTTTGTTTTGCCTTCTCAGCATTGAGGGTTAAATGTCAATGCCACACCAGAGAATATGATGAATGTCAGGTTGGATGGACATCTGTTCGTACTGCTGACTGCTGAGATATGAGGTGAAGCCTGAGGGAAACATGCCTGCGTTCTGAAACACATGGTCATTATTACCATACAGAGACAGTAGTAGTGTGAAAGTGTCTTCTGGGAAATGCAGTTTCTGGACTTCTTAGTAGTAGTTCCTTTGATACAGATTGGCACACGCTATTTCTGGCCAGAAGAAGAAGAGATGCTATTTATAATCCCTCAATCTTTTAAACAGCAACAGCTGTTAGGAGACTTCTGGTAGTTACTTAGTTAGTTAGGTAGTTAGTTTTAGTGAGCTTGAGAGGAGGGGGAACTGAAGCTAACACCAATATGTCTTATAAAGGAAATCTGTTTATTGTACAATCCAAATATTTATAGAATTGAGCAGATCTTGATTATTCACTTACAAATGTTGAAAAGGGAAAATGTTTATGAAAGAGGACTGATATGTCATGTTTATAATACATTCTTCACAAGTGAGCAGAACTTAGTGAGCGAAGGACTCTCAACCAGCTTCCACTGATAAATGATATACCAATACAGAAGCAGATCATACAATGAATATTCTACTTTATAGCCTTCCATTCCTGTTTCAAATAGCCATGTATGATCTGCCTTTGTAGTTCTATATTACATAATATTACATCTATATTACATAGAAAAGTTCGTTTTTACACATCATACATGACAAATTATTTAGCAATTTTTTGGCATAATCCATTCTTATCAAAACGTTGTAAAACAGTAATCATGATTACTATTAGCATATCATCTGACATGTGGCAATACAAAGTGCTACAAAGATGTAAAATGTAAGAAAAAGTTCGCTCATCCACGAACCTCCGAACACCAGATCCGGTAGACGGTACTGGAGATGAAGTTGGAGGAGAGACAAACCACACCCCACAGAATCAACATTACTGTTGTCTGAGGAAAATATATGACAACGCAGTACAGCAGGGGAGGTTGGTGGAGGTAGAAATCGGAAGACTGGTTTATTGTAATGCATGGAATGGAATGAAGAATTGTATCAATGGAATGCGGAATTGTATCAATGGAATGAGGAATGGTATCAATGGAATGGGGAACAGTATCAATGGAATGAAGAATGGTATCAAACAGCCTGTCCTCTGATTTCCACCTCCACCAGCCTCCCCTGCAGTACAATGTTCCCAATCTCATGTCAACACTTACATGATTCCTTTTATACGACAGCGAGGTCTGGTCACCACATAATCCACAATGTGTTTTTTCTGAATTTTCATTCCGGAATATCTGATACAGCATTTATCTGAAAGTCAGCCACGTCTTACACTATTCCCATGAGTCAAGTCCTTTATTCAATGATTTGATCAAAGCATGCTGCAAAGCGGCAGGTACTCAAGCTCGAATTGTGTATCGTGATATATAACAATATATTAGACAACTATATTAGATTTGGTCATTAATGAAAAATGGCTTACTATTCATCATGGCACAGTGGTGCTTCATCATAAAACTCATGACATGACACAGTCTCCACATCTGTGCTGTCTACTCCTGACAAGAAGAGAAAATGATTCTCCTTTTCTATTCATGACAGAATATACTGTAGCCAATATCTATCTCAAGAGTCAAGAGACACATAAATAGATTTTCAGGAGCAGACCTGATATGTACCACAGTATTTTACTTTCCTTTTATTTTTTTTGCTTTAAGTTCAATGTTAATAATGTTATGTAAAGCCAAGGCTATTTGAGAGACACAATCAGGCACTTACCTTCAGATTGAGTTGTTAATGCAAGCTCAATGAGAGATAGAATTAGGACTCCTGTGATCAATAAACATAGCTTCATTGCTAGGAACACTCAGAACTAGATGAAAGGAGTGAATAGATGTGTTGAATCACAAGCCACACACCAGTTGTTCAGTTTGGTTTCATTCAGTTTACTGGTTTCATCTGAACGTGAACATGAACAAAAATGGAAGATATGTTACCTTTATAGATTTGGTTTATGGAAAAACATGGAAAAACACATGATTGCACCATAGCAATTCTTATTGGTTGGTCAGTATTTGGTCCAAATGTGATCTTTGACCTTGTGCTCCAGATGTTGGATATGGACTCCCTGGTGTGTGTGTGTGTGTGCGGTGTGTGTGTGTGTGTGTGTGTGTGTGTGTGGTATATTACCTCCTATTTTTGCCAGAGGAATGTGTTTCCTTCATTTTAGTCTGCGTAGGGTACAAGGAGTTCTGAAGACTTTTGTAATGGTTTATACCAGGGGTGTTCAACCTTTTTTGAACCAAGATCTACTTTTAAAGTTGTCAGTCTGCCGAGATCTACCAGTCCAAATAGGGAGCCTTAGCCATCACTGAGAGCCTACTGTTATGAACCCAGATCGCTAAGGGATAGGGAAATAACATAACCCAAGGTTAAGGTAAAATAAAGTTATTTTTATTTAACAAAAGAACTCAGGGTGTCTTCCTGGTTTCAGACAATGTTTACACTAAATCAAACTATAACAGAAAAGGCCTATGGGCGCTGTTTCAATCAAAGTAATAAATATAACAAAAGAGCTCAAAAAGGTGAGCTATGGGCTAACTGTCTAATTGAAAACATTCGCTGCCTGAACCAGATCAGATCCCCGCTCCAATCAGGAACCGCTGACAACCAGGAAGTGGACGGAGCCTGCTGGACGGACACACATAAGAAAACAAACCTAAATAGACAGCATTCGTAACACCTATTTAATATGCACAAAACAAACAGAAAAGTCATCCAGATATAATTAAAGGTAGTTCTCTAAGTTGGAAAAGTGGAAATAGATGTATTTTTCTACCTTAGTGGGACCGCTGGCACTGGGAGGAGGCAGCTAGTTTCTCGTAGTCAGGGCAATAGGAACTGGTTGCAAGCCTTAGGCAGGCCACAAGGTGGTCATTGTGGATCTGTACTTTGATTTGATGAATTTCATGTGAGAGAAAGCAGACTCGCACAAATAGGTTGATCCAAAAAGTGCTGTCAAGTTCAAGGCACATCTTCTGAGGTTGGGATACTTTTGCTCCAGCAGTAGGTTCCAGAATTCTCTATTCATGCCAGGTGATACCCTGGATTTGATCTCAATGTCATTTTGCAGTGTGAGAATCTCATTCTCAACAGCAGAGCAATCCAGGTCGAACAGTGACACTATTTTGGAGGCAATGCAATCCACATCAATACTTGCACCAAATGGAAAACACAGATAGCTGGCAACAGGATTGATGGATGCAAAGTCAGTAAAGCGATTCTGAAATTCTAACAAGATGCTCTGAACTTGCTGCTCATAACGTGCACTGTCAAGCTGCACAAACTCTTTGCCCTGACGTAATTAAGGAAGTCCGGGAAAGATTCACTTTGTTTGCACAATGCAATGAACCCACTAGTGCGGCCTACCATCGATGGAGCACCATCAGTTGTGATGGAGATGAGCTTAAAAAGGGGCAATTGGCTCTTGTTAACAAATTCCATGAAAGTGTGGAAAATATCAACGCCTCTAGTGTGTCCTTTCAATGGCAAAATGGTGAGTAGCTCTTCTTTTGCACTCATGTCTCCAAAAACCATTCTGATAAAAACACATAACTGTGCCACATCCACCGTATCAGTCGACTCATCGAACTGGAGAGAAAAACACTCACATGCGTCAATGTCCTTCTTCAGTTGCTCCTCGACATCCTCTGCCATCCCCTCGCATCGCCGTGTAACGGTAATTCCGGGATAATTGCACATCCTTAATAGCAGCCACAATATCAGTTTTATTCTTAAAGTCACCGAAGAGTGCGTCTTTAGCCTCGACAAACGCTTATTTAACAACTTCGCCGTCCTTGAAAGATTTCTTGTGACTGACGCGATAAGATGCTATCGTTGCAGCCTTACCCTTGGTGTTGGGCCTGGAAAAAATTGACTGCTGTGCTGATAACTGACCCTTCAATTGCCGAACTTTTCTGTTGCGTTGAGCAGTTTTAGCAGGGAAATCCGTCTTGTAGCTGTTGTGCATCGTTTTGAAATACCGCTCCAAATTGCCCTTCTTCGGTATGGCCACGCTCGCATTGCAGATAAGACAAATCGACTTCGAATTATAGTAAACAAAAAAATAATCCCCCCACCACACATGGTTTCACAGCAGGTGTGGTACCAATGGCATTGATAAACATTACTTAACAGTGTATGTTAGTACATCCCCATCAAGTTCTCTAATTATGCTCCATCAGCTAAGAGGAGAAGAAGTCTTGAGTCCTTTGTGATAAATACCTGAGGTTAACCATGCTTGACTGGTCCTAATTCAAGAATGCATCATTTCCCCAGTAGCGTCAACATATACAGCCAATCAAACACACTTACAGTATGAAAGTGCATTCTGAACAATGACAGAACGTGTAATAGATTGAATTCCAGTTTTAGATAAACATACAGCAGGTGTGTGGGTGTTGGTTACAGAGATAGAAGTGCACTATCTCAATGGTTGGTTTACCTGAGATTTCCCTATTATATACTTAATAATGTCATACTATCATTTCTGTGGCCAAACCTAGTTACAGGACGTGAATCATATCAAACATTGTTAAATGAAACAGATGCAATCCTATTTTTGGAGAATAAACTGGTAATCAAGCATTTCATATTTTATTAATCAGACACATTGTTAGTGATGCTGTTTCCCAATCAACAAGTTTTGATTGATAACTCAGGTCTGTATTGATCCAGCTCGTAATAGGGATCTAATGAGCCAGCCCTGGCAGCAGAGCAGACTCATCTAAGCTCTGTTGATTGGCAGGCGCTAAGTACACAACATCAAGCTGAGGGCCTAGTTACAAAGAAATGGGCCAGAGATCTCTCTGACTGGAACAAGAGAGGAGTTGATGTAGTCATCCTGCACCTTGTAACTGATGAGGTACTGTAGGACTGTCATACACTGCCTGCGGTGTGCCATTCCTGCACATAATGGTGAGTTTAATTGAGCATTGTTGTCACTGTGCAAAGCAATCCTGGCTGTGATTTGAAGTAATAGGGACATGAACAAATGGGTGTCAAAGAAAGTGAAATAACTAAGCTCCAACACAGTGGATGTATCATGACATTAATCTTGTTACTGCTGTATTCAGCAGATCTGCTTTGTAGTAAGGATGAAACCAACCATATTGTAAAAGCTGTCACAGGCATAGAGTATAGGCAATGAACAGCCATGCAGTAGATCAAAACCCTCCAGCTTTCAGTTTTCATAAAAACACTACTTTGAGGCAAAGTTGTCATGGAAACTATAATGGCTGTATATTATCAATCTGGAGCCAGGCTACCTGTATTCATCAGATGGAGTAAAAACCTCTACCTTCTTCTCTCTTCCCCTGACCAGACAAACTACATTAAACACACTCCAGCATTATGCATTGGTTGAACACGATACCCTGGATTATGGATGCAACTGTAACTGATAGGGCTTGAAACAGGGACCTCTGGCATGGATGCCACAGATGTAAACCGTTACAACAAGTGGTACGAGTGCTATATCTGGGCTTAGAAGACACAGGCAGGGCTACTTCTTTACTAGAGCGTGATTCCAAATCACCTCCTCTACATAACAGCATGAATTTTCTTCTTCTTCTTCATGCTGTGTCATCTGAGACATAGAGTACATTACAGTTGGTTGTTATGGTTGTTCTGGTGCCACACAGACAATTACAAATGTTGATCAAGGAACTCTTTGTTGAAATCTTTTTTCTTGTTTGTGTTTTACAATGTTGTTATTTGTATATAATGGTTGTATGGTTGTCAATTGTGTGTATGCAGGGCTCCCTTGAGACTCCCTGCCAAAATAAAGGTTACATAAAACATAGCTGCTCACCTGGATCTACATGTTCAAGCACCTTGAATATATGAACAGTAGAGAGCACCTTGAATATTTGAATAATAGAGAGCAGATTGAACTGAGGCACACAGACTGTAGACTTAATGAAAGAAGGCACCTGTCTCTATTCATATGATCATCATGGTTTCATTCAGCACCTCTTGCATAAGTGTTAGGATTTTTTCTATTCTATGCTGTTCTCTGCATAGCCTAAATCATGCATTGAGATATGTCACTTCACTTAAATTATTTACCGTCAGCCTTATGTTTCATGATACGTTGCTGGCTGATATATCGATGCATTTATTCATATGCAACGTTCATGTTTTGAATAGTTGTTTGTCAAATGTATCACTAATGGAATGGTGATTCATACTCATAAACATATATATGTATTCCATGTGTATCAGGGGAGGCTGTTGGAGGTAGAAATCGGAGGACGGGCTCATTGTAATGCATGGAACGGAAATAGGAATGGTATGAACAGAATGGTAGCCTCCGATTCCTACCTCCGCCAGCCTGAGGGATGTAGAATGGTGCATGGTATGCACCACGTGTTTGATACCGTTCCTCGTTCCATTCCATGCATTACAATGAGCCTGTCCTCTGATTTCTACCTCCACCAGCCTCCCCTGATGTGTTTGCAGAGCATGCTAGCCTCTCTGTCGTGCGTCCTTCTCCTCATCGAAGCAACAGTGCAGCGGTGAATCCTCTCATCACCCTTATCCATCACGCCTGACGAGTTGCAGCACAGCGAGCTATTGATCCTGAGAGACCCGTGTGATTGGTGAATTTTAAACAGCCTATAGTGTAACAGGAATAATCTTAATCAATTTGTAGATACTGCTCTGATTTAATTGCTGTGAATCCAATGTTTTTGCAGCAGTGAAATATCTGAAATATGGACACATCCATCAAAACGGATCAACCATGGAATTATTAATCCAATATCTTAATCTCTAGAAGATCGTTATGAATGGTTCATGTCCAATATGCCATGTTCAATCTTTCCACTATAAACCACTCTAGATATTGCTACAGTACAGCAGAGGCTGGTGGAAGTAGACATCGGAGGACGAGCTCAAACAAGTGTTGCAGCATTCCTCATTCCATTCCATGCATTACAATGAGCCCATCCACCAGCCTCCACTGCTACAGTATGTATTGAAATATTGCATATGGTTTAACTGCTATGATTCATTTTGTCAGTGCCATGGTAAAATCACTGAAATACAGACATTCATCAAAACAGGTCAGACATATTATCAGTCCAATATATTCATTTATTTATGTCATGTTCAATCTTCATTCTACAAAACACTCGCACTCTCTTCCTCATTGGCATTCAGATACAGTACAGGGCATTATTTCTGTTTTTCGGTACCCCTTTTTATCAGACAACAATGAGAAGAATTCAGACTCAACACGCTTAAAAGCATGTCATGTTAAAAGCACGGAATGTTCAGCGATTGATCTCCTCCTCCTCCTGCGTGTATACTAGTGTCATCTCCAAGGTAACATGTACACTGAAAAGATTTGTTGTTCAGCGTCTGACTCATCCATTTTTTTTCTGCCGTTACAAAATTCTATTCTGTTATTTTGTCTTGTACACATGGGCATGTTAGAGTTTCCTGTTTGTCACAACTATTGGCTCCCTCTATGTCTTTGTTTACCGTTGATTCTGAACTTGTGGTCTTGCCAGAGATGATGCCCTTCTGAAACCTAATTCATACTGCTGAGCTGAACCAAGCTGAGCTGTACTGGGCTGGCCTGATTACGCATCCGCCATAGTTGCTGTAACAGTGTTGGAAAGGACAATGTGAAAGGAAAATGTCAGAGCCAGCACAGTATGGTTCAGGGCGGCTCTGTATAGTGTGTAAAGGCCTTGACTGTCATGATTGAACCACTATTTTCCTGACCATTCCCAACCCTGGCATCACAGTGAGAGGTCAAGGAATTACAGGTCATCCAGGGGACAAACACATCTTTGATCTTTGACTGTTCCGTTTCATGCGATGCAGTGAGCCTGCCCTCCGACTTCTACCTCCACCATCCTCCATTTAGGTCACCTCTCCATCAGTCTCCTGTGTGAATGTAGCTGACCTGATCTGGAAAATGTGCACAGTACATTTTGATACAACAATGCTTCAGTTTCTAGCCACTGATACACAGCTAAAAAGCAATTTCAGCTATAATCTCAACATATAAGTCTTTCTGGGTTGTAAAGTCATATTTCTGACTGACTCTATTGAGGAACAATAAATACTTCTGCTGCAATGAAAAGCTTCAATACAATAGCTGATGCAAGGTGTTTGTCCAATTGAATCACAGAACAATGAAAGCTCTCACTGTGAAAAGGTAACCTACGTGAAGGTCAGAGGAGGCTGGTGGAGGTAGAAATCGGAGGATGGGTTCATTGTAACGCATGGATGCGTGTTTGATACCATTCCTCATTCCATTCCATGCATTACAATGAGCCCGTCCTCCGATTTCTACCTCCACCAGCCTCCCCTGATGTGAGGTTTTTATTGAGATCTGCTGCGCTCCGGTGGTGATCTCAGTGAACAGCTTTGTCTCCATGACCAGGGTGCTGCAGTGACTCACGCTCTCTCGCACGCCATTTGTCCTCTCCAGTGTTCTCTCTTTCTGTCTTCTGATGAGTACAGTAGACCTCTCAGTTCAACGGTTCTGTTTCTCTTCCTACCATTAGGCCAAACATTATACCTCAATTACTGGCCATTATACCTAAATGCTCTCTCCAAACTACCTTTCAAGCTAGGGAGGGTGTATTGTCTCTGTGTGGAAATTAATTACACCCTCAGACAGCCTGCAAGTAACAAGCTATCATTGATGTGGTTATTTCTAAACTAAGTATAACTTCAAATTATATAAGTACCCGGGTCACCCCATTTACACAAATCAGAGCCATGCAGGTAAAGTCCGAGGGGGGAGGAGGTAGGGGGCATATGACAGTGGAATTCATAAACGGCATTTCACCTCTGCCCCATTTACACAGACCCCTGTCGTGCTTATTACCGGGACCATGACTAGGTCTGCCACAGGTTAAAGATTTAGTGGTATGCCCTACAACAGGTCAGTTTACACAGACAACAGTACCGGTAAATTACTGGGACAATGCCTCTGTGTGAACAGGGCTTAAGATAGGCCTACTATCTTGTGTTCAATTCACACTATCAAATAAGACTGAAAACTGGTTCTCACAGGAAGATATTTTATTAGAAACATGAGAAATAACACTGTTAGTAACAAGGCAGAAATGTCAGATAGGGAGAAGGCAGCATTTACACAGCCTCGGTCAGGCAGCCTGCAGGTCTGGACAGTGGAGGAGTAGGCAACTACCACTGTACTCTGGGTGGAATCCGAACTCCAGATCCACGCACAACTCAAATCATTGAGCAAATGTCAGATTAATATCAATGCAAAATGTACACAAATGTCAGTTACGCACGCAGATCTCGAGTTAGGATTCCGCCCTGTGTGTGTACGAGAATGTTCTTGTGGAGAGTGGTAGTCCCACCATCTGCACTGTTCTGTTTTGATGTTAACTAGAATGTTCGTACCACTGTGTTAATTTGATATGAATAATAACCAACATAAATTAGACAGGATCAAGCAGCACACACACTAACAGGTTTGAAAATAACCCTATTATTCTGCTCCATGCGCTTGGGAGAGGAGCAGAGACACACTTAGTTCTAATTAGATTCAGCTGCATGGGATTCTCAGATGTGTACCAGAGACACCCACTGGTTCTACGGGAGCCTGCAGCGGCTAACACAGCTAGCGCTGGCTGATATAGAATATACATTTCTCTGTTTGATACAAGATACGTGTTATTTTTAAATAGAAACACACAGATGGGGGAAAGATAATAAAATAAAACTCCTGTGTTGTTAGATAGATAGACAGGACTTATTGCTGTTGAAGCGTCACATGAATACTATCCACAGCCTAGATGGATGTTTTGATCGTGTAGCAGGGGAGTCCAGTGGAGGTAGAAATCGGAGAAGGGGCTCACTGTAATGCATGAAATGAAATGAGAAATGGCACCAAACACGCATGTTTGATACCATTCCTCATTCCATTCATTACAATGAGCTGTCCTCCGATTTGTACCTCCACCAGCCTCCCCTGTAGTGTAGTGTGTAATGGGGAAGAGAACATGGACATGAATAACCGATATCAGACAGAAATGGCCCTGGACTAGACTTTTCTCGAGCTTGTCTCCAGATCTGTGTGTGTTTTAGCCAACTCCTCAGTCGCTGTCATGCCAAACATGTCTGACACATGCTAATGATGTCATAGGAGTTGGCTAAAGCTCATACAGGTCTGGAGCCAGGCTAACAGTTAGCCAACAGTTTATATGAGATTTATTTTCCTTTTCTTGTTACATTACAATCATGGACCACTGACCAGGTGGTACAAAGGTTAGACTGCAGGTCATTCTCTATACAGAGACACTGTCCTGTACAAAGCTCTTGGTTTTCAATGAAAAAGGAGGAGGAGGAAGGAGAGAGGCTATGTTCCAACATCCACACTATCATACTACATAGAATGAAGCAGAATATGAGTAGTGCATTCTAAGAGGTATGCTAGTGTGGACTTTGGTAAAACACAGTTTTGGTTGTTGTTGACTTTCCCATGTATGTATGTATGTATGGTCTGACTAGAACAGTGGAGTCCAATACGCAGAGGGACAGTTTCGGTCCAGGCTTTCGTTCCTACCCAGCAGTAACACACAGCTGATTCAACTAATCAACTAAACACAGTCTTCAATAAATCTTTAAAGACTATAAAGACTTTAAATAAGTGGAATTCGATTTGTTATGGCTTTTGTGATGATTTGGTTTGAATGAAAGCCTGGACCCCCCCTCCCTCTAAGGATACGATTGACCACCCCTGAAGTAAGATGACTTGATTGGATGGAATTGATAATTCCATAGGACTGGGATGTCAGGGTGAGTAGTTGGTTGGTTACTATGGCGACTCAGGCAGCACTGGAGACTGCTAACTTCTTCAGGTGGTCCATAAACACCTGCAGACTGACGTCATCCGTCAGGATGGGAGCACCTGACTCCTGGAGAGAGAGAGGGGGGGTGGGGGGTGGCGGTTATTGGCTTGAAATGAAAATGAGGAAATTACCATTTGTTTGGGATCTCTCTAAAAGTTTAAAGTTTAATTATGTTATTTGTTCTTTTAACAAAGGTGGTAGTTGTTGAATATTCAACATGAAAATAATCATCAATAATTACACTACAACACAACCTGTGTCCATATCAAATTAAAATAATCATCAATAATTACACTACAACACAACCTGTGTCCATATCAAATTAAAATAATCATCAATAATTACACTACAACACAACCTGTATCCATATCAAATTAAAATAATAATAGGAGTAGATCAACGCGTGTCTCTGGTGTATGTGTGTGTGTGTGTGTGTGTGTGTGTGTGTGTACTATACAGTATGTATAGTATATAATCCCTTAGTGCCCTGTACTGTAATAAGCATCCAGCAGCATTAAGCCTTGACAACCAAGTGACCAAGCGGCCACCCACTTTCCTTCTCTCTCGCCACATAATGACTTTTATGAATGCATTAAGCCCTGACTGTCACAGTGAACACTGCAGAGGCTACAGTATGGTCCTACAGGCTCACCACAGCACGCACGCACACACACACCTTAATGAAGACTGCTTCTAGGTGTTGGCTAAACTATGATACTTAAAGGGGCAACCTGGGCTTGTTACATACATGTTTGAGTTTTAAATGAATGATATATAACCATTGATTCTGAAAGAATAGAGAGACCGCTTTGTTGTAGTTTGAATCCCAGATTGCCAGATTGATAGTATGAACACATTATTGGATGTTTTCCCTCAGAATATGAAGATGTGTCATGTGTTGAGGGTCTTACCTGTCCCCACGCATACATGTTGTTATGGGTTTGTGAAGGGTTGACTTTGGAGAGCAGGAAGCGAGCCTGGAAGACAAGACCAGCAACAATCGATCGATACTAGAGCCTCATCAATACTCCCATGGAGAGACTTCACCTCAATAGAGTTGACGTAAACACAAATACTACATCACAGTGTGTGTGTGTGTGTGTGTGTGTGTGTGTGTGTGCACGTACCTGGCTGCCTCCGTGCTCTGTGTCTATGTATCGGGGCATGGGGAAGCGGCTGTGGAGGATCTCCTGAGCGTCGTCCACTGGAGCCTGCAGCAGGTGACGGAAGTTCTCGTACTCTGGCATCTCCTGGTAGCCTGCCTTACGCCACTGAGACACCGTCTGGGGGGGGGGGGGGGGATAGCGAGAGAAAAAATAGGTAGTACATTGACAAATGGATAGAGAGACCGTGAAATACGCCCACCCCTGAGACAGAGGAGGATATAGAGAACATCAATAGGAGCCAGAGAATCTCTTCATCACTCCTCCTCTCTTTCTCTCCTCTCAGGAAATTGGCCCAGGAGAACCCCTCTCCCTCTGACAGGCCCGGTATTGATGTTCTGTCGGCGTTCAGGCTGCAGGAGTATTGATCTACACCACGGCTCTCCTTCTACTCACTAACGTTCACGTAAGGACAATCATATTCTGGTCTCGGAAATCTGATATAAAATAAGAATCAGTGGAGTGTGACCATAACAATCTCTCCGGGGAGAGAGATGCTTCTGTGGTGGTGGAGGTGAGGTGAGGTGAAAGACAGAGACATTTAGGAGAGGTGTGTGGTGGTGGTGGTGATCTGTTCCATCTCAACCTTTATTTGGGCAGGTACTCTAAGCCACTGAGACACAAACTGTCTTGTCGACAATAACTGACTGTATTTATTCTGAGTGGTAGATGAGGATCTGATCTATATGTATGTTACATATTACGTCTCAGTATATTTGACACCATTGAGTGACTGTACCTCTCCGTGGTAGATGAGGATCTGGAAGAACGTGTCCATGAGGAGGATACGATCAGGCAGGATGCTGCTGCTGTCCAGTAGTACGGGCTAGAGGAGAGGAGGGGGGAGAGAAGGAGAGGGAGGGGGGGGGGGGGGGAGAAGAAAAGAAAACGGTTGTGTTTAGATCTGAACCCTTGCTATGCAGTAACTAAGGCTAGGAGGACAGAAGAGGCAGAGAAGATCAGTCATTTGGTGCAGTCGTGTCTAAAGCCTTGCTGTGCAGTAACAAGGCCAGGAGGAGACGGAAGATATCAGATATCACTCACACAGTCTGGAGAAGAGAAAAGAAAGTTAGTGCCCTCTAAACTTGGAGAAGGCATCCTTCCAACGCTGCTCTAATCAATAACACTCTCTTCCAATTAGAGCAGATTATAGAAGCAGATTTAATAGATAAAACTTTAATCCCTGACACCAAGGGGAACACCTGGATTTAGGCATCTCCCTACATATTTCATCACAACTGTCTCAGGTAATTAGCAGACCTGGGTAGAAAATTTGTTTTGATTGAAATACTTAAGCTGGTCTTGATTTATCTTGGGCAGGCTATGTATACTATTGCAAAAATACATCATGGAAATAAAATGTAATCCATTTTTTTTCTTTTACAGGCCACACACAGACACACACAGCAGAGAGACAGGATACAGTGCCACTGTAAACCACTCTCTCAATGTTGACCAGCCAGTGCAGAAGCAAGCCTGGTGGAAACATTAAGACCACTCATCTACAAACTAAACACCTGAAGCTCTCAGTCTCCTGGTAACAACCATGACAGCAGACGCAGAGTCGTAGGGTTCACTGGGAAACGTCTGAGTCTATGAAGTGGATGGAGAGGGAGAGAGAGAGAGAGGGGGGGGGGGGGGGGGGGGGATGGTAGGATGCTGAATGCTGGTCTCCAGCAGGGAGACACACTGTTGATATGGCAGGTACAGGACTGGTACAGGGGCTGTAGAGACAGAACATCCCCAAGCCCACACCACCGGAATGAAACAACCTTACCTGAGGGTTATCCGTCTGTGAGGAAAGAAGCTGGGCATTAGTGTTCTCTGTTCACCTGGGTCACACAGGGAGGGGGGGAGGTCGGGAGGGAGGGAGGGAGGGAGGGAAGGAGAGAAAGATAGAGAGACCTGGGTCTGCAGAATGAGAGAAGTTATGTAGGTGGTAGTGTGAGACAAGCAGAGATTGTGGTTGTGACCCTTTATCACACAAGGGTTGTACAGGACACAGTAAGGCTTCCATGGTTTCCTTTAATAAAGGGCTTCTATTTTCCAACTGAGAAGCAGTTCCATAAGAGTTTGTTCTTAGAAATCTCAAATGAAAGCTCTTCTCTGATCATCCCATGAAGTGAACTGCAGCAGTGGGTTACAGATGTCTGTCTGTCTGTCTGTCTGTGCTCACCTCCGGGGGTCCGTTGAAGGAGTAAGCATAGAGGATGGGCTGGATCATGATGAGGGACTGGGTCAGGTCCTGCCTCATGAACTGGTGCCTGTAGTAGGAGCTCTCGTCTGGGCTGTTGTTGAACACCTGCAGGAAGGGAGACCTCCTCAGGTGGAACATGAACTGGAACCAAGAAACAAAATCACACAGAGAGATTAAAGCACTGATCTCATCACGATGCTAAAACCCTCAAGCTGTTGTTGAAAACATAAAGTACACTGCAGCTCCCTGCTTACTTTCCATCTCTCTGAATAAAGAGAGAAATACAAATAAGCTTTATGAGTAAGTAGGTATTTAGCGTTATGGTTCTAAATCCCCAATGGCATACACAGCGGGAGGGTCCCTTACCTGGGGATAGAGCGAGAAGGTTTCTGAGAAGCGGAACGAGTTGGGATCGTCTTTATGGTAATCTCCAAACTTCTGACACTGGGAAAGGAGAGAGAGGAAATAAATTACATTTCAACAAGTTGTGTCGTAAATGTAATCACGGATCCACTTTTAAACCCTGCTGCCGGTAAGAACAAAATCGAGAAAAGCTATTTCACTACTTCAGATTTAATCCCACTACGCTTGAGAACAGGCGAGGACTCTCAGCATGCCTGGCATGTAATACTACACAGCAGGGTGCACCAGGTGGGAGTCCTGGACCCACAGCCCATGTAGGAGGTGGTAATGAGGATGGAAATGGGACTCCTGCTAACTGACTCCTCTACCAGCCCTCCTCCCTGGGACACTTCCTGACCTCCTCTACTGTCTGTGGTGCTGGTCAGTGGTGAGTCTGTCTCTCATCAGAGGTATTGATCGGTGGTCTGTCTGTCAGTCTTACCAGGCGTATCAGTTGTCTGTCGAGCCAGCGCAGGACGTCAGGCCCCTCCTCTGTCTCAGCGCGGTACACCGCCAGCCTGGCCATCAAAATAGCCGCCGCCTCCTGGTCAAACGATGCGGCGATGGTCGGGATCTGGGACGCCGCATCAGCCCAACTGAGGGGGGTGGGGGGGGGGGGGGGTGGGGCGGATGATGATGAGAGATAGAGTAAGTAAGAAATGTGAGGGAGAAGGGGGGGGAGAAAGAGGGAGGGAGGGAGAGAGAGAGAGAGAGAGAGAGAGAGAGAGAGAGAGCACAAACATGAGCTGGGTTGTAACACCTGCACAAGAATTACATAACATTTAACACAAATGTGTTTGTTGAACCCATTGTATATTTCATATCAAGTGATATACAAGCTACCATATTTAGATCAATTATTAAACCACAAGCATTAAGTAACGGTTATGGTTAGGGTTCAGCATTTAGTGTAGGGTCGTCCCAAGGATCCCAGCATTCACGGTTAGTGCTATAGTCAACTACTAATACAGACTATGCGTTGGCACAACAAAGATTAAACATTAATGGTAGCTAGCAAAGACCACTTTGGCTAATGTGCTGGTTGGCTACATTTGTCACTGAAAAGCCCCTAGTCACACAACAGATGCTCTTCAAATGGAGTCAGACTCAGAGCAATTCTCATGGAAGAACAGGTCAACTGAACCCTTAATAATAATAACAATAATACCCTGGGACACTTTACAATCACTCTGCTTATCTATACAAATTTCCTCTCCACATGGTCACACGCTGGCCATGTTTAAACATATGTCTCATAAGGTAGAACAAACAGCAGGCACATTACCATATAAACTATGATTATTACCATATAAAGCCTAGCATTTATCATGAAGCGCCTTTAGTGCAGGGTATCACTGTCACAGCTCTGTCAGAATTGTATAAATACACATGTTTGACACAAAAGGCTATGCAGAGATCACAGACACACACACACACACGCCTTTGCCCTTCCGTCAACGTTGCTATGGAAACAAGGTGAACTTGCAGATACACAGTAGGTAAGATCAACAAGAACATTGAAGGGAATTGAATAATCAGAAACATCAGTGAATGTTTCTCTTCTCTTCTCGTATACGCCGAAGTGTACGAGAGTGTGTATCCATGAGTGTGTGCGCGTGCACGAGAGTGCGCGCGTGAGTGTGTGTATCCATGCGTGCGTGTGTGTGTGAGGGCAGGACTTACTTCCTGTTGACAGTGGTGACTCTGATGCGTCTCTGTCCACTGGAGTGCTGGTACTGGGTGACGAACTGGACGGACCCTCGACCGCCCTGGGGGATGGGAGCGTTGTGCTGCAGAAAGACACAGATAGGAGAAACAGGTATAGCAGTCAGAAACAGGTCTAGCAGTCAGAAACAGGTATAGCAGTCAGAAAAGGGTACAGTAGTTCAAGAGGGTATACAAGTTCAACTGAAAACCATAATACCCAAGTCCCATGGTTATGCACACACGCAGTAACCATAAACATTTACGACCCCTTTATCTGTTTGAACGCAATAAACATGTGGCTGCCGTTAACTTATATTCTAAATATTCACATCTTTTCCTTGGTTATATGAACGCACACATGAACTTCAGCCTCATGGAAAACAATTTTCATAACCGAAATAATTGGTGAGTTAGAGGAGAGAAAGGCTTATTAAAGCAGAAGGGCAATTAATAATGATCGAAGGGCTTAGACCTAATTAGAGTTGCGCCTCACCAATTACCCCCTCCAACACTCCACAGCCAAACGGCTCATTAAGTAAGACCCAGGCACTATCAGGAGACCACAGGAGAGGATATTGGATCTCAAGGCTGGTGTTTACACAAGCAGCTCTGACGGCTACAGTACAACCTCTCACGAGGTAGCGTATTTATCCACACAGCTTCACTACGACCTCTGGCCAGGCTTGCGTATCCATCCACACAGCTTCACTACGACCTCTGGCCAGGCTTGCGTATCCATCCACACAGCTTCACTACGACCTCTGGCCAGGCTTGCGTATCCATCCACAGACCTCTTCCTGGACTAGTGTTTGCCTGCATATCTCTAGTGCACCATTAGGGTGAAGCAGAATATTTGGGTTCTCATAGTGGTGGCTGCTTGAGAGGGCAGGGCCATTAGTTTGGTATCACTCAGACTCAGTGGGATCGGGACGGTGTATTGTTTGTTGGATGGGGATGGATTAAGGCTGAGGGGAGCAGCTGAGTGTTTCTTCTCCTTGAGCGTGAGGAGTGTCTGGGAGGTGTGTTGGAGCCTCTCTCTACAGAGTGAATGGTGTGTGTGTTGGAGCCTCTCTCTACAGAGTGAATGGTGTGTGTATTGGAGCCTCTCTCTACAGAGTGAATGGTGTGTGTATTGGAGCCTCTCTCTACAGAGTGAATGGTGTGTGTATTGGAGCCTCTTGTTTCGACAGAGCTGGGGTTAGAGGGGTGTGTTGGAAAAGTGAGGGTAGGGTAGTGTGTTGGAGAGGTGAGGCTATGACAGCGTGTTGGAGCCTCCTCCCCTAGCAGGGCTCAGCAGGAGACAGACACATCCACCACAGCAACGGCCTCCCTGGAGCCTTCAACACAGCAGGCACACAGCCCTCCAATGCAACTCACGTCACTCTCTCTCAGCTGGATCTCCTCTGCCCTGCTACACCTTATACCTGCTTTCTACCTGGAGGTTTCCTCAGCGGTGGAGAACCTCTTTTTTCAAAGGAGGAACTTCTGCAGGACGACGTTTCCAACAGAGTAGGCACAAAACAGGAGATAGCCTTTTTGTTTTACAGGGAGGGAACCGAACCGAACAGAATTGGTCTGATAAGAACGCTGTGAAAATATTTGCTTTGCCACATTGAGTCAATTGCACAAGAACCTGATGGCCTGAGGCAGGAGTCGATCAACTCAGGACTCGGAGGAGAGGACTCATCATCGCTCCACAAGCATGCAGACTGTGGCTGTGATCTATGCAGCTCTGATGGTCCTCTCTAGCGTGTGTTCTGTGTGTGGTAACCTGATGTTGATACTGGTGGTCTTCCTCAACAAGGACCTGCAGACCGAGACCTGGGGTCTGACCCTGAGCTTCTGCGTGAGCGACCTGGCTTTGGGCCTCTCCACCATCCCTTTCGGAGCACACAACAGCCTGTTCCGTCCGGAGGGCTACCCCAGCGATGGGGCACTCTGCCAGGGCAGCGCCTTCCTCTTCCTCCTGCTCCAGCTGGCCTCCATCCACTCCCTGACCTGGGCCACCATCGACAAGTTCACCGAGATCTGCTTCGCCCTGAACTACGCGGCCATCTGCACGGCCAAGCGGACCAGGGTGGTCCTGGTTCTGGTGTGGCTCTACTGCCTGGTCAACGCAGCCCTGCCTCTGCTGGGGTTCGGTAGCTACACCTACAACAACAACAAGTTCCTCTGTGCTCCCTGCTTCCGGCCCAAGAACAGGGGCTTCGGAGTGCTGTTCATCGTGGTGGGGATCATCGTGCCCATACTGATCATGTGCTCGCTGTATGGTTACATTGTCTACATCGCCAGGAAGCAGGTGCGGAGAGGAACGTTTGTTTGTAACGACCAGCACTGTTTCTACGTGCCTGCTAACAACTACTTCAGGAGCTCCGTCGTCATGGTGGCCACATCAGGTGAGTGTTATTTTTTATCATACTCTTCTAAAGCTTTTCAATAACACTACTGAGTTGCTGCTGTCATTCATTTCAAACTAAGCAAGGGTGTAAACCCTTTTGAGATACAGAACTGTCATTTGTGAGTAGATAGAATTCCTATACTATTTACGTGACAATTGAAAATGACATTACAAATTAAATATATTTGTGCACATTGCTCAGTAATGAAATTCAGTCTTCTTGAATCTATCTTGATAAACAACACATTACATGGATGATAATTGCAAAACAAATCTCACTAGATCCTGTCACTTCATATATGAAAGTTTCATCTCCACTAGCTCTAACAACCTCCCGTTCTACCCTCTCCTCTCAGTGTGTCTGCTGGTCTGCTGGCTGCCCTACATCACTACGTGTTTCTACGAGACGTTTACTGGTCATGAGGCCCCTGGAGCAGCCTCTGCAGTAGCCACTTGGCTGGTCCTCTTCACCTCCACTCTCAACCCCTGGATCAACAGCATGACTCAGACGTAAGATGGAGGTAGAACACATCAGGGGAGGCTGGTGGAGGTAGAAATCGAAGGTCCTTGTGATGCATGGAATGGAATGAGAAATGGTATCAAAAACGTACTATGCCACGATACCATTCCTCATTCCGTTCCATGCATTAAACTGAGCCTCTCCTTCGATTTCTACCTCAGCCAGCCTCCTCTGGAATACACCTATTCACAACATCTAATATGTCCTGTAGACAGTTTATAGACACAGAGCAGCACAGAAACACCCATTCATTCACTGTTTGATGCACAAAATTAAGCATACCTACAAAACAATCGTGGAGCATATCTACAAACATTGCATTCTTTGCTCTCCAATAAAATCTATTTGAAACAGAAACATAACTATCTCCAATCTTGAATAAATAACCTAAGATAGCCTCTTCTCCTCCATGTCTGACATCTGATCTAGGATATGACTTTTCTTCATATCTCAGGAACTATGCTCATCTATATTTACTTGCCCTAGTATATCTGACCTGGCTCATCCAAGTTCCCTCTCCTCTGCCCTGCATCTCGTCCTCAGGGTGTAGCTGTAAAGAAGAGCATGTTCTCAGTCATGTTAGCGGTTGATATTAGATAAAGATAAGATGGCTGCAAAGCTCTCAGTGTCTAGTGGAGCCCAGAGACAGGGGGAGTGGAGAGAGTGTTTCTGAATTACTGTTGAAGCCAGATTCTTAGTGTAGTTGCAGCAGCATCTTATTTTTTCCCTCTCTTCATCGCTCTCCCCCTTCCCGCTGTCTCCCTGCCTCTCTCTCTCTCTCTTCATCTCGCTCTCCCTTCCTCCATCCATCTCCCTCTGCCTCTCAATCTCCCTACCCTTCCCTCCCTCCCTCTCTTTCATTCATTCTCCCTTCCCCCCTCTCTCAATATATCCCTCCCTCCCTCCCTCTATCTATCCATCCATCCATCACACCCTCCCTCCCTCTTCCCTCCCTCCCTCTCAGGAGGTACAGAGCTGCTCTGAGGAGAAGCCTGAATAAAATCCGCCAGCTGCTATTCCAGCAGCCAGGTAAGATCTCCCGTCCCCAGAGCACATCCATCCAGCTGGAGGAGGTGAGCAGCAAGTCCTCCTCAGTCTCCTCCAGGCCAGAGTCCCCCCCTCAGATCCTCGGAGGCCCATGTCGATGTCAGTCAATGTCCATGGCAGAGGGGACCAGAGACACCACTACACCCTGTCACCACTCTCATCCACTGGGCTCAACTACAGACCAGACTCACAATGGGACTTGAAACTTGACTGGAGGACCAAGTTGATGTGATGACACTACTTTACTGTCTATGGAAATTTCCTTCACATCTCCTACTGTGCTGACAGAGGCATCGAACTAAGACTGTCTTTAAACAGTGGATATCATTGTGACACTTTTGGTTCCACTGGCAATGACAAGAGGAGAGAGCCAAGGATTTGATCTGTTATGTCGTTCTCTAACAAAACAGGTTTTTTTCACAAATCCAAACTTGTGTTCCATCACCCAGTCTGTCTATGTGTATGAACCCTCTCTTGTTTGAAATAAGATGTCGCAATGGAAACTGTACTGATCTAAACTGAATATATTCAAATGTTACTGTACACAATCTGACTTCCTTTATAGATAGACTGACTTCCTTTATAAAAACAGTCAAATGTGTTCTTCATCGTGCTACATGAATAATAGGGGAGGCTGGTAGAGGTAGAAATCGGAGGTCGGGCTCATAGTAATGCATGGAATGGAATGAGGAATGGTATCAAACAGGTGCATTACAATGAGCCCGTCCTCCGATTTCTACCTCTACCAGCCTCCCCTGATGAATCCACCTTGGAGCAACAGTCTATCAATCTAAAAACTAAGCTAGATCATTTCAGAATATCTTTAACTAAAGTACAACCTATTATGATTTCACGGATTACTTTGTGGCAGCGCCTCAAGACTCATTTTACACCTCCGCATCGTGGATTATTTCCCTATTCAGTGCACACACCTCGTTGTTCATCATCCCTTACATATACTCACCCAACACTTTATTAGGACCTGTACACCTTCTCATGGTGGAGGAGGTATAACACCTGTACACCTTCTCATGGTGGAGGAGGTATAACACCTGTACACCTTCTCATGGTGGAGGAGGTATAACAGTGTAGGGAATATTTTCTTGGCACACTTAGGGCCCGTTAATACCAATCAATCATCGCTTGAATGCCACAGCCTATTTGAGTATTGTTGTTGACCATGTGCATCTCTTCATGGCCACAATGTACTCATCTTCTAATGGCTACTTCCAGCATGGTAATGGACACAAAAGTCGTCTCAAACTGGTTTCAGGAACATGACAATGAGTTCAGTGGTGTTCAGTGGCCTTCCCAGTCACCGGATCTGAATCCAATAGAACACCTTTGGGATGTGGTAGAATGGGAGATTCACAGCTTGAAAGTGCACCTGAAAAATCTGCAGGAATTGCATGATGCAATCATGTCATCATGGACCAGAATCTCACAGGAATGTTTCCAACATCTTGTGGAATCAATGCCACGAAGAATTGAGGCTGTTTTGAGAGCAAAGGGAGGCCCTACCCAGTATTAGTATAGTGTTCCTAATAAAGTGTTACTCTGTGAGTGTATACAAGCTCACCATCTGGTGGCATAGTGCTGCAGCTGTAGCGAGAACTGCAGTGGACCAGTCTTTGTGGATCCCTCTGCCCTCTGCTGGCGCAGTCTAATGCTCCGGATCTTCATCACCCGGAGTCTGATGCTGCTTCCCAATTATCCACCCTTCTCACGAAGTATGTACTTCCCACATACATGTAGCATCAGCACTTACAATCCCTTCCCATTTCAATCCATACAGGCTCATTGTAATGAATGAAATTAGGAATGGTACTAAACTCAGCTATTTACCTCATTCTGTTCCATGCATTACAATGAGCCTGTCCTCCAATTTCTACCTCCACGCGCCTCCCCTCTTCGGGAGAAGGGTGGAGAAACAGGATGTAGCCATCCTCTAAACCTCAGATCACCTCAGTATGAAACGACTTTGATCTGCTACTGTGATCTGCTACTATCCAACACTCTTAGTCCCTGACAGAAAATTCCTCACTTCAACACAACGCTGTCAATGTCAGGACCAAATTCCAAGGTCCAAAAGTCAGCATCATTCCAGAAAGGTCCAGGTGTTATTGACACAGTGGCACGTTGAGTCACTGGGTCAGTGAGTTCATAGTTCAGCGAGGGGGTAAACATGCATACCTGGTTGACCACTTCAAAGTACACGGCCAGAGTAGTGTTATGGTCCAACCCACAGATCTTCCATTGACAGGTGCCTCCTGTTCCAATCTCCTGTAGTGGAAATACAAAAAGAGGATCAGAACTGTACTACAGTGCAGAGTAGAGACTAATAACTCATTATGGCTTTACAACCATATAAAAGTACCGGTATGGTTGCCGTAAACGTTCAAAGGATTTCTGTACATCTGCAAATGAAAGTATTGGTTAGTGGTCTATGCATGAGAAATAAACGTACGTTCTCTGATACACAAGGTCCTTTGGCGTTTAGTGACACACACGGTCCGATGGCTCCGGATACCTTGATCTCTCTGGAGGTCTGAAATGAACAAGAACAGACATTACAACAGCTATTCTCCCCAAAGGAATGTACAAGTGGTGCTGTGAACTTTTCGGCGACACTAAACATTACAATTTACAACACTGCAAATTAAACTCTATATTTAGTAATGATAGTTACTCTATCTTTGACCGCCAACAACATTGTTGTTAAAAACGAAAGTGTTATAATGTTCCTCAGTGAATTCAGCGTTTTTAGCTGTATTATTTTGCGCATTTTGACATGAATAAACGCGAGTTGGGTTTTGATCATGCAATCCAGCGCCACGCTGTTCAAAAATACTGGGGAGAACCCTGATATGAATCATGAATCAGAAATGTTATGCAAACTTTAAAAAAGATTCAGAAGAACATCAACAGAAGGGACCCAGATACAGGAGGCCAACCGACTTTTATGGTGAGTGATGAACCGGGGAGGCTGTTGGAGGTAGAAATCGGTAGGCTCATTGTTATGCATGGAATGGAATGGAATTAGGAATGGTATGAAACACGTGTTTAAAACCATTCCTAATCCCATTCCATGCATTACAAAGAGCCCGTCCTCTGATTTCTACCTCCACCAGCCTCCCCTGGTGAAGAGGCAGGAGAGACTGTCTAGCGGGCCGATGCTACCTTTATCTCTAGCGTGCCGGCGAAGGCCATCTTGAAGGATCCCTGCACGTCCTTGTTGAAGACCCTCTGGAAGGTCTGTTTGAACAGAGACGTGTTGAAGGAGTCTGCCATCACCATGTAGCCTCTGTGAACACACAAACATGTTTAGCACGGTGAGTCCAGGAGAGGCAGAAATGTAATGCTTTACAATGAGCCCTCCTCCGATTTCTACCTCCACTGCTATGAGTATATTACTAAACATGTATAGTATACTATGAGTATATATAACTACACTATAGTACTGTATGAGTATATAACTACACATGTATAGTACAGTACGAGTATAGTACAGATGAGTATATAACTACACATGTATAGTACAGTATGAGTAACTACACTATAGTACAGATGAGTATATAACTACACATGTATAGTGGAGTATGAGTATATTTCTAAACTACTAAACTCTTCTCACTATGGGAGTGGTCACTATGAGACTCATTTCATTGGTCCTAACTAGATCAAATGTACCTCTTGGTTCACCAGAGCCCTACCCTGTGTGTGTATTTGTTACAAAGACCCTTCTGTAATGTATGACTGGTTGAACAGAGCCCTACGCAGTGTGTGATTGGTTACCAAGACCCTTCTGTGATGATTGATGGGTTAACTTAGAGGCCTACCCCGTGTGATTGGAGCAGCACTTCATCTCCAGCAGGCCAGTCTGGTCCAGGGCGCAGGCGTAGATGTCTATGATGTGGCCGTTGGTGGAGGCACGGTTGGCCAACGTTTCGTAATGCTAAAACACATGAAAGCGTCTTTGGGTCTTAGAAAAGCACTATATAAGTTCAATGTATTATTATTATTATGAATAATAATTATTGTTAAATATGTCACTTAAGAGGTTGTCTGGGCTGTCAGATGCTGAGGTCATTGAAATCAGAAAGAAGGGAGCCTGGGTTTTCGGCATAGGAACATTTCCATTAATGGAGCCATACACAGAGAATTATATTTGTAATCAGGAAAAATCCAATCTCAGCTGAACGTAAAACATTAGTATAGGGTACAATGTACAGTGACAACAGGACAGTAAAAGTTCAGATTATGGGTCCATCAGGGGAGGCTGGTGGAGGTAGAAAACACAGGTGTTTGATGGGGTCTTTCTAATACATGAATTAGAACTCACCTTGGTGGCCTTCTTCATGTACTTGGCGTTGTCCTTCTCAATGTCGTGCCAGGAGCGGATGGGCGTCTTCAGCTCGTCCCCTACCACCATGCCTGGTCCCTGGGTGGCGGGGCCGCCGATGAAGGTCAGGATACGAGCCCCCGTGTTGGGGAACGTACACTGGGAGGAGGGGGGGGGGGGAAGAGAGAGAGGGAGGAAACGGAAATTAGAAAAAGCGTTTTTATTAAGCTGGGTAAACAATGCAACAATAGCACATAATCCTCCTGACCCATTTCCACAGCTTAGGAGGTTTATACGTATAACTAATCCCGCTGAAGAAATATAAATCATTACAATAGTGTCGTAATACACAACACACTGGCTAATCACAAGAAACAATGATATTTAAATGGTTTCAAGAAACGTGCAAATTCCCATTGTGCCGTTTATACACCACAACATTTACAGAGATACCTTTATGAGAAACATGTGGACATCTTCGAACTGATAGCTTCTCTCTTAGGAAGCTGTAGTGACTGTGAGTGGGGAGGTCTTACCTCCAGCAGGCCGACAGCAATGGACAGGGCCGCTCCTAGGGACCGGAGAGGTCTCTTGCCCTGGGTGACGGGCCAGGGATCTCTCTGCATCTCCCCCAGCAAATCTGTCAGGTTCATGTCTATCTTCTGCACCGGCTGGAGGAACCTAGGAGACCGGACAGACTATAATCAAACAGATTGTCCTGGCTACCACCCCACTGAGTGTTCAACGTTACAGGCCATTCAGACAGAAATGTATCATACAGAGTGCTTTTCTAGTCATACAGAATAGGGAGAGTCAGCTCTATACAAGACATTTCTATCTGCCCTCTTGAACTCAACACAAGCGTCCTGTGAGTCCAGACTCCCAAGATGAATACTTCAGAACCTTTCAAGGGAGTGTGGTTTACCTGTTAGAGAGGGGAGCCTGAGGAGCTTGTGGTCCTCGCCCTGCCTGTGCTGCTGTGGGTTTGGTCAGCCCCAGCATCTCCTGCAGATGGACGACATAGGTCAATGGCAAGAAAACCCTAAAGTTTGTTTATTTTGTAATGGCTGTTTATTTTGTAAAGGCTGTTTATGCTTTTTAATGTGTGCTGTTCGACATATCGTCACTCAACAAAAACGTGTGTGACCCAGGTGTGACCGTCAGGGAGGTGTGATGTTACCTGCAGTTGCTTGGCGTTGAGGTCCTTGGTGCCTCTGAAGACGTAGCTCTTAGAGATACCCTCACAGCCCAGCTCGTGGACCTGGATCATGCGCCCGAAGGTGATGAGGCCCACCAGGGCAGTAGGGGGCAGTAGAGACAGGGACATCTGGAGAGACTCCTTCAGAGCCTGCAGGTCCTCGTCCTCCATACAGGTGTCCACCACATACAGGAAGACCAAGGGCATCTGTGGACCTCTCTGTGGAGACAGGCCAGGAGCATACTCAACATTAGAGGGATATGTAGGCATCAATATGTGTCTTGGCTCAATGGTAGGTGTCAGAACTAATGCTAGGTAAGATTATACTGAGTGGGGGTGTAATTGTGCTGTTCAGACAGTCATCAGATTCTCACTCTGTCAACAAACAACTAATTCCAATTTCCATGAATTAAAATTAAAAACACTGTTATGAGAATTCTAATATTCTAATCCATTCCATCATCAAATAGAGACATTACCTGGACCACATCATCAAATAGACACATTACCTGGACCACATATTCGATGGTGGAGAACTGTGGCAGCAGCTCAGCTGGCTGGTTAACCTCTGATATACCAGCATAGGTAGGTGGAAACTACAGGAGCACAAGAACATTTGTCATTACATTTGAGCCTTTATTTACCATGCATTAGTCTCTACAGTCCTCACTTTTTTACTGTTTTAAACTCCCATGACTTTGACACTTATTATGCACTTATGTTTTGTCTCACTGTCCTTTAATTGTTTTTATTAATATTCCTGTAAAGCACATTGTGTTGCATCCACGTATGAAATGTGCTGTATAAATAAAGTTTGATGACGTTTGTAACATCAGTGACACCACACAGCCTTGAACTGAACACCTGCGTCAGGAAGCATTACATCGTCAGACGTCATCTGAACTGACCTGGTTTCTCTGGTAGCAGAAGTTGCAGGCCCACAGTTTGGCTCTGTAATCCACTTGGCTAGTTGGCAGAGGAACAGATAGGACAATAAGCACAGATCTGACAGAGGAACCACACATTCTACAACTGTGAACCCTCTAAAACAGAACAAGACCGTCAGTGTCGACATGAAAGCTAACAATTACAATGATTACACTATAACTAAACTAAGTTCAAGATCACATTCATTGTATTTCATCACAGGTGATTAACTCAAAGTATAGTAGCAAATGAACAATAAAAAAACAATAAATCATAAGTACATTCTAGGGATCTCAGGGATATTCCATGAGGATTGTTGCCTCCCGTCACATACCACATGGGGTTGAGCACAGCGCGGCAGGTGGCCCTGCTGCACAGCACAGGTTCATACTGGATGGGGGGCAGGTCAGGCCTCTCCTTCAGGGGGGTGAAGAGAGAGGCCACAGGGACCACCATACGGGTGGCCTCCAGGCGGCTGGAGGGCCAGACGTTCCAGCTGAAACGCACCCCATCACGCTCCTCATTCTGTGCGATGAACTCTGGGAAGGTCGCCATGGCACCCTCTGAAAACTACAAACTGTCAGAGAGAGGGAGGGAGGCATTGGGGATCAGAGTTAGATTAATCTGGATTATTTACTGAAGTAGGCTATGACTTTGGAGTGAATAGGGTAACTGATATACAACATCATCTGAATGACTACATCTGATAGTTTAAAGCTGTATATATCAATCAATGTTAGGCTACAATTGATATTTCAGCACATCTTGGTTAGAGTATGACAAATGTCAAAGCAATTATAACACAGCAAATCTGTTCACCACAGACAATTGCCTAGGGTTGTTTTTATTTGCCTATTTAATAGAGATACCCTTTTGGACTTTGAGCATACACTCAAATGCTTACCAACAGTGTGTCATATCAATAAATGTGCAAAGCAATTTATACAGTACAGCTAAATATGATGCAACCTAAATAGCACGTCAATATGATCCTTTTATTGGCAATTTCCGTCCACCCCAGTAGTACTGACTACAGTGACAATTTAAGCATATCATATGATTTAGTACGACTTTCTTGCCTATAACTAGAGTAATACGTTCTGGTACGTAATTTATAGGCAAAATCTTACTAAATCTGAGTCTACTAGCTAACTGTCCACTAGGCTGCTGGACTATCACAAATCTAGGGTTTCGACTGAAGATGGTATTCAGTGATAAGAGTCAGTACTACTGCTGTTGAAATCGACAATCGATCAATCAACAGGCTTGAATGACAATTGATGCTGTCTGATGACCAAAGCTAGCTGGTTTCAATTTAATAATAAACAACTGATCGCCAATAATAAGAACGAGTATTAAAATCAACATCAGCGGTTCTTCCAATTACATGAGCTAGCCTGTTGTGTTACCCCAAAAGTACACAAGTTCTTCAATGAACTCTTGCTTTCAGCTAGCTAGCTAGCATATAGCTAGCTAACCCCACCAGCAAATGCAAATGCAGTGTCAAAAATGCTTTCGTCTGCTAACCGTCAAAGTAAACGTGTCAGTTATGAACTATTCCATTCAAAAGAAGTATCAACTGTGAAATCCACATATCCCAAATGTAATTCTTATTCAAAAGCTACAGTAAATAACAGCATATTTGACATATTTACCTGATACACTTCTCAGACTGTTTCCACACCGCTAGTACCACTGTCAGTGAACAGCGCCCCGCATCTGACAACGTAGCAAACAACATGGCTGCGGAATGCCACGTCAAGAGGCGTATCCAATCATGATCCCCTACCCAAATAGTTTTTAGGACACAATTTAGGACACCCAGCATACCCCCGATGACATAGTAAAAATCATGTTGGATTTTCTCATGCTATCAACACTGTGATGAGGATATAAATATTATACATATGTACACAGGTCTATGATCATGAGAAACAAGGGGTTCCTCAGATACATTTATTTTGCATATCTTGAGACATGAAGATAGATGAACAAGACCATACATAGCAGACGTTCCTTATGCATTTCAACATGATTGGATGAAAATCACAAACAGATTCCTACATATTCTCTTGTCATAGTCATAATCTAGGACATGTTCTTTCAGTTGTATAATGTTTATGGCAAGATTCTTTATTGACACCAAGAGGAGTTAATACTCTTACACATCATTCAGTACAAGCTTTAGGTCACTGTAAGAAAAAATCAGACAGTAGTTTTTTAAAACGTTGCAATACAAATTTTATTATAACATGTTATGACAAAAATATTGTCACAAACTAATTTCTGCATGTTCCATTGCAATCTCTCCAAAACCAGGACTATCGTCATGATTCCACTACACTCCCTATTCTCGTTTGCCTCATTTACAATTACTGTAAAATCACAGAACTTCTTGTACTGTAAGCCTCTGCATAATTTTATACACAAAACAAGTTAATGAATTATATTACTGAGGCAAAAAGAACCCTCTTCTTCACTCCTCTCATCTCCACTCCATCTTGCTAAGTTCAAACAATAGATCTTTATTTAGCTGCGTTAAGGCTCAGTTCACATGTTGTTGAATCCCATCATTCCTTTCATGTTGCCAGCGGCGCCCTGTTGGAACTGCCTCATCATCGACTGGAGGCCAGCCATCCCACCTGCAGACACACAAGTCATGTGGATGAGCATTATTTCATCTATATCATAACACTAACACATACAACATGTGTATAAGTATTATTTCACATCTAGGCCATAAAACTGAGACGCAAGACATGTGGATGAACATTAGCTCACATCTATACCAATACATTCTACTGATGGTGCCTAAAGCACTGATCTTGGCTCAACACCATTTGGCCTGTCCAGGAAAAAAACCTTTGTCCATGTATGGGGATAGCATCTGTCATGAATGATTGACAAGGAAGAGAAAGCAAAGCCTACCCATGTGGTGGAGAACTCTTGGGTCCATCATCTTGGCCATCTGCTGGTTCAACTTAGCCATCTGAGACGGGTTGACATTCTTGGACATATCACCACCTGAAAACACAGAGCGCAAAATGAAGATACAAAGCATTGAAGGTGCAGCACGGACATAAGGCTGTATTTGGACAAGTGTTTCAGTTTCAAACTAGTGATAAAAACCCATGAACAAAAACCTAACAATTGACCTTGGAGATAAAGAAAATGGTTTCATCTCAACCCAATAATAGAGCAGGGATTTAGGCAATATGCTAGTGTGTTGTTGGCATTGCTGAGTCATTCCCCCTTTCACTTGCATTGTAACTATATGGGATTCAGGGGAGGCTGGTGTGGTAGAAATCAGGGGATGGGCTCATAGTAATGCATGAAATGGAATGACGAATGGTACCAAACACACTCCTTCCACTGATGGATTTTCCCAGCTGGTCAACTGATGCAATCACCCTGTAATGTCAGTTGCCCACCACTATGTTCATAATGTAGCTACAGTATTGCATGTGGAAACCCCCTCTTGAATGTATGGTACCTTTGAACAGTCCCTTGATGCCTCCCATCTTCTTCACCATCTGGGCAAACTTGGTGTACTGGGTCAGAAGCTCTTGGACATCCCTGGTGGCCACCCCGGACCCCCGCGCCACTCTGGCGATCCGGTTGGGCATCTTGCTGAAGAGCTTAGCTCCATCTTTGTTGTCCAGTTCTGTGAAGGGCAAAGAATCCCATGGTTATAACAAGTTTGTGACATAAGTAAGTAAGGTCAAAAGTATTTCCTGACCACAAGACCTTAGAAGGAAAAACTCTGGGCCCCAATTTAAACCTATATAAATCAAGCTGGCCCTAGGCATGGGCTGTAACCAGGGCCAGGCTATAACTGGGGTCTGGAGTTTTTCCTGCTCAGGACATATGGCCAAGAAAAACTCCTTGCTTTTGGCATAACCATTTTGTTTCAGCCATTCAGTGTTGTATCTTTACCTTGGTCATTCATGCTGTCCATAATGGTCATGAGTTTCTTCAGCCTGGCCATAGACTCCTGCTCGTTGCCTTTGCTCATGAAGTCTGTGCCAAAGCCTGGGATCATACCCTGAGGACATCAACAGAAGAGAGATTAGCTTTGGTGTCTCTAAACCAAACCTGGGTGTTAGCTTGAGTCGGGTGCCATACAGGCGGAAATTGCACTCGTGGGACTCCCACCCCATTTGTTCCATTGCACCAGGAAAACTCAATCAAGCACGGCAAAGTATTTGAAATAATTTAAAATACTATTTGAAGCCAGCACTAAACACATCATTGAAGGGAAAAAAGGATGTGAAAGTCCTAAAAGTATAGGTTGCCGTTACCATGATCTGGCCGAATGGTCCCATCTTCATGATGTTCTGGAACTGCTCGTACATGTCCCTGAGAGTGAACTGGCCTGGGGGGGGGGGGGGGGGGCATGGAGAGGATCAATACAATGTGACCCAATAGCCATGCAGTTTCACAGAGTGTAGTTGTGTTGTAGGTGGCAGTGTTGTATTGTGAGATACTGTACTGCACGGCCTTGATATAATGTTATATACATTGAAATAATGCATGTGTGTTTATGATATGGGGCCTTCAGTCCAAAAATGCCATTCTTACCATGTTTCAGCTTGTCAATCAATTCCTCGTTGTCATCCAGCTTGAGTTCGTTGACTTTGTCTATCAAACCTTCAATGTCTCCCATACCTTACCACAAAACATAGAAAAAGCAAAGCAGAAGTATGAATTACAGTTTGTTTCACAACAAAAAAACAACATGCTAGAAATAAAATATATGCACTTACTATCTAAAACATAATTATCAAACAGAGTGAGTGAGGATCCATATGAAAGAGTGTGAAGGAAGGTATTCTTCAGCAGGAGTACAGGGACACCCATTGGATTGCCAAAATGGTGGACAGCTTACCCAGCAATTTGCTGATGAATGGCTGTGTCTTGAATGGCTCAAAGTCATCAATGTGTTCTCCAGTTCCGATGAAGATGATGGGACTCTTAGTGGCAGCCACTCTACAGAAGGTGACAAGAAAACAAAACACATCAACAACAGGCTCATCACTGACTATGAGAATTCTATAACAGCAACAGAATTGTGGTCATATTCACCATAGCTTGAACACAATCATTTGAATTCTGTAACTGTTGATGTCTGTAAGCAAGAAGTCGATTATCTGTATGTCATGAGGTCATATTGCGGCATCTGTGTACTTACGCACTGAGAGCTCCACCACCTTTGGCATGGCCGTCCAGCTTGGTCACGATGACGGAGGCTACGTCTACCTTGTCCTTGAAGGCCTTGGCTTGAGCTTCGCAGGCTTGGCCGATGGACGCGTCCATCACATACACTATGTTGTCTGGTTGCTGGGGGAACAGCCAATCAGCATACAGTATAGTTAGTAGAAAGAAGCATCCTTGCTTGGGGTAAGACCCTGAATACCTCTAAAGAAAACACTCAGAGTAGCAGGGGGTTTGAAATGTCACATGCCACTATACCACGTGTGTTTGATACCATTCCTCATTCCATTCCATGCATTACAACGAGCCGTTCTCCGATTTCTACTGCCACTGCACTATACCATACCATTCCAGATAACATTCAACTTCACATCACTGGACTGTATTGGGCATGTTGAATAACTCAAGTTCAAAGACATACATGTGCATTAAAGTGGCACCAGAAACTTACCACTGCATTGGAAACTTGAAGCATCTCCTCAAAGAGTGAGTCTTCTTGCTTATGTCGACCGCTGGTGTCAACAATGATGATTTCAAAGTTCTCGTTCTTGAACTTTTCAACACCCTCTGCTGCTATAACGACCGGGTCCATCTCTGTGTAACTGTGGAATTAAATCAAAGTCAGTGTTTTACAAGGAGTCACTAGAATACAAATACGACAGGGGAGGCTGGTGGAGGTAGAAATCGGATGACTGGCTTTGATACCATTCCTCATTCCATTCATTATAATGAGTGGGTCCTCCGATTTCTACCTCCACTGAATCCAGTATAGGTTAATGACACATGGACTTTTCTCATTTCGTGAATGTATCAGTTATCATTGCTGAGAAGCTGGAAAATGCTAAATTTAGCATACAATTCTACTTCCATAACTGGTGGGAATGTTTTCAACTTACCTCCCATAGAATGGGATTCTAGCTTTTGTTGCATTCTGTTTCAACTGATCAAAGGCACCTGCACAAACACACAAACAGGACATTAGTACTCTGTTCAATTTATTTTCAAGCCAAGGGATATCAACCTGATAATAGATCAGAAAATGAAAGTGAAAACATACCAGCTCTGAAAGTGTCAGCACATATCAAACAGGTCTTCCAGCCTTTTCTTTGGAAGTAGTAAGCCAGCTGTGGAGGGGGCGTGGAAACAGCACATTTGTGAATGCAAAAACCAACTGACAAAAACATGTGTTTGTTTGGTTAGACATAAAATCAAAGATCTAAGCCTTACTGGCATGAAAAAATGTATGGGATGGCTGCGGTCCCGAATCTTTCAGCGGCCATCCAAGAGAGGAGTGTCTCACCTTTGAACAGGTTGTGGTTTTCCCACTGCCCTGCAGGCCCACAAACATGATGACGTTGTTCTTGCCTTTTGTTGGGGTCCAAGCCTTCACTCCTGGATCCACCAGCTGAGAGACAATAACATAAGAACAACAACTTAGACACACAAACATTTAACAACATGGAACATCTATACCACAAATAATCGCACATATAGGAAAAACAACAGACATGCCAAGTTAATATCATATGAATCAAATATTGAGAAGGAGAAAAAATTCCCTTCCTGCCCAACATACACATTCTTGGACCTTCACAAAAGAATTGCATCTTTGTCAAAGGTGTGAAATGACCGTGCAAAGGTGTGTCTCTCTCTCCCCTCTAATCAAGCACCTTCCAAAGTAGAAACAAACAAACCATCTTCTCCTTTGTGTTAAAAATGTGTTGGAAAGTATCCCCTCCCCACCACAAAAACCCACACCAAAACTCCAGGCTACAGGTTGACTGTTCTCTAAACAGTTCACTGGGTATCTTGCTAGATAAATCAATTAAGGGGAAATAACTGAATCGCTGGTTAAATGATACTTAAATCAAATTATACTGAAATGACAACAAGCCTAACCTCTCTCGATAGATATTGCTAAACCGGTTTGTACAACCACCTTTTTATCAACATCAGCATTGTGTTGAAATATGACAAATATGTGTATTATGTGGCTCAGACCTTGACAAGCTCCTTGAACACAGCATGCTGGATCATTCTCCTCTTATTTAGACCAGAGGCCATCTCCTCCAGGTCTATGGCCGCTCTAAGGACAGAAATAGGGATCATTAACAAGCATCATTACTAAAAGCCTCTAGAATACAATACATACACACACGTTTCTATCTACTAAAATGTATGCCTGTAGAATGTGACCTACTTGACATTTTCTCTGAGCTGCTTCACCAGCTTGATGTTGACATCAGCTTCCAGGAGGGCAGCACATACTTCTTTCAGCATGGCATTTAAAACCTACAGGGAGACATGGCTTTGTTTAGAGGACTTCACTTAGGCTCACATAAACAATGGGTTTTGAAACCTGACTTGGTGACAGTTCACAACAGATATGGTAGCTATACATGTTAATTGGAAAGGGATTACTGTACATCTTCATTGATGATGGTCGCATTGCTCAGTGACCGCAACGCCGAGGTTATCTTTCTCCCCAAGTCAGCTAACACCATCTTGACAGTCCTTGTGGAACCTGGATTGGAAGCAAATGTTATGGTGAGTTGACTTTAGAGTGTATGAAAACGGCCAAGGCAAGGCAAGCATACACAGCAACCACCTCGATGCTGGTTAATTCAAGGGACTTGATCACTACAACAACTCACAAAATCAGTTGGGAAATACGGCCTTTTCGGCGTCAGTGTTGAGGGGGAACCCCCTGTCTTGACCGTACACCGCTCACTGCCACTTGAGAGAATAACCAAGGCTGCAGGCGTCGTTGATTTCCTGGGACAGTGAAAAACAACATTGTGAAGCAGTTAAATAACGATCCAAACTATCAGCTAAAAAGTTACACAATTGGTCCGTCTTTACAGCAAGCTAGCAAGCAGCAACATTGAGTCACTGACGACACCGCCTATTTACTTACAAATAATGTATTTAAAAGTAAGGAACACATCTACGACGAAGTAAACATATGTTGCCAATATTGTCCCCAAAACAGCTTGTCAGCTAGCGAACTCGCTAGCATCGATGAACGAATTGAGGCCGTGATTGCTGTTGTAAGCCAGCGCAAATTGATTAATTCGGCTAGTAAAACAGGCAACAGTTTCACAAAATAGCTCAGCGATTACAGTACAGTGGTTACAACATATCCTATATTCGTTATTCTTGTCGGTATCAAGGCGATCCTTACCTCCGAGATTACCAACTGCCTTGAGAAAACTAACCTGAAAAGCGATCAAATGAACGTCATCTAAATCCGAAATATCCCAGAATCCCCCAACTGCTTCCGGGGTTGTGTTTACTTCCGTAGTGACCTTGTGTATTTTAAGGTCGCACGAAATAACACGAAGATTGATTGACATTAGATACGTATTTCTTTGAATAGCTATCGTTTTATTCGTGTCTAATAATATAGTTTAGATACATGAGATATATTTTGTAAAACGATATGCTCAATTATGTCTATATCATTACCACTCACATGTCGTTTTCCTCGTTCCTCCTTAAATGGTGAACACCTCTTAGCCAGATCAGTATCCTCTTTGCCCACATGTAATCTTAAATCAGAGCATGAGCTGTTGTCACAACTATATGTGGCTAAATGTTCGTAAAGATGAACTTTTCTGACGCCAAAGATGAAATACAACATCTACTCTCTAAAGTAAATCCCCAAGACCTTCCAAGGTTGATTGACTGGATGAAAAACTCAGGTATGAATTGACTGAGTGAAGTCAAAACCAGGCAACTGCAGGCGATCGATCGTCAGACAGCTTCATGTTCTCTCTGAATACGTTTTGGATACATGCTTCAAACTTTAGAATGTAACATGTTTCTCAACAGGTATTCCACCAATAGGCTAGTACACTACAGCCCTTGTAACGATAAACACTCATTGGCATCATACTGATTATAATGCATTGATATCACATTTTACTTCGAATGTGTTAAATAAATGTGTGTTTCAGATGAGCTGGATGATGCATCCATTGACAACCAGAAGGTCACACTAGAGAGCATTTCAGAGGACCTCAGGACTTGTCTTCCTGTGGAGGCAATGCTCTCCTCCGAGACCATGGCCATTCAGAAGGTAAGCTTCATCACCAGGTAGCAAGTGCTTTCAAAATACAGGAAGAGTTTGTTGATACAATTGATAATGTTACATAATATGATACAGATAAACAGTTCTTCCTGATGTAACAGGTGGGGTACGAACTCAGGTCCCCCACATCCTCAAGGCCCAAATGCGACACTTGAGTTTACATGTCTGAGGCAAGGCTACCTCACCATGAGAACATGATCCCAAATCACCTCTACTACACTGACATTTTTCTGATTTTTGTGTATTCACCAGACCCAGCAGAACCCCCAGCCCACAGTGCACGTGGATGCCTTCCTGTATGATGAGGATGCAGTGGACACTCTGTGTGAGGAGGGCAAGATGAGTCGTAACTACTGCCTGCAGTGTGGCTCTCAAAGAACAGCTCCTCTCGGTAGGTCTCCCCCTCAACACTTTCGCCACGACATTCAGAATATATTAAGCGGCTCCACGCTTTACAGGGCCAGAACCAACTAAAGAATATAAAGAAAAAGTCTATTGAAGATGTGAACTTTTCCTTCACAACGATAACAGTCTTTATCGTTGTCTTCAGTTTATGTCTCCTCTCATAGTACTGGTATGTACCTTCAGAGCATAAAACTGAAGGACCTGATGCTTTATATCCACAGGGTTCATCTCTCACTCCTTCTCCATATTGGAGCTGCAGTTCCTGTTCCAACATGCCTTACCAGACCTCACAGGGAGACTGGTGGTGGACGTGGGCTCCAGACTGGGGGCAGTACTCTACGGGGTAAAATACAACTGTGGATCAAGGGAGGCTGGTGGAGGTAGAAATTGGAGGACGGGCTCATTGTAATGTAATGTATGGAATGGAACACATACTTTATATTATTCCTCAGACACACCTTTGCACGGTCATTTCACACCTTTGACATGCATTACAATTAGCCTGTCCTCCGATTTCTACCTTCACCAGCCTCCACTGCTGTGGACGCATAAACCCTTCTATCATATTCGTACAAATCTCTTTACACACAGTTTTTCATTCTTTGGTAATGTAATCTATTGAAGTCATGGAAATAGAATGAAAAGCAGTGTGTAATTTGCACGTACTGACTCAAGATAGCAACATTATTCAGACCCTTCTGTTCCTCTAACATCCAACGTTTGTTTTTCAGGGGTACCTGTACAGTTCGGCTGCTCGGCTTGTTGGGGTGGAGTTCAACGCTGAGTTCGTCAGGCTCCAGAACATGGCTGTTGAGAAGTATGGCTTCAGTGATCGAATACAGGTAAAACTGTTATCATATAGTTTTTTCCTTCATTTCTTCTGGTATGTTTTATTGGAAAGGTGTTATAAAGTCATAATAAATATCTAATATCTAATAAGTGCCACATTCTTTCTCTCTAATTTCTTTAGGTCATCCATGCAGACGTCAGAACTCAGGATTCCCTCATACAGAATGCAGATGTCCTCGTCATGAACAATGTGTTTGAGCACTTCCTGGAGCCCCAGGACCAAATGAAGTAGGTATAACTGGGAAAGACCATCATAAACATATCTACTTGCTCCAGGGGAGGGTGGTGGAAGTAGAAGTTGAAAGACGGGCTCATTGTAATGCATGGAACGGAATGAGGAATGGTATTGAGTTTGATGTACCATGCATTACAATGAGCCCGTCCTCCGATTTCTATCTCCACCAGCCTCCACTGACTTACTCGTCTTATCGTCATCAGATACGGTATATTGGTCAACAACATATTGATTCATATTAATATCTCCCTTTGCTTTTGCAGAGCATGGCAATTTATTATTCACAATTTCCGTAAGAAGGGAGCTCTATTGGTAACCGTCCCCAGCCTCCAGGAATCATTCAGTTCTCTTCAGGTAAATAATACAGACTTGACTGAAACATGTTTGTATCTCTCCAAAGAAAGTTAAAGATTCTGTGCATATGTTAGTTCAATGTTCAGCATTTGGCCTCACTAATCTGTTGTTTTGATGGTGATGGTGATCTACAGGAAGTCATTTTAGTTCTAGATAATGCAGATATAGCATTTCCTCCAAACCATGATTGTCTTTATACAAATACAAATCTTCCACATGAAGAGATGTTTCTAATGTCTAGATTATGTAATGTGGCTAAAACATGTATCATCTGTCAACATACTATTTCCCATGTTTCTAATATATACATTAATGAGTAGTGAATACCTCTAATAATGCTGTGTTCTGCTGGTCCTTCAGGGAGGGGTGGACCCCAGCCGGTGGGTAGAGGAACTCCCCCTGGATTACAATGTCTGTCTGGGGAAGGAAGCGGACGAGGAGGCGTTCAAGGAGATCCACCTCTACAGGGTGCTATGACCCTGACTGAAGACCAATACCCACAAACACACACACAGACTTTGGGTCTTGTAGGGACAGCTCCGGGCATCATGCCCTCTTCTGTGACTCTTCTTGGTTTCTGATGTAGGTTTTGGGTTGGGCAAGGGATAAGGGAGGGGTGCGTTGTTGTTCACTGTTTCTTGTTGTCTTCAGCTTGACTTTGATAAAAACAGACTTTACTTGGTTTGAAAAAAAAGAATTCAACATCAGACTTTATGGCCTATGGAAACGGGCTGCTAGCCAGATGGACTCTGTATTACCATCTGTGCTATGATATAACAGTCAGGATTATCAAGTGGCCACAAGAGACAGGGACTGTGTCTGAATGCTCATACTGTACTTTGATTTATTTAGTAAGTATGCAAGATTAGAAAGTTTTGCCGAATGCAAAATGTACCGAAATTGAGATTGTGTTAGTGTTTCTAACCCTAACCCTAAATGCCAGGATGTCATACTAGCCTTCTATGTAGTATGAATTCACTGCATACTATTCAGGAAGTCCTTTCTGAATTTAGTACCATAATTCAATGGAACAGGTAAGTGAGGCGGGCTTTAGCGAGATTGAACCAACTACCATGAACAACATGGAGTTACTGATGACGATTTCTCTATGAATGAGATGTAGTATGTTGAAATTTATGCTTTCTTTATACATTTTTACTAAACAGTATGGCCTAAATAGTATGGAGTATGCACTATGCAGTAAATACCTTTAGTAATTAGTAGGCAGTACCGTAGGAGCATTCAAATAAGGCCAGGAAGCCCCAAGTATAGATTAGGACAGTGTTTAATGTTAGAGGAATGTAAACTACAAACAGATCCATCTGAAGATCTGACTGCCTTTCATATTTTGTACTAAAAGTAATGTTATATTACAACTTATCTGATTTTAACAAATGTTTACACTGATCCTTGCTGTTGTTTTTAGTTGGAGATTTTTTGCCTCAATAGTATGTCTTTCTACAGAAATGTCAACAAGGCCTGCTTTCTGACCAGTTGGTGGTCCAAAGAAATTGTATGAATTGTTATTTGACAACAACATGACAAGCTCATGCAGGGTTGTTTATTCTCCTTTCTTTCCTCCCTCCCTCCCCCTCTCCTCCCTCCCACACCACCGAAACAGGAAGCAGGGGAGGAGATGGGAGAGCATAATTGAGCAGAGTGTGACTTCACATGGCAGCAGCACAATCACAGTCAGCAACCCTTCACCTTGAGCTTCAGCTGTGCCTCATTTTGACTCTGTGGTCTTAGTAATTACAACCTCATGGGGATTCTGATCTGGCACCTTGAATACAATGCTGCTGTCACCACTGCAGCAAAGTTACAGGTGTAAGTTCCCTGTATGACTCAGACAGAAAAGAGCAGTCATGCCATACTGTATGAAAGAAACTGATGACAGTTAGATTTTCCGAACCTTCTAGAGTGTACCACCCAGGGGAGGCTGTTGGAGGTAGAATCGGAGGATACATGTAATATTGCCTCTTCTGGAGTGTTCTTTATTTGTAGCTCAAATGGTATAACATAGGACAGTGAAATCCAATGAGTGGGACACACAAATGAATTAATGAATTAATAAGTGATAGGGTTAGATAAAAGAAAGTGCTGAAACTCATGTCTGTTATCATCAAGTCAGTTGAGGTCCAGACAGTTGGCCAATACACTTACCCTGAGTTCCTCATTCAATCCTACATTTTATACGCATACCGTTATGATTTTAGTTCCATAATATTGTACCATGCTCTCAAGGTTCTCAGAACCCCACAACATCTCTTCACCCCTTTGAGTTTGATCACAAATTGACGAACAAAATTACCAAGCAGATCATTGGTGGTATCATTCGAGTGACGGGATAATCAGCCAATAGACCTCAAAGAATCATTGCTGAAGCGACGCCCCCTACGCGAGTGAACTAGAGCGGATCAAAACTTGTCGTCAACACGCAATCGGCCCGCGGGAGAAGTAGGGCAGGACTCCGAGTTTTGTATTATTCGAGCGCGGATTATCTTTTCAACGTTACACAACTGGTAAACGTCTCTTGAAATATTACTTTTATATGTGATATTATTGCCAGGTAGATTAAACATCGATTTTTTTTGTTATTAATCTAAGAAATAGATTCTATCTGTCAGTGAGCACATTTTCATGTGGGCAGGATTAACGTCACTTTTGTGTGTGAGTGACTGGAACTGGGAAGCGTGTGTCATTAACAAAGGCTGGATTTCCTCTTGAAATTTCTCGTTGCATCACTCCATTTATATCATTTTCAGGTCACTGTCCTTCGTACGCTTGCGAGTTCATATTAAAGGGTTTTAATGTGAAACTTTCTTTTTACAATTACAGGTTTTCTGGCGTTCTTTTCCCTCCTTTTTTTGAAAGTCTGAAAGAGGACAGCGGAGGAGGCGAAGATAAAGGAAGATGCCGCTTCTCCACAGAAAGCCGTTCGTTAGACAGAAACTCCCAGCGAATCTCAAACCCGATGAAGAAGTGTTCCTTTGCAAAGTCACCCATGAAATCTTCAGAACATACGAGTATGTGAAATTGATAAATTAACTGTTTTCAAGAATGATATCTAGCAAGTTTGTTGACGTTCGATCAAGTGAGGAAAGTTCATATGGGGTTTTAACCAAAGTCAAGTGACAGTCAAGTGACAAGTTAGTTTTACTTACGGCAAACTATCCATATTTCACTTTACTGGGACATCTTTCGCTTGCCGGTTCAGATGGAATTGAGGTGTCACATTTGTTAGCGGGTCAGTTGTAAACAGTCTGGCAACGACAATGGCTTGTTTGGCAGGTGTAGCTAGCCAGATCAGCTAGCAAGCACTGCCAAGGTTAGCTAGCCTAGTACTATCGCTGCTAGTACTACGATTACTACTCGGACTAGCGGGCCTGCTAGCTCGCTGGAGCTAGAAGGTTGCGTTGCCAAGTATCGAAGTTGAAATGAGTCGACTTGGATAAGCTTTGTCATTTTGCATGTGAGAAATAAATGAATATCTTGAACTTATGCACCTTAGAACTTGTTGGGGTATCCATTCTTGTTCAAGAGAAGGACACTCGAGACTGTCTCATCATTCAGTGGGATGTTGTGAGCACCGTCAAAGCTCAGTTGGTTCGCGTGATGAGAAACGTGGTCATGGCTATTGTTGTGAGGCTGTGTTTTGGAGAGCCCTAATTCGAGTCACCACGCAACTATTTCAACACTTCATATCTTGAAATTCTTTTGTAACTTATTTCACAATGACCCGAAGTTAGTTGCCGTTACTTTGTAGGACATATGATTGAAATGCTGACTTGTAGTTGAATGGGAACCATGAAGAGTTAACAACAACAACGGTATCCTTCAGTTTCAGGCCAGAACCAAGTTGTCTTGCTTCTGTATATTTGATAAAGGGGAAGTGTCACATTTATTTTTAATTTTTTAAATGCATTTAATGGATTATGTCTCTTAATTACAAATAATCTATCTTTAATACCTATGGTTTTATAGACATTGTATGTGTTAATCATATGAGCTTCGTGGCTTACGAACACCCTGTCTTGTACCCGACTCTAGTCTAGAGGACATTGAAGTTGTTGCCTGTGCAGAGATGGTGGACAAACTGAGACATCCTCACTAGGGGAGGCTGGTGGAGCTAGAAGGATGGACTTGTAGTGCATGGAATGAGGAGTGGTATCAAACACCATTCCTCATTCCATTCTATGCATTACAATGAGCCTGTCCTCCCATTTCTGCCTCCACCACTGCTTCTCATAGACTTTTCACAATAGGCAGATCAGCAAGGACGTGTTGTTGACCTAGTGCTGGTAAATACAATCTGTTTAAGAGTTCAGGACAGAAGAATGTTCATTGAAATCATCGATGTCTTCACTGCCCTTACCCAAATGTTGTGGTCAGAGAGACACTAGTCGTAATGTGATCTAGTGGAGGTAGAAATCGGAGCACAGGCTCATTGTAATGCATGACATGGAATGGGGAATGGTATCAAAGCCTCCCCTAATGTGGTCATACTGCTGTGTCATTTGAAAGACTTTTCCATTGCCTCCCAATGATATATTGGCCAACTGTCAGCAATTGTATTTTACCTGTCTCGCTCCTAGACTGTAAACTTGCAACGTGCGGTAATGTCAATTACTTCCTGCTATCACTTAATTACCATAGGAAACTTCCATTCAAAGCCCAGTAGTGACTGTAAATGAATGGTCCATTGTTTTCCCTGACAGTGAATTCTTTGAGAGGACCATCCTTTGCAACAGTCTGGTGTGGAGCTGTGCGTTGACGGGGAAGCCAGGTCTGACCTACCTGGAGGCCATGGAGAGTGAGAAGAGAGCCCGTCAGAACCTCCAGAGCTTCCCTACCTCCCTGGTGGTCCCCCTGCTCCACCTGACCACCCTCACACACCGCACACGCCTCACGGAGATCTGCGAGGACGTCTACTCTTATGTCAAAGACAGGTTCTTCCCTGGGGAGATCGTGGATGTCCTGAGCCGCGGTGGAGCCAGGTAATGTGATGGTTTACTGATATGACCACCTCACTGAGGTGATGTCATTTGACTTGATCTCACGATATGACCTCACTGTGTACTGTCTCTGTGATTAAAGAGGTGTTGTATTCCTGATCCGTTGGTATTACATTTGTATTAGTCCACTTTAGAGACGTTCTCCACAAAGCGCGGCTCTAAATATCCACGTTTTGAATATATCTACCAAAGCTTGCCCATCTGAATCAATTACTTTGAGCAAGTGTTTGAGCTCTTTGTACTGACGTATCTTTGCATTTGATGTCTGTTATTACATGGAGTTCCTAAGCTGCACACCAAGTAATTTGATCTGGTTTCCCTTAGGCTGCTAACGAACATCGGTCAGTGTTTGAGGTACTGCTGTTGTCATAGTGCAGCTTTCATGTCCATTTTGGCAACCTGAAATATGTTTCTAAAAATTTATTTATTATGATCTCACAATAAAACGTCACTTTTTCCCCTCTGGCCCTTCTTAGTGAAATTCCCTTGTATGCTCTCGCATGGCCTCACTGCGAAAGTAAGATTACGGGTCTTCGAACGTGTTCTCAGTTCAGCTCTGTGAAGTCTAAACAAATGCTTGGTTGTGAAGGAGTACGGTCGTTGAGTTGGCCATGAACTGTTTGGAGAGGAGACTGAGCACCACTGATATGAGAGGGTGTGTCAAACGCCTGCTTGTTTCTCCCTCAGACAGCGGCCTGCTGTCTACCAGCCTTGACCTGCTAGTCTACCCCTCTCCCCACCAGTTTTTTGGCTAATCCTGTGGCATTTAGTTAAAGTATAATTACCGTGGCATGTGAATTAAATAGCTAGCAGGCAAGGTTCCTCGTCTGTTTCCAGTGAGTGGATCAGTGAGTCAGGCAGCCATCACGGGCCGACCTTGCCTCTCGGAGATAACAGAAGTGAGGGAGTGGGAGGAGCTAGAGCCAAGTGCATTGTGATTGGCCGTCCCCGACACAAGGAGCTGCCCCAGACATCACATCACCGTGGGGGGGTGGGGGACAGGAGGAGCAGAGACAATTGGCGTGTGAGGCAGGCTGCTGCCGGCTCTGAGAGCATTAGTTGGCAGCGTGCTTTGTCAGTTGTTCCTCAGGGCTGCTTAGCCTGATGTGCTTACCGTAAGTTAAAGGTCCATAAGCTGGTTCAGTAGTGTTGGCCTAGTTCTGGCCCGGTACGTTATTAGAGTAGAAACAAGCACAACTGTCAGATCTTGCTTACTTGCTGTGATTGCCTGGCCCAATTGCCAATAATTGTTTTTGTTATCCTTGTTTTAGTCTCTCAAAGACAGACTTGCTCTACATGCTGCACACTCTAGAGTTTGTCAACCATAGCTTGTTCACTGGTTACTGAGCAGTCAGAAGTGGGTGAGCTGTTGGTAAAATTACTGATAAGTCCAATCAGATATCCCAAACGAGCATATCCTGTTTTGAAATTTAAAAACTTCAAACAAGCTTTTTGTTTTTGGACTGTTGCATTGCTAACTTCTAACCGACTAGCTAGCTTCCATAAACAACTGTAGGAAAATGAAAAACAACAGCGTGGGGGTGAGGGAGGAGCTTTCTCAGGCTCAATAGAATTTCGTCCTTTCATCCGTGTTTCCAAGAAGATCAAATTAAATTGGGTTGTTTTTGTTGGACCTCCACCTCAGAATGCATATAGCATAACAGGCTTTTTGTCGAAGAAGCATCGCCTGTGAAAAGAGGCTATCCTTGTTTAAAACCACCCCACTGCCTTTGATATCGCTACAACATGATGTTCAAAAACAGTTCAATAGAAGTGGAACTGGAGCCTCTTATTGTAAATATCAAGTGTTTCATATCAAGTCTTTTCAGAGCTTGCCTTCTCTCTCCAATTAGATGACGGTCAACTTTGAACTTCACCTTGACGTGTTGTGTTGGTATGTTCTGGCTACAGGCAGCCGTGTGAGATCCTGGAGGTGCAGTCTCCCTACTCTAACGGAGCCGTCAACGGACATGCCAAGATCCAGATGGAGGGAGACTCCATCATCATCATCAGCGACAGTGACGAGGAGAGCAAAACCCCCAAACCACAGGCCAATGGGTCAGTTAATCAATCAATTAATCAAGTTTTACTTGCACAGTGATTTTGATTAAAAAAATAAACTGTATGCCACAAAGTGCTTAACAGACATGACCCTAATTCCCCCAAAGAGCAAACAGACACACAGTGGCGGGAAAAAAACCTGTTATTCAGTTGAAACCTTGAAGATGATCTTAACTTGTGACTATTTTCATATGTTTTTTGCTGTAATAGCTTGAATTGACACTAGTGTTTCCCTCTCATGTGGACTACAGCAAGAAGAAGAAATCCCTGAACCCGTCGGTGTTCAAGTACAAAGTGAGACCCGTCAAGATGGAGGCTGCTGAGCCCCTATTGGCCAAGGCTGGTCAGATGTGTCGCAAGAAGAACACTATCTCACGGGAGAGGCTGAAGCTGCTGCTGAAGCAACACTGTGAGCCACAAAACGGATCTATCATGCTCAAGGTATTCAAATACAACTTTATTTATCGTCTAGTTTTATTGCTGGCCTCGTGATTTAACTCTAAGATTCCCTAATTTGGGTGTGTTTCCTCCCAGGCGTCTACTGTAGCCAAGTACAACCTATCAGAGCAGAGCTTCTCCCAGTACTTCCCTGACGAGCCGCCCGTCTTCGTCTTCAGCCCTCCTGGGAAGGTGCGGGGCAAACGGCCCAGCGACGCCTCATCTGGAGAGGTGATGATTGACTATGTCCCAGAGGTGTCATTTTACGTGTGTGTTTGTGTGTTGATGCAAGATAATTATCATCATTGATTTGATAATTTCAATGTTGCATTTGGTTGGATTGATGAAACCTTCATCTCAAGAATCCATTGTCTTGTCATGTTCTGCAGTTGGGACATAACTTTTTGAAGGCAGCAGAGGAGAAGCTTCGTCTGATGCAGCAGAAAGAGGAGATGATGGCTACAGGTGAGTCCACTCGTTTACATAAGCAATAACGCCAGAGAGGCTGTGATTTATTGTGATGGGTAGGGGGAGCCCACTAGATCACAATACATTATGTTACATATCATGACGCTTTCCCAGACACAGATTAATTCTACTCTTGTGGAAATTGTGAATTGAACATGGTCTTAAATCCAGGACTAGGCTTAATCTGGGTCTTGGAAACAAGCCCTGCGTGGAAGAAGCACGGCTGGTGGAGAGAGATCATGAGGACGGGTCCCCTGATAAGAAGCCTTACTAAGAGATTTGGCAGTCCCACTGGTTTACTGCCAGGCCTCAGCCCTCATTGGCTAACCAATGTTCTTTCTTTGGTTTAGCGCAAGAGAGGGACAAATTAAAGAGGGAGAAAGACAATAACTTGGAGGCCAGGAAGAAAGAGAAAGAGGACAAAGAGAAAAAGAAAGAGGAACTGAAGAAGATGTTTGAAGAAGAGAAGCAAAGGAGGAAAGAAGAGAAGGAACGCATGAAACTGGAGAAGGACAAAGTGAGTGACTTTCAGTCGATTTTTCACTTGCACTTAAACACCACGCATGTGCCCCATATGTGTTATATAGGCTGTAGTGCATTTCTCATGATTGAAAAAACCTCCCTACAGGAACGAGAGAAGCTGAAGGAGGAGAAGAAGAAATACGCGGAGCGCCTGAAGATATGGAGCAAACCTAGAGAGGACATGGAGTGTGAAGACCTGAAGGTAAACAAACATGCAAGACAAAAGTGGAAGATAAAATGGTGCTCGACAGAGGCAGAGGACAACAAATAAGAGATATGGAGTGGCCACAAATAGAATGCAAGTTTTTTTTTAATGGGTAATCAAATACATGGTGCATAGACTCAACCACATAGTCCCAGTAACAGAGCGGAACAAGTGGTTAACTGTAAATCACACACACAACCACATTTCAACAAGCGTCTTTGTCTTTTGGACACCCCATATCTTTTATTTGGTAAACAAACATAAACGTCATCAATTACTATTTGGGGGGGGGGGGGGGAGAAAAAACCTGAGCGGAAATATACAGTACACTGGTGACACACTTGTGTCTAGAAACATAGTGTTTTACTTGGTGGATCACAGCATGTAAAAGGCTTCATGTGGGTCTCTCAACACGTTTAGGAACCGCTCGCTTGTGTGGGTTCTCTTAGGGAATTGGTATGTTCATGCTTCCTGACTGACCCTGTATCTACCCTCTGATTGGCTGTTCAGGAGCTCCCTAGGCCGGTCCCAGTGAAGACGCGTCTGCCTGCTGAGCTGTTTGGAGACGCTCTCATGGTGCTGGAGTTCCTCAAGGCCTTGGGAGAGCTGTTCGACCTGAAGGATGAGTTCCCAGATGGCATCACACTCGGTCAGAAAACACTCCTTTCACAATCCTTTATTCTGTGCCTCGTAGTTGTTGTTTCTCCTTGGGACATTGTCTTTGTAAGCTTGATGATCACCTTAAACTGTCGGTCACACGTGTCTGTTAAACCTGTATGTCTCTGTTAGAAACTACAACTTGTCCACAGCCTTGACTTATCTACCACAAATCCTTAGTCCTTTAAGATCCATTATCCTAACAATCCATAACCTCCATCCAGCCCCTATGTGCTCCTATTATGGTGCTTATGCTTTGTGTTTAATAAATATTGAATTATTATTATTGGAAACACTGCCTCCTGGATCAGCTGTTACGCTCTGACCAGTGTACCCACAGTCTCTGATCCTACTCCTGATCTAACATACAATCCTCTGCTCTCCAATACAATCCTTCTTTTCATTGGTATTGTGACAGTGTCATATTGTCTATAACACATTTGTGTGTGTGTTACAGAGGTTCTTGAGGAGGCGTTGGTGGGGTCCGACCCCGAGGGTCCGCTGTGTGAGCTGCTGTTCTTCTTCCTGTCAGCCATCTTCCAGGCGCTTGCGGAGGAGCAGGAGGAGGTGGCCAGAGACCAGGTGGCTGAGGCTGACACTAAAGGTGAGACAACACGGGTATCAACCAGGGGAGGCTGCTGGAGATAGAAATCGGAGGACAGGGGAGGCTGCTGGAGGGAGAAATCGGGAGGACGGGCTCATTGGAATGCATGGAAAACATTAGCACACTCTTGCAACAGGTGCTTAGGAGAAGATGAAACAACTGTTTCTGTCACTTCAAGCAGAGAATGTGTGTTAGTCCAGTTAGATAATAAGTGCCGAATAGATCCTCTTGTCTAGTGCCTAATTCTTTAGACTATTGACACCTTCTGTTCCCATCTTGGTTCCCCCAGACCTGAGCGAGGCCCTGGATGACGATGCAGACCCCACCCAGTCAGCCATCAGTGCTGTGGCCTCCATGGCTGCTGCCTGGCCACAGCTACACCAAGGTGAGAGGCCAGAGACACTGCTGGGGAACACAACACTGTGGGAGGGAGGACAGTCAGCATGGTGGTTATTCACAGGGTTCCTACACAGATCTGGAAAGTCTGGAATAAAATATTTATCATTTCCAAGACCTGGAAAAGTATGGAAAACACACACAAAATAATTGACTTGTCTGGAAAACTGTGATTTCAGACCTATGCCATATTCTTACCAGACAAGTTCAGAATGGAATTTAATGTTAAAGCCAGATACACAGGTCTACGTTGCTGCGTTATGTAGCTTGAGTCTGGTTAATGTTTGAGAGGTCAGGACGCAGATAACGCTACACACATGCACATTTTTCACAGATGTGCCGAAAACACAACCCACAAATCAACTGGGCAGTCTGAAAATGTAGGTCTGGAATTTTTAAATGGAAAATGTGTAGGAACCCTGTACTGATGACCTACCGAGCTTTATTTATTATTTGGCTGGCCATGTAGACCCAGATTCAAAACCATTCCTGGTTTAAAGACCATGGAGAATCTCAACTGAGAGTGCTTTTTAGCCCAAGAGAAGGCTTAAATGTGGGTCTGTGGAAACTGCTCCATAGAATTAATTTTTTAAAAGCCACTACAAATAGGTGATTTGAAGGTTGGTATGCTGCAGGAACAGAAAGTAAGCAGATTACTCTGCATAGCATATGATTCCTTCCCTGTAGATGCCACACATACCAAACACTTCTTTCTTTCCCCCCTCATTCCATCCCTCCCTTCTCCCTCCCTCCCCCAGGCTGTAGTCTGAAGCAGTTGGACCTGGACAGCTGTACCCTGTCAGAGATCCTGAGGCTCCATCTCCTGGCCTCAGGGGCCGACTGTAACTACACCAACGCCAAGTTCCGCTACCAGAAGCAGGGAGGGTTCGGCCTTACAGACGACCCCTGCGTGGAGCTGAGGCTGGCCAACCCTGCCCTGCTCAAGAGGCTGTCCTGTACGGCCGTCTACGACCTGCTGCCAGGTGAGGCTCTTCTCATGGAGGGAGGCTGTCTACTCTGAGAGGAAGACATGCACATGTCTCACACATACACACACACATCACACCATACATATCACACCATACATATCACACCATGCATATCACACCATGCATATCACACCATGCATATCACACCATGCATATCACACCATGCATATCATGCGTACAAACATCATACACATACAAACACACCTCACACACATACAGTACACATCACACACACATCTCACGCATACATTTACATTTTACATTTATGGCATCTAGCAGACGCCTTTATCCAAAGCGACTTACAACAAATGCATCTGTCGAAGTAAGTGAATCATCTATCCATCAGTCATCATAAGAAAAAGTAATCTATGCTAGGACCAGGGGCTATTGGCAGTCACAATGCTAGAAGAAGGAGTACAGTACACACTCGCACATATATACACACACACACATTTGTAAGTTATATTTTTCAAGAATCAATCGCCATAAATCATTAATTCAACAACACAAAAAGTATTAAAAAGAAATATGATTAAGATGATTTTAGTGCTACAAAGGTTTCAGGAAACTGGGCTTGTGATAGTTGCTGTTAAACATGTATGGAGTGTTCCTAGAGTGGTACCTAACTAAATCCTGTGTCCTGTCCCCGCAGGTGAGAAGCTGAAGATCCTGCATGCCATGTGTGGGAAGCTGCTGACGCTGGTGCAGACCAGGGACTTCATAGAGGACAGCGCTGACGAACAGAGACAGGCCAAACAGGAGCTCAGAGAGCTGAAGGCTGAGCAACACCGCAAGGAGAGGGAGGAGGCCGCATACAGGTACACACACACACACACACACGGCAGGGAGAGGGAGGAGGCCGCATACAGGTACACACACACGCACACACACACACACACACATGGAAGGGAGAGGGAGGAGGCCGCATACAGGTACACACACACACACACACACGGCAGGGAGAGGGAGGAGCCTGCCGGGATATAGGGACACACACACCCACAGTGGGGATAGGGAGAAGGTTGTGTACACACACCCACAGTGGGGAGGCCGCATACAGGTACACCCATACATACATACACACACACGGCAGGGAGAGGGAGGAGCCCGTCGGGATATAGGGGGGGGGGACACACAGTGGGGATAGGGAGATGGTTGTGTACACACACACCCACAGTGGGGAGGCTGCAAACAGGTACATCAGGGTCTACAGGGTCTAATGTTTCAACATTTCCTCTCAGAGTTCGTAAAAGGAAGGAGGAGAAATTAAAGGAACAAGAGATGAAACTCAAAGAGCTTCGGGAGAAACACGAGAAGCTGAAGGAGCAGGAAGCTCACAACGGAACAAGGTTTGTCAACTTGATGTGTAGACTAATGCATTGTGGTTGAAAACTCTGCCAAAATAACAACAAAGTGATCTTTAATGATCTTTTAATATTGTTTTCCCCAGAGAGGGTGTTGAGGACATGAACACGAGCACGGAGAGCCATGGAGAACACCAGACGGAGGACGAGGAGGAACACGCACCCCACAACAAGGCCAAGAGAGGTACTGGTCTCTGGTCACGTCTAATTATAGCCTCACATAAACCTAGTATGCTGCTACCACTTCAACCACTCTAACCACTCAGGCCCCGGCCACCAAAGACAATAATGACAGACTGAGCCAATGGTTTCTCTATGGGAGTGTTGACAGACATCCGAAGTCCATGTCAGTTTTGTGCGTTTTGGCGTTAAACTTTTCACAGTCCGCCAATAAATAAAAAAACAAGGTTATGTATTGAGCTGCTATGTAGCATTGTTCAATTGCTAGGTTGTTTCAAAACGCCACCCCCACATTCTACGTATCCAATAGTGGTTTAATACATGCAAACATCAGTTTTCTGGTGGATTCGTGTGGCTGGGGCTTTAACTGGTGGGCTCGGTCAGAAATTAAGATATTCACAAACTAAATGTGTGTGAGAGTATGACCTCCAGACTTGTTCTTGGAACTGTGTTATTATTCATCTCTATATTATAAATGTTTGTCTGCCCTGGTACAGTCCCTTGTGTCTGTTGTCACACCATGTCCTATGTCTCCTTCAGTGAAGTGCAGCTTCCCCTTATTGCCGTTCGAAACAATATCCAGGGTTCTCCCCAAAGAGTGGCGCTGCGCCACCTTGTCCACTAGGCTCCGCCACTATGTATACATTTCAGAGCAAATGAAACAGACTTAGTAATGATAGAGTGACTATCTTTGATCGCCAATGACAATGGTGTTATTTTTGAAGAATGAATAAATGCGAGTCGGTTTTAATAATACAATCTAGCGCCACCTTGTTCAAAAATCCTGACACCCTGTGATCGTCTCCTCCAGGTAAGGGCGTGAGCCCCAAGGAGAAGCAGTCGGAGCCCAAGGAGGAGGATGCGTTTGTGGGCCTGAGCCCGGAGGAGCTGCAACAGCAACAGCAGAAAGAGAAGGAGCTGCAGGAGAGGATCCAGAAGGCTGCAGCCACCACCTACATCCTGCCTCTGGGCCGGGACAGACTCTACCGCCGATACTGGCTCTTCCCCTCCACCTCCGCTCTCTTCGTCGAGGACGACTACTTTGGTCTGACGGAAGACATGCTGCTCCCACAGCCTGCCCAGGAAACTAAGATGGAGGAGATGGGGTCGATAAACGAGGGGGCGTCTGCGGAGCCACAGGACCTCTCTTTCAGAAGGTTAGTTAGTCAGAGTTGTGAATGCTTACACAGTATTTACACAATTAGTAATTTTTAATATCTGAAAAGTGGAGGTAAAAAATGTGTAACCTGTCCCTCTGTGAAATTCACATTCCACATCTTCCCCCCCCAAGCCCCAGCCTGGAGCGCGTCCCTGAGCAGCCCCAGCCCGTCCAGACCAGCTCCCCGCGAGTCAACCGTCCCAACCAGTGGTCCTTCTATAGCTCGGCCCAGGAGGTGGAGCAGCTGCTGGAGGCCCTGAACCCCCGCGGCTACCGGGAGAACAGCCTGAAGGAGGCTCTGCTGCAGGAGAGGGAACGCATCAACCAGCTCCTCAGCATCTCCGCCGCTGACAGATACAACCACACAGGTACTGATATGCTTACACGCGCGCACACACGCAGGAGAGGGAACGCATCAATTGGCTGCTCAGCAGCTCCCCAGCTGCCAGATACGCACGCACACACACACACACACACCTACCTTCTGGTGTCCTATGTGTTTGGGGATATTGACTATATTATGTGTGTGTGTATGGTATTTGTAGATAAACCAGAGGCTGCCGGGGTTAAAGCTGGGCCAGTGAAGTCCAAGAGTAGCGTCGCGTCCGTCCCAGAGAACAGTGCTCCTGCGGAGAGTTTCATGGTGGCCAGGCTCCGAGACCTGCTGCTGGACATCGAGGACCGCATCTACCAGGGCACCCTGGGGACTGTCAAGGTATGCTACAATACAGGAGAGACAGGGGAGGCTGGTGGAGGTAGGAATCGGAAGACGGGCTCATTGTAATGCACGGAATGGAATGAGGAATGGTATCAACTGTGAGATCTCCTTTTTACAGTAAGAATGAAATGAAGCTCCTGATTTTCAGTGTGAATAAAGGTCACATCTGCACGTGACTCACTGCAGATCTTGGTCAGCTGTCTTTCTGTGCTTAACTAACTAACTGCCCAAGAATTCCGGAAACACTCACCACCTACAGCGCCAAGTGTTTATGTGATATTTACCTAGCAATAATACTATGAGTGGCTGCAAAATGAAGCATCATAATTTATGCATTTTTGGTGAATGAAGTCATCCGTTCGTCTAGAATATTGACAATTTGGGTGACTTTGTTAAAATCATGATTTTGAAGGGAGGAGGGAGGGTGTGACTGACCAGCCCAAGGACCCACTCTTCTGACATTCAAGTCTTGGAACAGCTTCTGGTCACCTGTGAAATGCTTTGGCATGCACAAAGTTTTGTTTTGATATGCACATAAACCATGGGGGGTAGAGGAGGCTAAAAGCTTGAGTTTTAAGCACAGGAAAGGCCCGGAGTGACTGGAAAAGCAACTGGCCTTGGCACGCTCAGCGTTGGCACCGCTGTCAAAATGGGGCTATTGTCATTCAATGTATTTAGCTCCCGAGTGTTGAGTCTGATGATGCCCTGTAGATTGTCCCTGGGGCTGGGGGTCAATAAAGTTGTATTGAAAAGCCACTGTTTGATATTGTGCTGACTGGTGTGATGTTTGCCAGGTCATGGAGAGAGGTGCGTGGAGAGCGGCCCTAGAGGAAGGACATTATGAACTACTGACCCCGGACGTGAAGGAGAACGGAGTGATGGTGAAGGGAGAGAATGGAGAGGTGGAGGACATGGAGGTGGATTATAGCCACCTGAAATCCAGCGCCAAAGACAGGTAGATGCAACTAAGTCTACTGTACAACTGCCTGGCTTGTACGCAATCTGACATTGTGCACTACAGTGGTAAGGGTTAGGGGGCATGTTTTGTAGGGTGTTGGGGCTAGGGGTCGTGTTGTGTAAGGGTTAGGGGTCGTGTTGTGTAAGGGTTAGGGGTCGTGTTGTGTAAGGGTTAGGGGTCGTGTTGTGTAAGGGTTAGGGTCGTATTGTGTAAGGTCTAAAGGCTAGGGGTCGTGTTGTGTAAGGGTTAGGGGTCGTGTTGTGTAAGGGTTAGGGGTCGTATTGTGTAAGGGTTAGGGTCGTATTGTGTAAGGTCTAAAGGTTAGGGGTCGTGTTGTGTAAGGGTTAGGGGTCGTGTTGTGTAAGGGTTAGGGTCGTGTTGTGTAAGGGTTAGGGTCGTATTGTGTAAGGTCTAAAGGCTAGGGGTCGTGTTGTGTAAGGGTTAGGGGTCGTGTTGTGTAAGGGTTAGGGGTCGTGTTGTGTAAGGGTTAGGGTCGTATTGTGTAAGGGTTAGGGTCGTATTGTGTAAGGTCTAAAGGTTAGGGGTCGTGTTGTGTAAGGGTTAGGGGTCGTGTTGTGTAAGGGTTAGGGGTCGTGTTGTGTAAGGGTTAGGGTCGTGTTGTGTAAGGGTTAGGGTCGTATTGTGTAAGGTCTAAAGGCTAGGGGTTGTGTTGTGTAAGGTCTAAAGGCTAGGGGTCGTGTTGTGTAGGGTGTTGGGGCTGGACAGGACCTCTAACTCAGAACTTCATTCCCCGTGTGGTATTGTGCAGGTTACAGGAGCTGAAGGGAGAGTGTTCCAGCGCCACGTCCACCGGTCCCAGCACGCCTCAGCTGGTCAACAACACCGTCCACTTCCTGGCCCAGGCTCTGGCCCAGATAGAGCGAGGCATCGAGAGGAAGTTCCTGAAGGCTCCGCTGGGTAACGCCACTTCCTTGTTGCTCCCATTAGAAGTTAGGCCCAGAGTTTTTCCTTACCAGTTATTCCACATCAGGTGTGTTGATCAGGAAAGGCTCCTAACCATACACATCAGGGGTCAGTTTCCCGAAAGCTTCGTAGCTGAAGTAGTACTTAATTTCTCCCCACAACCCAGCCGTAAAGCCCACATAGAGTAACCATTTTAAAATCAATGTTTGCAGGTCAATCTGCGGTGTGTGAAAGAAGGAAATTTCGTTAAATTAAGAACTTTGCTGGTCTAAGAGAGGCAATGGGCTTTGATCATCAAATAAAATAAAGTACTACGTAAGCTACAAAGCTTTCAGGAAACTGACTATGGTTGTATGTCTGCTTAGACCTGTTATTTTCACACCCTAAACACCAATGGCACTATGATTATTCGTCTGGGTAGACAGTTTCCACATGCGTAACTGGTTATTAGGGAGGTCCATTTAAAGCTTCTGATTCTATCTTACGGCATGATGAGTAGTTCTCCTGTAGACATGTTACAACATTGCCCTGCGTTTAACACACCCTCTCCTGCTTTCACCAGGTGATGAAGACTCCAAGAAGGACCAGAAGGCCAAGAAGAAGGACAAGAAGAAAGATGAGGATCAATCCAGTGACAAGGATGGTAAGGAAGGACAAGTCAGCACCTACTGAATGAAACTGATCTTGGAGGCAGAATCAGCCCTGCGAGTCATGAGCTAGTTGGTTGAGTTGACTGTTTTTGGCCAACTGTTTTGTTAGGCCTGATTCGATGTTGAGCAAGATCTGTTGATCAAATAAGTGTGTGTGTCTGTCTGTCCCACCCTGTCAGACGGCAGTGACAGTGGTCGTGGGGTGAAGACGGTACAGGAGCGTTGGAGGGAGTCTCTGCTGTGCTGTTCCAGCCTGTCCCAGGTGTTCCTCCACCTGTCCACCCTGGAGCGCAGCGTCATGTGGTCCAAGTCCCTCCTCAACGCCCGCTGTAAGGTCTGCCGCCGCAAGGGCGACGCCGAGACCATGCTGCTGTGTGACGGCTGTGACCGAGGACACCACATCCACTGTGTCAGGCCCAGACTCAAGGTAGGGGCAGTTCTGTCTCTCTCTCTCTCACACACACACACACACACATCTTTCCAGAAACAAGCTGGAGCCTCTATCAACTAGACACTTGTGTAGATCTGACAGGATTTCATAGCAGAGCATACCCTGTTTGCCTTATCTGGGCAGAGTGGTGTATTAGAACAGTGGCGCCAATGAGCTTCACACAGTTCCATATAGCTTTCTGGTTAAACTTCTTGATTTACCCAATGTAAAAATGCTCCTTTGTTACAATGTAAAGGAACTATTTGGCTTTGGCCAATAGAAAATGTACCCCTTCATTGGCGCATTCACTCTTCCTTATGGAACAGTCTGGGTAGTAACACTAACTCTGTGTAGCAGGCGTGTAGTAACTGTGTAGTAACCTGCGCTGCTGTGTGTGGTGTCCAGGCTGTCCCTGGCGGAGACTGGTTCTGTCCTGAGTGCCGTCCTAAACAACGGGCCAACCGCCTCACCTCACGCCAGCGCTCCTCTGTCGACTCTGAGGAGGAGGTGGAGGAAGAGGAGGAGGAGGCGGAGGAAGAAGAGGATGAGGAAGAATCAGAAGAAGAGGAATCTGAGGAGGAAGAGAGCGAGGAAGAAGAGGAGGATGAAGTGAAGCAGAGGTGTGTGTGCGTGGTCGGACCATCACTTTTGTTTTGAGTTGGTAATGAAATTAACCAACACAAACGCCACATTATCCCAAAACATGCTGTGTTTATTCAGAATGTTATGTAATTTTCCTAATTTTCATTTCTCCAGTGTCATTAAAAAGGGTCGAGCTGCAGTGAAACTCCCCCCACCCACCAAAGGAGGGCGCTCTACCAGCAAATCAAAACAAACCAGCTCTGGTCATTCCACGCCCAAACAGGCCACACCCAAACAAGCCACACCCAAACAGGCCTCCGCTGGGAAGGCCGGGTCCAAGTCCTCAGGAAAGAAACCCACCTCCACACCCACCCCTGTGTCCAATGGTAGACCCCCTCCCCGGGCAGGCAGCAGGGTCAGTGCCAGGCTTAGCCTGGAGGTACTGGCCACCAACGGGACCTCCGGCAAACAGACCCCCTCTCCCTCTCAGGCAGAGTCCCGCAAGAGGCCCCTGGCAGGTAAGACCAGCTCCAGAGATGGTGGACGTAGTGGTTGGTAGTCGTGTTTGCAGCAGTGACGCCTGTTACAGTTGCCTTTGTCTGAAAGTATATTTTTTAAATATACTATTAATGGCTGATTACATTAATTGCTTTTCAGTTGATTAGGAGGAAACTGTCCTCAAGTATCACATGTAATGAAGTATAATTCCCTCATTTGGAACAGACTTCTCGGTTAACATCAGGGGAGGCTGGTGGAATGGTATCCCATTCCTCATTCCCATGCATTACAATGATCCCGTCCTCGGATTTCTGCGTCCACCAGCCTTCCCTGGTTAACATTAATATGAAGAGACTGAAACGTCCTTCCATATGCTTAGCTCAGACTTACTTACACTGTGGTACAGCTTATAGTCGTTTCTCTGAGTTATTCACCCTACGCTGCTATTCCCATGTCCCTCCAGCAGAGGTCTCCCCCAAGCCCAGACTGGTCCTGACGCCCTCCGTGTCCTCGTCGTCCAATCGCCGCAGCTCTGGGAGGAACCACGGTGTCCACGAGCTGTCTGCCTGCGAACAGCTGACTGTGGAGCTTGTCAGGAACCAGGATAGCTGGCCCTTCATGAAACTAGTCTCCAGGACTCAGGTAATACACGCACGGAGAGACAGGCAAGCACAGAGATAGATATATATATATATATATATACACACGCATATCATGCAGACATTTATTCATATACACGCTCAATCATACACTCACTTACCCAGTCACTCAAACAAACACACACACACACACACACATAATGCAGACACACATACACACATGTTCCTACCTGTTGTTTACTTGGTTTGTATGTCCTCACATTTCCATAGGTACCAGACTATTATGACATCATCAAGAAACCCATCGCTCTGAGCACGATCAGGGAGAAGGTCAACAACTGTGACTATAAAACGGCCGGTAAGCTCATATTTCACTTGATTTCAACACAACATTAAATCATATATCCTGGACCATCTCCAACAGCTTTAACTCTGGATTGGATTGCATTATTTTCCACTGCAAACTACAATGTTTATGTCATTTGTCAGTCAGACTTGGGTTGAAATGGTATATATTATTATTATTTTTAATATTTAAAGTGTGCTTGATTTTAAGTTTTGCCCGGCACAATGACAACAATAGAATCACTGGCGTGTACCTCATCTCTAAGGCGATGTTATTGTCCTCATCCCACAGGAGAATACATTGAGGACGTGGAGTTGATGTTCACCAACTGTCTGCAGTACAACCCCCGACACACCAACGAAGCTAAAGCAGGCCTCCGCCTCCAAGCCTTCTTCAACTCTGAGCTCCAGAGCCTGGGTCTAGCCGACCGGACCACTCCTCCACAGAAACGCACCAAGGTGTAACCTGACTAACACCAGATCCCAAACCCACCCCTAGTCCCCTGTCCCCTCATCCCTACAGTAGGCACTTGACTTGTGTAGGTCTGAGGAGATAGAATTGGTGTAACCTGGTTGAGGTAGAAATCGGAGGATGGGCTCATTGTAATGAATGGAATGAGAAATGGTATCACACGTGCATTACAATGAGCCTGTGCTCCGATTTCTACGTCCACTAGCCTCCACTGGTGTAAGCTATATAGCAGACAGCTCTTGAATATTCCCAATATTGCTTACACCTATGTAATCCTATTGGATCGGACAGGGAGTAGGAGCCAGGGGTTTATTTGGGATTCAGGGCAGCAAGACTGAGACTGCATTGAAGGTTCCCATCAGCTGGAAGTTTGAACATTCCCAAAGCAATACGACTGTGTCCAATACATCCTCCCCTCTCAATATGATGCAGAACCACTAGCTGTGAAAGTATTTGCACTGAATATTCAGAACAACAGTCCACTCTATTCGTATTCACTCAGGGAAAACGAATTGTGATTTGAACAAAAATCGAAAAAAGGTTTTGACCAGTGCATTTAGATTTTGTGTCTTTGGCTGCATTTCTAGACTACTATTGATGGGCACATACTTTTCTTACGCAACCTCAGGTTAACTTTGATGAATTAGGTTTTACAACTTAAAGGACTGTTTTGCGTTTGTGCGTTTCACAGTAGAGGACCAGTAGAGAGATTTCTAATCAACTGTTTCAGGTTTCCATTCTCAGTGAAACACTACACTGGAATTAATCTCATTTATTATTCTGCATCAACTGTTCTGTGATCCCTTTTATTATTTGTTGGTTATTTATTTAGTTTTGAATGTAAGAATTTGCTTTATTTATGAGATGTTTCTTTCTTTTTTATATAGACCATGTTTTGTTTTTGTAAAGAATTATTGGCATAGTTTTCAGTTCAGACTTTAGACAACTGTTTGGGGTAGGGTTTAAATACTGAGTGTTGTCCCCCTACCTTTCCCACCTCTGATTTGTACTTGCTATCGTGTACATTTTCTCTGTATGTAAAAATAAATTGACTTGTTTAATATTTCTTGGTTTAATCTCTTCTATTTGAAGCAAATGTCTCAAAAGTAATTTAATGGTATACAAAGACACCATAATAAGATATTGAAGGTTAAAAAGTGAGGTATATAAATCTGTGTTTAGAGTTCCATGAAGTCAGAGCAAATTCATACTTTCTGATCAAAGAGGAGACACAACTTTGATAGGCAGCTGAAAGAAATGTGGTCCGATGTCTTGAAAAGAAGTGGCACTAATTTTTATGGTGAGCTATTTATTAGGCAAATAAATGAAATAATCTGATGTCTTTGAACTCAAGCCTAGAAGTAGGAATGAAGTCTGCAAGTCATTGCAGCGACTCATTGTCAAGCACATGTCACAGGGCAGATCCCTTCCAATCCCATTCCTGATCCCGCCTGTGCGATGGCCCATTCCCGTGCGCCCCTTGCCTCCCCCTTTCTCGCTCTCTCCCATACACACGGTCGGTCGCCCACATTCCCTCATACCTCTTTGGCCCTTCACATTTCTCTATTGTAACAGCAAACCTCACCTCACCGACGATCGGACAACATGGTAAGACTACTACTTGTCATAGCCGTTTGGTTGCTTTCAGTTGCGGTGGACAGATTTAACTTTTTACAACTTTGTCGGCATTTGGGGGTCTCTTCGACTTTAGTACTAGTAAGTTAGCGGCGCGCTTGCTAGCGGTATAACCAACGTTTATATTGCATGTTATAGTGAACCATTCCATTGTGGTGTGCTGTCTAATGTCTGTTTCATACTATTCAACATAACCGTGATTTAGTTTATGAAATGAGTTCCAATTTAGGATTGCCACCAGGCCTCGCAGCCTTAGGCGGCCATTTTAACCTAATTATAGCCGCAGTCCTCGATCTAACGGTAATCACTCTCTAGCAAGTTAGCTAAACTTTGGATCGTGCGTCTACCGTTGGGTTACTGGGAATGGATTTGTTCATGCGCTAGCCGCTAGGTAAAGTTATCTTATGATTGGGAGACAGTTGTTAGCCTGCTTGTTTGCTAGCAAGTGTGAAGTGGTCTGGACTACACCCATGCGGATTTTTAAGCTTGTCACTGTCAGAGAAGATTCTCTTGCGGGCCGCTTTGACACATGGAGTGAGTGGCTGTGAGATAGCCTGCGGTTCCCATTCCCATTGACTGTGTTGCAGGGTTAGGGTTCTAGTCAACAGTGAGCCTCTTGCACACTGACAGAGGACAGCTCACTAGGTAGATACTAGCTCAGACAGCCAGTGTTGGAATGTCCTATTGCTCACTCGCTTACTACTGGTGTGATTGTCATCTTCAATAGAGATGAGAGGTTATGTCAGCTGGCCGACTACCTCTGTGAAGCAAGCATGTGAGTCAGCAGGTGTGTGTGTGTGTTCATTCCTGTGTCTCAACCTCTAAACAGTGTTGATTCACCCCTGAATGAGTAGAGGGGGAAATCAATGCAGTCATTGCTGTCTATAGTGTATGTTGCTTCTATTACCAAATACAGCCTTCAGAGTCACCTTATATGCTGGCAGGCTATTCCATTCTTTATGCTAATGCTGTAAGCTGGCCTATAGCCTTTGTCCAGTCAGTGTCCACATCATAAGGACTCAGGATAGGGGTGCCTGCAGTGTGGACTTCAGTGCTGATATTGTGCCCTGTCCCTCTGCTATACAGCGTACCAGAGATGTTCAATATTGGGGCTTTGATGGAGGCTTTCGATCAATGGAGGCTAGTGCAGGTAGAAATTAGAGGACAGGCTTGTTATAATGCATGGAATGGAATGATTCCTTATTCCATTCCATGCATTACAATGAGCCCGTCCTCCGATTTCTGCCTCCACAAGGCTCCCCTGCTTTCCATGTGAACCTCTCTGTTCCCCCCTCTCCCTAGGCCTCTGGCGTCACTGTCAACGAGGAAGTCATCAAGGTGTTCAACGACATGAAAGTGAGGAAGTCCTCCTCCACAGAGGATGTGAAAAAGCGTAAGAAGGCGGTGCTGTTCTGTCTGAGCGAAGACAAGAGGAAGATCATCGTGGAGGAGGGCAAGCAGATCTTGGTCGGGGACATCGGGGAAGGGGTGGACGACCCCTACGCCTGCTTCGTAAAGCTCCTACCTCTCCATGACTGCAGATATGGCCTCTACGATGCCACGTATGAAACAAAAGAATCCAAGAAAGAAGACTTGGTATTTATATTTTGGTATGTTTCTTGGTTGTTGCTTTAGTTAGGAAGGGTGTGTTGTGACTGTGGTTCGATGGAAATGTCATTGTAGGCCCCCCTAAAAAGTCTAAATGATCTACGTTGGTCCACTTCCAAAGAGTTATTGGAGACCTCCAAGAGTCAATGTGTTTGAGCCCTATTGCTATATTGACTAATGTTTGCATAGATCAATGTTGTCAACAGCTTGTCTGGTTGCTTGGGAGATAGTTGCTAGCCACTAACTTAAGTCATATAAGCGGTCCTCAAAAGAGCAGAACCCTGTTTTTATACCAAGGACCGGCAAAATATGGGAGGAAGAAATATCAGATGATTTGTGAAATACCGGTAGCTGCTGCTTCCATTTTAGTTTGAGTGAAATAATTCCCTCCTCCCCCTCATTCCAGGGCCCCTGAGGGCGCTCCATTGAAAAGCAAGATGATCTATGCTAGCTCTAAAGATGCCATTAAAAAGAAGTTCACAGGTCAGTACAAACTGAATTGTCATAACATGTCATAACAGGAGAAGTTTTTATTCATTTTTTTTTCTCCTTGAGATTGCACTGTTGAGAGGTAACTCGCAAGTAAGCATTTCAATGCACCGTTTACATCCTGTATCCTGTGCATATGACAAATAAACTTTGATTTGATTTGACCCAGTGTTGCATAACATACTGTAAATATCTTCTGTTCAGTAACATATGATCTGTCGATGCAAGCAGTGTCCTAAGAACCTTGTATTGCTGTTTTTAACTTTTTGGCTAAATGCATTTTAAAGCTATGTTCATCTATATTCATGACTGTATGGCTAATTAAAAATATAATTGAATCTGAACCTCTCAGATTCCAAGGGAACAAGTTCTCACATTTGTTATCACACTATTGCGAGACTGTATGGTTGGATTTATACTAGATTTGAGCCCTCCCTGAAGAATGAATAACTTTATAAAATTGAGAAAAGAATGCTTGGTATTATGACCACTGATCAGGGGAGGCTGGTGGAGGTAGAAATCGGAGGACGGGCTCATTGTAATGCATGGAACGGAATTAGGAATAGTATCAAATGCAAGTGTTTGACACCATTCCTCATTCCATTCCATGCATTACAATGAGCTTGTCCTCCGATTTCTACCTCCACTGCCTCAGAACAAGTATTTGAGTCGTCTTATTGGTATTCAACAAGTGAACAACAACACAGGACTAAATGAGATTAGAATCAACTGTTCCACTCCCTTTATTTTCCAGGTATCAAACACGAATGGCAAGTGAACGGATTAGACGACATTCAGGACCGCTCGACCCTGGCAGACAAGTTGGGGGGCAACGTGGTGATATCACTGGAGGGGAGACCGTTGTAAATGGACAGGAACACGTCGTGCCATCTAGATCCCAGGAGCTTTCAGCCCTAGAAGCTGTGTCTATATCATTTGATCCTAAAAGAATAGCTTTAGTTTTTTTTTTTGTCTGTTTGTTTATTTTTTTCCACATGAAGGAGATCTCATTAACATAATATATGCAAAAAAGCTTATCAGTTATTGTCAGCCAGTCAGCCAATTGACTTTCACATCCTGTTTTTTGGGGAAAAAAGAAAAACAACCTTCAAGGAATGTCACGTGGCGTGTTTTGCCAAACCAATACGAACAGTGTCACAATTACCTGAGATCAACACAACACTCCCAGAATAAGCGAAAAATAAGTTTAGCACTGTTTGCATCCGTCGCCACTTAAAACAGTGGTGATTAAAACATATTCTGTAGTGCAGGACAAGATGTGAATGCTTTCTATAATGCCTTGATCAACTGCCCAGGGTAGAAGTAATAGCAAGTATTTTGCACTCATGAGGTTTTTCATATGACTTATTTATTTGAACTGTTCTATCTTTTTATCTGATATGTTATTCGGCATGGCAAAACACGTGGTATAGAATACTATGCATTACTAAGCACTTTTTTTGTTTATACACTACAAGTTGAGACAAAAAGGTCAAGAATAATTATAAAGAGAATATCTGTATTTATGTCACCTAGATAGACGTTACCTCAGTTTTCATTCCTGTTACGCATATGAACGAGAACAGGTGAAGACGTAACTGTTCAGTCGCCGCCTTACTTTCATTTGAATGTACAGTACAGACTCACCACAGAGCTATAGGAGTGGGGTGGTGCTTGCAGTTTTTTTAACACTTAAAAAAAGAGAGAATTCAAATATATCAGTAAAGATGGCAATACATTATGTGTGCATTCAGAGCCTTAAGTGGAACATTGTTTTTGAGATTGGAGTTTGGAGGAGGAGGTTTGCCACACTTTGCAATAAAACCTTGTGGCAGAGAAACAGAGAGGTGTCATCTGAGTCTGTCTCTGTCTGTCTCTGTCTGTCTGGTCTGGTCTGCCTTTCTGTCTGTCTGTTGTGGATCTGTTCATCAGGAGGGTCCCTTAACTCTTTCCTCGATTCCTTGCATCCTTTCACCTCGCCTCCTTCTCAAAAAGCAGAAGAGGAGAAGATCCATAGTCCCTCCCCTCGGACCATCTCCAATGCATTTTGAGAAGGAGAGGAGAGAGGATGCAGGGAATCAAAGAAAAGCTTTTGAGATTCACCCCATGACTAGAGCCTTACCTATCGGAGTAGGGTAAAGCTGCCCTTCCTTAGGCAATCAGTTTAGCGCTCTCCTTTCTAATGGTTCAGGTTAGAGGTTAGTCTTTGGGGAATGTCAGCTGGTCCTAAATCAGTGCCCAGGGGCAACTTCACCTCTGGAACACTGAAGAGGTAATAGGAAGCTCTGGTCAGAGTGCAGTGTTTCGATGACTTTCATTGGTTAGTGCCTCACTGGGGGCTTCCAGTGGAGCTGGGCTTGGGGCCAGAGGCAGAGCCTGCTGCTTCTCCCTGTAGAGAATTTGATCTGCTGGCGGTGAGCTATCCTCTGCTGCTCCGAGCTATTTATGGCCAACACATGCTTTTGTGTCTTGTCATCGTTGTCCACAAATGGCAAAACTGCTTCCAGAGAGCAGGCGAAGGGAAGCCCAGTGTAGCGGCTAGTAGTACACTGACACACACACACACACACACGCACACAACAAAGAATGCTTCCACACTTCTAGAACAGAACAGCTAAGGGAAAAGCATGTGTACTGTATACAAACACCACACACTGAAACCCTCCTATCAGAAGATGTTGTGAAGCCCTGGTTAGGAGCTCTGTCAAACCATATGGCTCAGTCATGTGACAGCTTAGGTATATGCTACATGTCAGTTGAGGCTGGTGGAGGTAGACATCGAAGGACAGGCTCACTGTAAGGAATGAAATGAAGAATGGTATCAAACACAAGATTTCTACTTCCAACAACCTCCCCTGGCTGAGGTATATGTTGGTGTAGTTGTCACTTACACAGAATATACTTCTAAAATCCATAGTGTAACTGGATTGACCTTGTGAGTCATACATTGCTGTCCATAGCCACTGTGAGCTTCTGTAGCAGTAACCCAGTGGTATCCCCTATGTGGTGGAACCTTCTAGCCCTGGTTATAAAACTGACCTCTTGCGGTACAGCTTCTCCCATATGGACATACTACCTCACAAACATGATTGTTAGGTTTCATGTATTATCAGATTGTTTTTGTTTGAACTTTTCAAACATCTCTTTATTCCTTTTCTCATGATACAAAGGCTCACTATGATAGGTGTAACCTATCTTTCGGCATACAACTTTGTTGGCCTATAGGAACAGCCTATACTATTTAATTATCAAGCCAATTAAAATTAGTTGTATAATAGGTGATTTCCTCTCCCTTTCAGCAGCATACTCCATTGATGACGTTCTCCCTCTCTGTGTCTATTACAGATGAGGCTGGTTGAGGTAGAAATCAGACGGGCTCATTGTAATGCATGGAACGGAATGAGGAATGGTATCAAACACGTGTTTGCACTAAAATGAGCCTCCGATTTCTACCTCCACCAACCTCCCCTGGTCTGTTATGAGTTATCAATGGGCCCAGTATTTTAAAACCTTTCATCTAGATCAGAATGATCCGGATTCTTTTTTGCGATCCAGGATCAGATTTATCTGGCAGATCTTGAGTAGTATAGGGGAAATCAGACAGTTTCAATCTGATCCAGATTAAAGGTTTTGAAATACTAGGCCCTGAAGTGGTGTTGTGTGTAACCCCCCAGATTCATGTTAAACAAAGTGCCTCCCTAGTCCTTTCATATCAGGGCCCACAGGTCTGTGTCTGGACAAGTGAGCTGAAAATAAACAAGTGACCTCTCCTCACTCTGTACAGCATTCTCCTCCAGACAACCAGTACTAGGATGAGCCCTGACAGCCCATAGAATGGCACTCAAAGCTGGGGTAAAATGTTACAACCACATACATCATATTAAAACAGGTCCTTAGAATATCATCCAACCAGGGGAGGCTGGTGGAGGTAGAAATTGGAGGACAAGCACATTGTAATGCATTAAATGGTATCAAACAAACACATGTTTGATACCATTCCTTATTCCATTCAATGCATTCAAATGAGCCTGTCCTCTGATTTCTACCTCCACCAGCCTGTTAGAATATCCTCTAACTGAGCTATGGTGAAAGAGAAGAGGTGTTGTCACAGGACTGCAACATGTCGAAACATATTTCTCAGTATTTGGTTTGAGTGCTTAAATAGAACAAACAAACACATAACACAATGTTGTTACTGTGATTAAGTTACATTTCAGTCTGGAGTCAGCATGATGCATAATCTGATACTGTTTGTTTGTTTGTTTGTTTGTTTGTTTATGTGTTTGAGTGTTTTTCATCACGTCAAAGTCATAAGACATTACAGCGTAATTAGGATAGGGTTGTTCCAAAGGTTTGTAGGGCAAGACCATGAATCTTTAATATTACTTATGATGTCACCAACCATCATTGCCACACAGATGCCTTTTACCCTATGATTAAAAGGTGGTTTTGTTTGGTGTTTGTTCGGTGTTTTTCCCGACAGATACATCACTAATGTGAAAGAATAAGACAGGTAAAATGTGAATGAAGACTTGTTTTCGCATTCAAATGTTATTTGGGGGGAGTTTAATCCCATACTGAAGAAACAGGTGCAAAAAGATAATATGGCCTCAAATGGATTGGAGTTTATCGCCATCTAGTGGTAGGCTTGTATATAAACTCATGTGCAACATCGCAAACAGTGCACATAACGTAGGAATTCATACCCGAATTCCTGTGTTATGTATATGAATTCCCTAGTAATATCTTAGTCGTGTATTATATACCTTTAATCGACATGCTAAAGCACAACTCTGGAAGTTAACAAAAATACAGAAGAAGCCATGGAGGACTGAGTTTAAGATTAGGTGTTGTGTCTGACAATGAAGTAGGGCCGACATATCCCTAAATTACTTTGGGGAAATGGCACATATTCCCCCTCTCTCACTGTATCTCTCTCTCTTTCTCTCTCTCTCTCTCTCTCTCTCTCTCTCTCTTTATGTGTGTGTGTATGTGTGTGTCTCTCTCTCTCTTTGTGTCTCTTTCTATCTCTGTCTCTCACTTTTTCTATCTCTTGCTCTCACACACACACACACACAGAGAGAGAAAGAGAGAGAAAGAGAGAAAGAGAGAGAGAGAGAGAGAGAGAGAGAGAGAGAGAGAGAGAGAGAGAGAGAGAGAGAGAGAGAGAGAAAGAGAGAAAGAGAGAAAGAGAAAGAGAGCATTTCACCAAGAGTCATTCAACCAAAACAAATAGAGAAGCCTTTTTGCTTGTTATGCTGAATCAGGGGGTCAATCAAGGTCACTGATGCCGGGCTCTCTCACTTACAACTAATTTTTAGTAGACGGGTGTCTTACTTTGTTAAATTAGTTTTATGAATGTAATGGGTGCATATGGTTTGACTGGATAGAAAGGATTGAAGGGGACATGTTAGTATCGCTTCTAATATATTTGACTTTGTTTATGCCAATGGTCTCCGAAGCTTAGGTTTTGTGGCTACACCTTCGAATCAGAGCTCACGGCAGTCTCTCGTCACGTCACACGACTTCCTCACTATCGTACTCCACCCGCAGAAGCCATGATGGTAGGTGTTATCCACAATTACTCTTGCTTAGCTTAATGCTTTATTTGTGCAATCATCTGGCATAAGCATCGGTTAAATTATTAGTTGCATATTGAACGTAAATGTAATGCATGTTTTCCGCCCGCTGTTTTTGTTTACATAGCAAGAAGGGCTGGACGACGGTCCCGATTTCCTCTCCGAAGAGGACAGGGGAGTAAGTTTTTTTTTTTTTTTTTTTTTTTTTTTTTTTTTTTTCTCTCTTTCTCTTATTTGCCTTTTGAACATAACAGTTACCAGCCATGAATGCTACAGTGAATAATTGATTACATGATCTGACCAGCTACTAGACAGCTTGAAGATGTATTTGTTGAACCTTGCAGTGGTGACAGCTAGCTTGCTAGCTAATTTGCTAGCCTTGTTGTCTGCTTGACCATGAAGTCAGCTGACTTCTATATGCTATATACGTTGCAATACAATCGTTTTTTGCAAACAATTGACATTGGATGTATTAAATGTGTACTGTGTAAATATCGTATTATTTTAACTGATACAGCCTAGCTAGCCACATTTTGGTAGCTGTCATCTCATTAGCTAGCTAGTTCAGCTGCTTGTTGTTGTGCAGACAGCTAGCCAGCCATCCAGGAAGTGGACATCCTCCTAGTTAGTAGTAGTCAGCTAGTAGTCATTAAAGTGTTGATGCGCACTTGTGCTTATATTGTCATTGCTGTTCAAGCTAGCGAGCATTGTCCACTTTCTGGCCATTCATTCAGATGCATTCATATGCAGAGCTGTACATGTAGCCGCCTACTAGCAGATTGGTAAATGAGTTGGCTACATGCTGTCATTAGTGGTCAGGTCACATGCTTGTTATTTGCATATTCAACACACACACACACACACACACACACACACACAGATAAACCTCAGGAAAAAAAGGAAATGTAACTCTGTTATTTGAAGTGGTCTGACACTTAATACAATTTTTCTGTTACAGCCCAGGGCAGTCAATGTGGACCTCCAAACTGATGCTACTCTTCAAGTGGACATTTCTGATGCACTGAGTGAGAGGGACAAGGTTAAGTTCACAGTCCATACTAAGGTAAGATAGTTCCCTTTCCCAATAGTGTTTGTTCCTGTTTGACCGCCTATTTGGCAAACAAACAGTCTATTGTATTGAAAAGGAGAATCAAGCCAGATTACATTGTTTGTACAGTAATTTCCGGTCCTGTTGGTTATAAACAGTCGTGTTGGTTATGAAAAACGGCATCCTCGCTAAGTCACTTGTCTGTGTCAATATGTTGACATCATCATATGGATTTGAGAACCGTGTTGGATTTTTAGACTATGATTATGTTTTACCTCATGATCATTTTCTATCCAGAGTGAATTCCCCTGTGTTGAAATGTATCCTCATCATTTCTTGGTTTATGTGTTTTTACTGCAGCTTTTATAATGTTACAGTGACTCTTTTAAAGACAGTGAAATGTCCAGTGAGGCGATAGTGGTGTTCTCTGCATAATTCGGTTACTGAATGGGGTTAATCATTGTCTTAGTAGTAGGCTTTGCCCTGGGGATGAGTGTCACGATCAAGTCCATGTAGGCTTACAGCTGGAAGCATATGTTCATAATTGTCACTGCTTGAAAAAGACATTAAGTCTATTGAAACAGAAAATATGTGAACTAGTGTTCACAGCTACAATATCAACCATTGTCATGTTAAGCTAATTTAAGAAGACTATTCAGTAGCTCTCCCAGTCTGCTTTCTTTGTGTTTGCTTGCACCTGTGACCTCTGATGTGTTTCTCATTGTTGTGTTGTCCCAGAGCACCCTCCCCAACTTCAAGCAGAACGAGTTCTCTGTGGTCAGACAGCATGAAGAGTTTATCTGGCTCCATGACTCCTTCGTGGAGAACGAGGAGTATGCAGGTTACATTGTAAGTACTAAGAAGTGTGCAGAACACACTGTAAGTTACTAGGGAGTACACAGTATAGATTCTTAGTACTAGGGAGTACACAGGATATGTTCTCAATGCTTAGGAGTATACAGGCTTCCTTGTAAGTGTATTAGCGCTATTTCAGGGTTTATTTCAATTATGGATGAGTGCGGCCTTCTCCGTTTTAAAATACTGTACTGATCGTGCGTGTGTGTGTGTGTGTCTTGATCCGTAGATTCCCCCAGCCCCACCCAGACCAGACTTTGATGCGTCCAGAGAGAAGCTGCAGAAGCTGGGGGAAGGTGAAGGCTCCATGACCAAGGAGGAATTCACCAAGATGAAACAGGAACTTGAGGCGTGAGTACTACCCCAGTGTTTTCACGTCCTGCGTGCCAATACAATGGGTTTTGGGTAATGAATACTATTGTGAATGATCTGTCTCTGTCTTTCTCTCTATCTATCCATCTGTCCATCCATCCATCCTTCTGTCCATCTATTCATCCATCCATCCATCCATCCATCAGAGAGTACCTGGCCATCTTTAAGAAGACGGTGGCGATGCATGAGGTGTTCCTGTGTCGTGTGGCCGCTCATCCTGTCCTGAGGAAAGACCTCAACTTTCACGTGTTTTTAGAGTACAACCAAGATGTAAGTGTGCTGTTGTAACCGTTCAAATCTGAGTGAAAACTCACCAGGTTTGTGACATTTTATAGCTGTTGACATTTTGTTCAGTGCGATTTGGTCTTGGTTTAAATGACTCCATAGGCAATGCTGTTGTAGCAGATGTGTTTATGCTTTAGCCGTCTGCCCTGTCATTCCTTCCCTAACCATTGTATTATCTCACCGCTATGTTGCAGTTTTGTTGTTATGGTCGTTGGTTAGTTTGCTTGTTTTGACAGCAGCTAACCACTTCCCTTCACAGTTGAGTGTACGAGGTAAAAACAAGAAGGAGAAGCTGGAGGATTTCTTCAAGAACGTGGTGAAGTCTGCCGACGGAGTGCTTGTGGCAGGAGTCAAGGTGAGCTGGGGTCCATTTTAGATGTAAATAATTCATTTCGTTCTCATTTTGCATGCAAATTAGGTTTGTTTTTAGTTTGTTTTCCGTCTGGTCTGAATATGAAATTGTCGTATAAGTCATTTAGCATAAATTTTTTACATTTCAATGGCATTTTTGTTCATATGAATGACATTCTCTAAGCAGTTGGCTAAATCTTTCTGTTTCTCCCCAGTACAGTTTTATGGACAACTACTAAACCTGTAGGATGTTTGTCTGTTTGGATTTCAGGATGTAGATGATTTCTTTGAGCACGAGAAGACATTCCTTTTAGAATACCATAATCGTGTCAAAGATGCTTCGGCCAAATCTGATAGAATGATCAGGTCTCACAAAAGTAAGTCTCTCCTCTCTGCCTCTTAACAGACAGCTACTAGGTAAGCTTTCTGAAATAAACATTGATTTTAATGAGCTTTCTGCCATCAACATTGACTGTAATCAGTTATATAGACGATTGTCAATGTGTCTCATTTCACTTGAATGTGTTGAGATTATGTTGTTTCAGAGAAGTATTGGTGAGCACATGAACACACTGTGGGAGTCTTGTATCATGTTTTAATGTTTGTGGAAAAATAGCTTGTTTGTGTGTCCTTGTGCTGTGCGTTGTATTTTACGTCTATTTTTTGTTTTATATTAATTCGCTGACAAATGTGGAAATGGGTAAGTTTCATGTTTAATTTAGTCCGGTCAGTGTTATTATTGGGAATGACAGCCGACTACAAAAACAAATAGTTTCCACAAACAAATCAGAATACTATGTAATACTATGAATATTATGTAATAATGTCCAGATAGCACAGCTACAACCTTCCCCTCGGTCCTATCCATGTGAATGTAAATTGTGCTTTTTTTTTCTTTCTTTTTTTGACTCAATCCTCACGGCTGCTACAAGCTTCTATCAGTGGCCAGTACATATGACGTCAGCAGTCGTCAGTCATTCCCATTCAGACGTTACACCTGTCCCGTTACACCTGTCCCGTTACACCTGTCCCGTTACACCTGTCCCGTTACACCTGTCCCGTTACACCTGTCCCGTTACACCTGTCCCGTCCTGAACTGCTCCTAGGAATTAATCTGTCCTTAGATACTGTAACTCACCTACTTTCCACAACATTAAAACATGATACTGTACTTAGAACATGACTCACTGTTTCCTGCAGGTCTTTTATCAACGAGAGTTGTTTTCTGAAAAAATGTAACCTTGCATTGTGTTGGTGCATTCTGATTGCAGATGACTGTACTGTATGTTTGTTGACTATGTAGCTCCTGTGATCTGGAACAGTGTGTTCAACATGCTGTGTGTGTTCCTTTGCAGGTGCTGCAGATGATATCAATAGAATTGCCTCCACGCTCTACACTCTAGGGACACAGGACTCGACAGACGTGTGCAAGTATGATTTGTCCTTTTCTTATTTTCTCATATTGTTTGCTGGTTAGTTAGTCGTTATAAACTGAAACGGAACCCACTGTTTTTTTCCAGATTCTTCTTGAAAGTCTCCGAGCTGTTTGAGAAAACCCGGGTAAGTTGCCCTGTCCAAGCCCATTATTTTCTTCAGTTGGACCAAAATGACATTTTATGGCTGCAAGCTAACATCGACATAAGGAATCTATTGGCACCAATTGATTGAAGGTTTGTGTTTATTGAGCAGTGGATTCAGTCAGTGATTTCCCTGTTTCATGTCTCTGATATGTGTTTCTTTCTTCTGTAGAAAATCGAGGCGCGTGTGGCTGCAGATGAAGATCTGAAACTGGCTGACTTACTGAAGTACTACCTCAGAGAGTCCCAAGCTGCTAAGGTAATTCATTCATCAGACTTTTTATTTTAATTTTAATCTGATTTATCGAAAGTTCATTCATGAACAATATTTGTATTTGTCAGAAAGCCAATGTCATAACTGAAATCTTGTTTCCCTTATTCAGGACCTATTGTACAGGCGAGGGCGGGCGTTAGTTGACTATGAGAATGCCAACAAGGCCCTGGACAAGGCCAGAGCCAAGAACAGAGACGTTCTCCAAGCTGAGACAAGCCAGCAGGTCTGCTGCCAGAAGTTTGAGAAGATCTCAGAGTCCGCAAAGCAAGGTAGTTCTCCCGTTATGCTCTATATTCTAGGTTGATCGAATGCAGTGTTCTGGGGACCCAAATGGTGTGCTGGCTTTTTGGCTTCTTGCCTAGCTCCAACACAACAGATTCCAAAAAAAAACAAAAAAAAAACACCTAATTTGTTTTCTTCCTTATTCTTACTGAGGGTATTTACTTACAATGATGATTCACTAGTCGCTTTGCATAAAAGCTTCTGCTAAATGACTTAAATGTAAAATGTAACTGAGCATGAAACTCTAGATTAGTTGAACCGGGTACATGTTATTATTGAGTTGTAACAAAAGCTTTCACATATAGAAGTTATATCTTATGAAGAGTTTCTTTTTTTCTTTTTTTTACAACAGAGCTCATAGACTTCAAAACGAGACGAGTAGCAGCCTTCAGGAAGAACCTGGTGGAACTGGCGGAACTGGAACTGAAACACGCTAAGGTACAGTGATGCATTAGACTGTGAAGAGACATGCAAAAGGTTCTACTGTTGACGTTTGGAAAACACATAACCTGCTTCCATCTCTGGTTCTCCACAGGGTAATCTACAGTTGTTGCAAAGCTGTCTCGGGGTCCTGAAAGGAGACACATAAGTCCTCCCCCTGTAGGGTTCACTGTACAGGGCTTTTCCGGCTTGTGTCCGTCTGATCTTCACTGAGAAGACGGAAGAGAAGAGAGAGCGAACATATCTGGGGTCCGTTTGTTTTAAGGATGTCTTGTCTGTAGTCGTCATCACTACCAAGGACACCGTACTCCCTCCCTCCACAAACCCCTTCAATCGCAAGAGAGGAAGCCGCCAGCGGTGGAGTAAACGCTAAAGTCCACACAGCACAAAAAGAACCTATAACTTCATTTAATCACGTCGTCAACTTTTTAATTGTTAACAACAATCATCATCGTTCTCCATGGGAATTAATTACCCCAACTCTATATCACATTTCATGTCATGTCATGTCCAGAATCTTCTTTTTGATGTTATTATTATTTTTTTGCTAAGTGTATAATCTTCTCTCTCTCTCTCGAGGCCAATAGTTTCAGTAAACTTTTCTGTCATGCTGCTCTGTTACTTTGTTCAAGTTGAGCTGATAGTTACTGTTATTAAAAGTGTATTGTCACTAAAAAGCCTTGTACATGTTGTATTAGTTCTTACTGTACTGCTAATGATCTTCATAATCATCTTAATCTGACTAATATTTTGTTTTGTTTTCTTGAATTGAATTGAATTTTTCCAAAGTAATTTCAATTACAAATTGTTCTTTTTTTCCATTCCATACAGGCTTCAGTATGTTGGCCTTAATGTAGATGAATCCCATCAAGTATTGTAAAGAAAACACATCAATTGATACCTTTGTTTTGTTCCCCCCTATTTTTATTTTATAAGTGCACCTGTATATGAATGTGTTTTCACTCTGTGTGACCAAAGCTTCCATTCATTGAGATGGAGAAATGCTGAAATAAATGATAAAAATGATAAAGAAAGAAATAATTATAATAAAATGATTATGAAATTAGTAACACATGATAATGTGTACCTTAGCACTGTCCTGAACACATTTCATCAAATGCGAGTAGGTCTTTCTATGTCTGTTGTTCAACTTGTGGTTCACCTTTTATGTTTTTTACCTTCCAGCATTTAGCCATTTCTGTGACCCTGAGATACATGGAAGAACAGTAAGGACAAGGCAATGGAAAATAACCTTTAATATGATGATAACATGATTCTCAAATTAACTATCTCACCTGTTCATATTTAAGGTTGAATAAAAAGATGATGCCCACTTTCTTAAAATGTCCCATTGTGTACCTAATTGACTGCCAGCCATATGAGTGAGTATGCACATAAGCATTGAACAAGACTTCATACCATGGCACACATTTTGTGTTATACTGTATGTGTGTGGTACTACGGAGTATATCCCCATCTCTGAATTATTATATTGTCTAAAATGATCTAGTAGTAGTCTGCTGACCCTCTGGACTTTAATTTTGAAAAGGCATTTACCGGAAGTACTATTATGTCATATGAGTGCAGTTAAACATTCCGGGTTGTACATGGAACTGTTCATCTGTTTACTATCGTGGCTAGCTAGTTAAGCTGGTAATAACTACTGACAAAATGAACAGACCGCAAGAATATGATTCGTATGAAATAGAGGAGCCGAGTGATGAGGACAGAGCTGAGGACAGGTAATTATCGACGTTTTGAGTCTACATAAAGATACCATTTCTCGTTTAGCGTCTGGTTAGCATTTTCGGTTATACAGCTAGCTAGCTAGCTACGTCCAATGTGTGATTATGGGAAACGTGGTATGATGTAAACAAGCATCACTCTTTGCAATATAATTGAATGTAGCTAGCTTATGTATTGAAAGTATTGCATATCTAGAATCTACTTATTAACATTCTGTGTAACATCCGTAATCAGTCTGGACTTGAGATGATGATATAACTTGCTGAGAAAGTTTATATTGTATATTATTGTATAAGTGTATATTTCTATAACTCAAGGTTTCCAGAGCAATAAATATATTATACCTTTATATTTATACATTGGAGTGGTGTCCATTCTTAATTTTCTAACCCTTTGGGGTTCCCACCACTTGCCGTTTGCTAGCAGATAATGTAGGACATACAATTGAGTACTGCCAGCTAATATTTGCTAGGTCGTATTGAAACAAATTACCTGTTATCAACAACATCTTATGTGATATTCCTCTGTATTCCCAGCTCTGAGGATGAGTTGGAGATTCTCCTGAACGGGACGCCGGACCAGAAGAAGAAGCTGATCCGAGAGTACCTGACTGGGGAGAGTGAGTCCTCCAGTGAGGATGAGTTTGAGAAGGAGATGGAGGCTGAGCTCAGCACCACTATCAAGACTATGGAGTGCAAATGGGCGCCTACAGCAACAGGTACTGCTTTCTCACATCATCCAGACTCAATGCTTGTCTAACAACTATACGCAATACAGTATTGTGTCATATAGTGTGACTTCAATGCTGTTATTTATATGTTGTTTAGGCCTGAGACCTCACCCATATCCATAACTATATCAATTCTATTGTAATACTCTACTGTATTGAGTATCTTATATTGGATGTGTCCATCTGCTCACTAGGGGAGTCTTCAGGGACCAATGTCAACCCTACCACTCCTGCACTACCACAGCCAGAACTGTATGACAAAATCTACTTTGACTCTGACTCAGACGAGGAGGACACTACAAGTAAGTGTGTAGGAGTTAAAGTGAATCCCAAATCAAACCCTCAACATACAAGCAAACAAGATGCTAATAGCTCCACCTGGCCCTCTGATAGGCTTGTGGAGTTTTTGTTATGTTGCTAACTCCTATCCTCTCCTATCCTCACCTACTGCACAAGTGTCCAGAAAGGTGGATTCAAGATGCAAGTGTTTGTAAGCAAGCCTCTGGGACTCTGAAAGCCCTAATTAGCCTGTCCAAATGTGGCAGTACAGAAAACACGACTGTCGTCTTCTCTCAGCAGGCAGTTCCACGGGGAAGAGGCGGAGCAAGCGCTCCATACCCACCAATGATGAGCTGTTGTACGACCCTGATGAGGACGACCGAGACCAGGCCTGGGTAGATGCCAAGAGGAGAGGGTAGGTATCCATATTATACAACGGGTTGATCGAAACAAGCATCGTGCCAAGAGCTGAGAAGCATTCCAGCCGTTCCAATAGCCACAATACCAGCACAGCTACCTCATCAAGCACAGCTACCTCATCAAGCACAGCTACCTCATCAATTTCACTTGCAAAATGTATACATACGCCATAAACATAAACTCGTCAGGATATTGCAGCTCTTTTTACACATTTCTTACACAACACTGGTCTTCATATTTAAAAACAATGAACCCTTACTCTCCAAAGATCACCCTCTCTAACCCAGACTCTTGTTTTGCCCAAGGATCACTAGTAGTTTAGCTTTTCTTAGATGTAACAAAACAGGATTGGTCAGCAGTGACACTGATTCTGAAAAGATAACATTTGAGCTTGACACATGTCGGTTTCTCAGTTTTCTTTCTAACCCATTTTGATCAGGTACAGTGACAAGAGAAGACTGCCTCCCTCACTCCGCAACAGAAGAGCACAGTCCAATGGTCTCCCCAGCAGCGATGCTGTCCTCAACTGTCCAGCGTGTATGACCACCCTCTGTCTCGACTCACAAAGGTAGCAAACCCAAGACCTGGAGATGAATTTGGCTCTCTGAATCATCTTGTATGTTAGATTTACATTTTTAACATGTTAGTTATTTAGCAGATGCTCTTATCCAATAAGTACATTCGTCTAAAGTAGGTGAATCAACTGTACATCAGTCATCGCAAGTAAAACTTTTCATAAGAATAAGCCAAAAGCAGTCACAATGCTAGAGTTAGTGAAGAAAACGATTGAACTCCATACATGTCATACATTCAGTCAAACATGATACCCACAACAATCTAAGGATTCTTTATTCATTTATTTATCGACCAGTTTGCTGAAGTGTTTTTTTTTTTTTTTTTTTTTTGAATCAACAGGCATGACAAATACAGGACGCAGTACAGAGCAATGTTTGTCATGAACTGCAAGGTGAACAAAGAGGAGGTTCTGAGGTACAAAACACAGAATGAGAAGAAGCTGAAGAACAGAAAAAGAAGGAGAGGGAAAGAAGACCAAGAGTCAATAAGAACAACAACAACAACATCGTCAACAGCAATAGAAGCCACAGGCCCAGGCCCTAGGGGGATGGATGGAGAAGAGATATACCATCCAGTCCAGTGTACGGAGTGTTCTACTGAAGTGGCTGTGCTCGATAAGGATGAAGTCTACCATTTCTTCAACATCCTCGCAAGCCACTGCTGAAGATGCTCCTTAGTGGTCTTAAAATGGATGCCTTGTTAATGCAGCTTGAATGCCCATGTCTATAGGATGGTATTATGGTATTAAGCACATTAAGGCTAGTGGAGTGTTGTACAGCCATTGTCCTCCTTTTTTTTTTGCTTTTTATATAATTTCCCTGGAGTGTAAGCAACAGTACCCATCTCATTTTGTTTTCTGAAGTGAAGTTGTACCCACCAGAGATATTTAGTAATTTGTATTTTATCACTACTTCAAATTTAAAAGGTAATTGAAAACAAATTAGTGTCATTGTTTGATTGTGCTGCGAATTATTCAAAATTCCTTATGCATTCAATTTATCTATCAACTTTGTCACCATGCTTTGTTTGCTTTTTACTACAATTAAGGAAATTATGCAGGAAAGTCTTTATTAAAGTTTTTATTTTTTATCAGTGTTTCATGGCTTAGTTCTTTCTTGTAGCAATGTATTTTACAAAGGTGGCTTTTGTTTTGAAAGATGAGTGTAGTCGCTCCAGAAAATGCATTTCAACACGGAACAGGGAACTCCCCTTTGCGCGTTTATTCTGCGATGAATCGAGATTGGCTGGGGAAGTAAACCGTGTGATAAAACGTCATAGTTACCAGGAAATAGCCCACTATCACGAAAGAAAAGAAAAAGAAGAATACAAGTTGAAAACATGGCGTTTGGGGACGTCTGGAAACAACTATCTTGGTTTTATTACCAGTATATACTCGTCACGGCCTTATACATGCTGGAACCATGGGAGAGAACGATCTTCAGTATCCTTTTCGAGTCGAAAATGGTTCAGATCACAGTGAGAGCTAACATAGCTACACTCCAATTCAGCTAGCATGTATTATAACTACTTGATTAGCGAGACTGCTCAGGTGAACTCTTTTACTCAAATGAGAACGGTTGAAATTGTCCCGTTTTTTCCAGGTAGGTCTTGCCACACCTGTAACAAGGCGTGCTTGCGTAGTTCCTTCGAAGTAAGCAGATACAGGAGTATAACGGTATAAATATTCGTATTTTTGTGGCACAAAGTGAATTGTCAACTCGACTAGAGAACTATGGGTTGACTGTTAGTAAGTTGTAACTTCATTAGAGAGGTGAAGTTCTGTCCGTCGTTGTGGCCTACTTTCAGACAGGTAGCCTAACCTATCCAAATATTACCTGTGGCGTCGTGCGTAATTTATCACGTGATTGTGTGTACAGCAGTCTTCGTATTTTGTCGCTCAAAGGACACCCAATGTTCTGGTTTACAAATAGACTGTTCCCGAAACGTTTTGTGTTTTAAATCATGTTTAACCTATCTGAATGGAGTTTGATGAGAGGGTTCAGATAACAGTAATTTGAGTCAGGACAGGTGACAAGTGTCAGTTCATTGTTTCAATTCAAGTACCGGTAGATACATCATGTAAAGGTTTTACCACTCATGACCACATGTTGACCATGACCATTGGTTCTAGCATAATGTGTCAAAACATCCCAGAATCCAGTAAGGTAATAGCCCCATCATGCCTTCTCAGATCATTCTATAATGCAATGTAAGTTGCTTTGGATAAAAGTTAGCTAAATGGCATATATATATATATATATATTATATTATATTATATTATATATTTTTCTCAGATCAGCTTAGGGGGTGGGGACGAGGAGTCTATTTGGAATCCCAGTACATGTGTGAATCCTTTTTTAAGCCCTTTCCTTAACAGTGCCCCAGACTCCCTCCTGATCTCCGTAGCAGGGATGGCCGTCTACACCGGCTACGTGTTCATGCCTCAGCACATCATGGCCATACTACACTACTTTGAGATGGTCCAATGACCACGTCCTCCTCCTACCCAAGCCTGGAAGAAGTGCCCAAGGCCCGTGGCTTTACCCTGGGGAGGGCGGACGGCGGACAGGACAGAGAGATGACCTCACTCCCCACTGGTGCCAGGACTTTATTTATTCTACGCTGCGTCATAATGGAAGCATGAACAGTGTTCTGTTGGACAGAGGGGGTGGAGAGGTTCTGAGAACAGCGACGGAACATAGAACATTAAAACCATTATTGTCTTACTAAAGAGTTGTATTGCACATGGCTGTAACGGATTCCTTTCCTATTGCACAGAATGATATCCTTGTTGTTAAATATACCTTTTTATATTTAAAATGGCCTATCCTAATATCCTTCTGCAAATTGAGAACTTTTTCCAGATGGCGTATTTTTATCTCCTATGATGTGTATATATCATACTGTATACATATTTGTAAAGTTTTGTAGTTATGTGGGTTAGGACAAATGCTATATTTCTTTTGCTACTGAGACATCTCTGGCTGAACTACTGTGTTAACGGGGGAGCACCTCGGATCTAACTGTGAGACATTCTCTTTTCTTTAATATGTAAAGACAAATGACCAAAAGTATGTATTTTCAGTCCATAATCTCATGAACTCGTGTTTTTAAAATGTTAGAGTCCCTGGAGTGTCATTCCTGTGGAAATATGTCATCATGGGCCGAATATTTAAATAAACACACTACTCCGTTTTAGGCATAATTTTTATATTTTCATGAATATGATGTCTACGAATCCGACATGTTGTATAATTAAGCTCAGGGGAGGCTGGTAGATGCATTACAATGAGCCCATCCTCATCCAATTTCTACCCCTACCAGCCTCCCCCATGTGTTTGATAGCATTCCTCATTCATTCCATGCATTACAATGAGCCTGTCCTCTGATTTCTACCTCCACCAGCCTCCCCAGACCTATTCACTCTGCATTGGAAAAAGCAGATAGTAGTTTACTGTTACTGTAAGTTTAGATGGGATAGAATTGAACCTACGTGTCCATGAGAAGATGGCAATGAATAAGCCTTTGGTATAACCTTGCAGTAATGAAAATTATAAAACATTTCGTACACATAACAGATGCATTGAGCATGAGTTATTCACACCTACTGGTAATCAGTCCCACACACACATACATAGGACAAATATTTACACACCTCCCAGGTTGTGTGTTTTTCCCCCATTGCTGCAAATCAACAGCAGGAAAATATTCCACCAACACTACACATTTGAAATCTGGCACAAGTGAAAGTGAACTTATAATGAATTACATGAGTGCATATCTAATTGCTGTCCTCCATGCCAATCAAGCGTATTGAGTTTAACCCAAGCTGTCAGTCAACGCTGTGTGGGAGTGGCTATATGGCTTAATAGCCAATGACCTCTCTCCTTTCTTCATATTCCTATCCATAGCATGGCTCTGGCCCAGAATGAAAATAGCAGCTGGTTACTTTTTAAACCTAAGGATGAGGTTGTTCTCACGTACGCCCGAGGCTGTGTCCTGGAGTTTGTACCTCAGGACCCAGAGTCCCGGTGTAAATAGAACACTCAGCCATGCAGTGTCGTAATTAGAATAAGCTGCCTGTTAGCTGAAGCAGCATTGGCATAGCAGCTCTTGCTCAGCTGTTGTTGGTGGTGGTGTGGAGGCTGGTGGAGGTAGAAATCGGAGGACAGGCTCATTGTAATGCATGGAACGGAATAAGGAATGGTATAAGATGCATGGAACGGAATGAGGAATGGTATCAAACACACGTATTTGATACCATTTGATACCATTCCTCATTCTGTTTCATGCATTACAATGAGCCTGACCTTTACAAGTTTCATGAAAGCTTTGCATCACTGATGTCATCCTTCGTTCATCATGACCTTTCGATGATCTTAGTGCTCCCATGCTTCTGGGAAAAGTCATCCCCTGTTTTCTTTCAGCAGAATTCTCCTCCCCAACTCATTGTTCTTTGAATATACAGTCCCTGTTTACTGTAAATACATAAACAAATGCTAATGCATCACTCCTTCCTCTGATTCATGGATTGATTGCTGATCCAACATGACTGGACAGGTGAAATCAAGGTTTGTAACAGAGCTTTGACGAATCCAGTCATGTTAGATCAAGGCTTACTTAAGGAAGAAAGGAAACACGCCTTTTAAACTTGTCCAAACTGGGCATAGTCCTCTGAGTCATAGTCATACTGTATACCTGCAGTACAGCACAGGGCACTCAAGAGGTCAGCCAAATGATCTACCATAAAACCATGTTCCCTTTCAATATACAGTATATCATATATATATATTCAGTTACATGGGTACCAACCCACTCTCTCTCCCACACCCACAGCCATAGTACATCTGAGGAATGGAAGCTGCTATCACTTTAGCTGCTGACTACTGTACCCAGATGTGTATGTCTATTCACTGTATATAAAGTGTATATCTATTCCCATGCAACTAGCATGGCCAGTATAAGCTAGTTATTCTCTATGGGGCATAAACCTAGGTTACTCCACATGTAAACATGTAGTCATGCACTCTTTCTGTTATTATTCTAAAGGTAATCTTTCTCAGGGCCGGGAGCCAAGGAGGAAATGGGCAAAGCACCATTTGGCTGGCTATCAGATTACCCATGCCAACACCCAGCAAGATGTGGGCATCGGGGGAGGCTAGTGGAGACAGAAATCAGAGGACGGGCTCATTGTAATGCATGGAACAGAATGAGAAATAGCATCAACAACGTGTTTGATACCATTCCCCATTCCTTTCCATGAATTACAATGAGCCCGTCCTCCGATTTCTACCTCCAACAGCCTCCACTCGTGGGCATGCCAAAGCCATAAAACTGGCAGATCCTTTCACTGGCTGGTGGCTTTTATCAGGCAGTGTTCATAAAGCCGTCTCTTGTTGCAGCTCAGTGTGTTGGGGCTCACATACGCATGATTATGCCTTTTCTCAGAAATGAACTACAGGGAAATGTGACATAATATTGACAGGACAAGCCAGAGAAGGACCTGTCCTCTGGCTGGCTGTCTGTCAGTCTTATCTGGGCTTGTTATCAACACTACATGTAAGAGGATTTAAAATTGTGCCCATTTACATATTACTGTTATTCTGTCATTTCATGATTTGAAATTGATTTCTTTTTCCAATACATTTTCTCTGTAATCAAAATTCACTTATATAAAATCTCACTGATTTCCTTCATAAAACTGAATTCGTTGTAATGGGTGATAGTTTGCTACTTGGTTCGTAGATCTTATTTCAACTTGTAATTTTGGTTACAGGCTTTTGAATTGTGTTACTGTATGGCCTCAATTATACAACATGAATAGATGGCATTTATTGGACAATTACATACAAATGAGTTTCCATGATCCTGTACACATATTGGCCAGTAGCCTAGACACTTAATAAGGCTCTTTGTGCAACATAAACGTATTTAACAAGACAATTTAGGGGCCAATTTAATGTCTCTTAGAAGTTGACAAAGATGTTAGGCAATATTATTGTGGCCACGTATTCACCGGTATCGTTAGGGACTGGTTACCAGCTTTTAATTGGTGTTATTACAGAGGTGAAATGGCATCTGTTTTGATGTTCATGATTATAAAAATCAAAGTTCAAACATTGTTACCCTCTCTGCGTATCATTGGCAGCCGGTGCGTAAAAGCGCATCCCCGTGTGGTGCTGTGAACGCGGTTCGATATATTAAAGCAGGTGGCCAGAGAAACACAGTTCACGTAGCGCAACAGAAGTGGCGACAAGTGCATTTAAAACCGTTTAGTGCGAGGATATCAAACTACTTCGATGCAATCGTCGGAGAAAGAACTAAACACATTTTTATGAGGACTGTTTTATGAGAAAAGGCTTGAAAATGAATAAAGTATCTGAGGATGAGCGCAGGGGTCAGGCCGTGTGCTCCTCAAACGGTGAAAAAAGCACTTTTGATAAAGAAGAAGACACGAGCGGGGCTGGGGTCGTACCCTGCGCGCTCCGGAGACCCCGCCGTTACTGGCCAAAATCAAAAGACCATAAACGTCTCAGCCCTCACAAACTCGTTCTACACTATATAGTGCCTTGTATGAATGCATATGGTCTGTGCATTGTTGACAATTTCCTCGGGAATAAAATAGGAGAACGGGTTCTGGAAGAGGTCAGACATATTCACCAAGGTGGGAAGATGCAAGACGGCGAGCTGGCCTGTGGAGACTTTGGCAAAAGCAAGTCTATCCGAGGGGATACAATTGCGTGGGTGGACGGGACTGAGACCGGTTGTGAAAACATTGCCTTTCTGCTGACGAGGATGGACAAACTTATCACGTACGCCGACGGCAAGCTGGGGGAGTACAAAATCAGAGAGAGACACAAGGTTAGTACCAGTATTGTGCCAAACATGTTTGGGTAAATGCAAACGTCCTGCACATTGAATGAATAATCTGTATTCAAAGATTCTTAATAATAATAATAATAATAAAAATAATCATCATCATCATTTGTTTACTTTGCTTTAAAGTAAATATTAGTGTATTTATGGCGGTTATAAATGAGTGGACTATCTGAATCAGTTGACTATAGTACATTCCAGCACAATTCCAGTATAATAATTATATTATGATGATTATTATTATTATTATCCTTGTTATTAGGCTTTTATCATGAACATCATCATTGGGCCATTGTTAGTTTTTCCCATATAGGGTATTACTGTAGCCTAGTTATTGTCGCTGCTGTTATTACGCATCCAGCGCATTATTGTAGGCCAACGTCGGCTATGAGACACATTTCAGGACGATGGGAACCGGCGGGGTTTCTGGCACGCTGCCATGACCGTGTTTATTTCTGCGAGGACGTGCACTGAGCGCGAGGGCTACATGCGGTTGGAATGATCCTCAATGGCGGACGACACGCCTATCGCGCACAAATAAGCGTTTTCTTTTACTACATGTAAAATACAGTTTTGTCTGGTTTTTGCACATCTTTAGCTGACTCATGAATAACTGTATTTTATGATGAAATAAAAATAGCAATTTTATGAGTCATGAATGTATAACTTTATAGAAATATCCTATAAATGTAATCTGGAAGGGATATTGTGAATCGTTTATCTTTGTGTAAAATACTCAACATTGAAATTTTTTCTGAATATATTTTATACAATCAAAATGTCTGTTACTCAATAAGTGTATAGAACGTGCTATTTAGAATGAATGAAGTTCCTGATTCTCTCCGCCCCTCGCGTGGCAGAACACATCCTGCACGTTCCATGTTTCTATCGTTCGTATCGGTTTCTACGCAGGTGCCTCATAGTTCAGCGCCATTGGCTGCTTCGATCTACACTCCAGTGCCAGCATTTAGAATAAATAAGAACTCTAGCCAAGGAAACCCAAAGTGAAATCTCATCTTTGGATCGAAGTCTGCACTTTTTGATGGAGATGCTTATCCTACATTAGTTAGATTTAGATACGGCTGATACATTTGATGTATAGTTAGGTAATCTTAGAAGCACTTAGTTTGGAACCTCATCTCGAAGTTTAAGCTAAATTCCAATCTGTTCTGAATAAATCCTCATCAACCGTCCAATAATGCCTCTTATTCAACACGTCATGGATATGGACTTGGAGCGGTTAGCGCTGGACGAGATAGTCCCGTCCCTGCTGGACCATGGCTTCTTCTACGTGGACAACTTTGTAGGTGAACTTGTCGGACAATTTGTTTTGGACCAAGTCATGGTGATGCACAACTCTGGCTTGTTGCACGACGGGCAGCTGGCTGGTTCGGGGGTCTCCAAGAGAAATATTCGGGGTGATAAGATAGCCTGGATCAGCGGGGTCGAGAGAGGATCCGAGGCTATTAGTTTCCTATTGACACTGATTGACAAATTAGTTTCTCTGTGCACCAGGCGACTTGGAAAAAGCTTAATTCGAGAGAGATCGAAGGTAAGTGCGTCTTTGCGCACGCATCCAAAAGGTTAACTTTGAGGGGTGCACGCACAGTCTCGAGTGTGACCGTGGTGTTATTACACACATATGATCAATAACAGTGATATTAATCAAACAATTTAAATATAAGCTCAGTCATTGATATTTTCTGTATGGACGGGGTGAGAGCATTAACATAACATGATCTGGTGCAGAAAACAACCATTGAGGGACAGCAGATAACAGATTCCTTGAATTTATTATTCATATATGGATAATGAACTTGTTATTTAATTGACTTTCAAACATAATGTATTCGAAATGATATGCTGTTTAAATTCCTGTCAGTATACTGCCAAATACTGTAATTATTTTGGATAACCAATGGATATTTGAATCAAATATTCCTCCCCTTATTTGACATCTTTGTAAGATGCCTCAGTGTGAACACTGATCAGTGTGATTATCCCAGAAGTTCTTCGTCACGGTTAGGGTTAGGGTTACATATGGAACCAATCGTCACATATGGAACCAAGCATCCCCCTCCATCGACACATAATGATCCTCTTTGATGCTGTACAGTATACAATAGGTGCTTAATGACCCGTGAGCTGTGAGATGGGTCTTACGTGAGACCAGGGTATGGATCGTACGTGAGACCAGGGTATGGGTCGTACGTGAGACCAGGGTATGGATCGTACGTGAGACCAGGGTATGGATCGTACGTGAGACCAGGGTATGGGTCTTACGTGACTCCTTGCACTGCCTATAACTGATTATACTGGCAGGAAGCCAGAACTATGACCCCCCCCCCCCCCCCCCCCCCCCCACACACACACACACCCCCTGGGCTCCTGACCTCCCACCCCAGCAACCCTAGCCCCTTTCTCTCACATGCACCATTGCCCCATTTCCAAGCCTTGTTTAGAGAAATAACTTTGATGGACTGATTATAGAAACAGCATCTGCGTTTCTGTGGAATAGCAAGAGAAACCTGTTGTCGTTTACTCTGATTACAAATGAAAAGAAACTGATAAGAAGAACCTTGATAGTGAAGTACAGTGTCTATCTTTTGATCTTGGTTTATTACATTCCATAAGTTCTCTGATTTGGTTATAGTTTTTGGTCAAATATTTTAAAGACATTTTGATGAAACTTTGTATTCTGTACAGTATCTTCACTCTGATCAATAGACTTTGAGACATATTCTACACTCGTATCTTATCAAAATAATTCAGCATGAACATATCTCGCATGGCTCAATGTGTAGCCTATAGGAGAGAGAGAGAGAGGCGGTAGGGGAGAGAGCAGGCGTGTACAGTAGGTCTTCAGCGGTGGAGGCTGGTGGAGGTAGAAATCAGAGGACGGGCTCATTGTAATGCATGGAACGGAATATGGAATGGTATCAAACACACATGTTTGACACCATTCCTCATTCCATTCCATGCATTACAATGAGCCCGTCCTCCGATTTCTACCTCCACCAGCCTCCCCTGGTCTTCAGCTACAGCTGCACACACACACACACACAGAGACTGCTGGCTCACGCTCCACACGTACCACTGTCATTAAACCTTCAACATCCTGGCAAGCAGCCAGCTCTCTGCTCTGTGTGGACTTCCCCTCTTCTCTCCTTCCTTCTCTCTCCACCCTCTCTCCCTTACTCACTCTCCCTCTTTCTCACTGTCTTCCCTCCATATCTCTCTCTCTCTCTACCCACTCTCTTTCTGTTGCCCCCCCCCCCCGACATGTTTTCACTCCTCCGTGATAACACAGTGCGTACGTGCCCCTAGACAGTAAACACTGGTGATTGATAGCTTTCCTTCCTTCAAAGCGTGCATGTTTAGTGGTGATAGGAGGTGTAAACAAAGGAAACCATTATCAGATAACACCGTTGTGTTGTTGCTGCCTGTAGTGTGCTGTTATTTACAGCCTATGTTATTATGGGGAATGACACACATATTTTCAATTGTGCAGTGATCATAGAAGGGTAGCCTGGTGTTTTGTTGACATGTGATGCATGTCGGAAGACTGCTGGCGATAAATGTGTAGTTTGCTGATTCCCATGCATTTCAGGTTCAAGCTCTGTTTTATAATAACCTCATTATTCATTTGTTTGGGTGTCTGGAGATATTTGTCCTTGAGGAACCTAACATAGATTCTTCCCTGATGAACATTCTTTTACTTTTATTTGATATATCAAATCAAAATCAAATCAAATCAAAGTGTATTTATTACATGCAGAGGATACAGCAGTAAACTGTTATTTTAACAAGCTACCTCTCAACAGTGTAGTGAAATACAAGGATAGGAATAAAATCTTATCACAGACATACATACATATGTCTTTATAAGTGACTGTATTGAGTACTGTAACTCTAATTAACCATGAGTTCCCGTATTGAGAGACCATACTTCCCTTCTCGTTGTTGTTTTCAGAGGAAACCCAGTTTATAGCCTCTGCTGGTCAGCAGGACAGTCTTGAGGGAAATCCCCAGGTCAGCAGAGCAGTGCCTGATAGATTCACTGTGTCTGCACTTTAGTGACCTTTTCCCGTGCAGTGAGCGGTCAATGGTGTCAGAAGCTCCTGGCCAGGAAACCCTCTTCCTGTTTCCTGAGGATTAGCAGAAAGGGATAGGCTACCAAACACCAAAGATAGCAAAGATCTTTGGTATTACTGAGACAACTGTTGAGTTGAGTACAGGGGAAGTAAGATATTGGAATAATGCAGGAAGTTGTGCTAGGGGAAGAGCTCTGTGAGATCACTAGGGGTCCTTTGGTTATGATTTATTTATCATGTACTGACCTTATACACACCCAGATCCGATCACGTCTCCTCACGTACACACCTAGCCAAATGATGTCCCTTATCAGACTCACGTTGAAAGTTCTGTGAGATCACAAGGGTTCATTTATGATCCATCACACTACACACACACACACACACCCACCCACCCACACCCACACCCACACCCACACCCACACATTATCCCAGCATTATGGGATTGATTATTGCTGGGCTTCTCGTAAACTGTATGAACCCATGCATCTAGTAAATATTCTGTGTGAACCCATGCTTCTAGTAAATATTCTGTTTGAACGTGTGTGTGTATCCACACTTGGCTGTTGACCACACATTCCCTCAGAAGGATTACTGTACTTTGAAGGCTTTACTTGGCTTTCTGATCACAAGATTATACCACAGTTTGGGTTAATTGTGCTTCCTCAGGCTACTGACTGAATGACTGCCTGAACGCACGTAGGCCAAAACCACGACCAACAACACTACCCACACAGGACATTACTGCAACCAGAACATGAACTTCTCCTCAACTTTCTATTTTGGATTACACATGCTCTGTTTCTGTATTCTCAGAATAATGTCAAGGCATTTCACTTGGAATTGTGAAATATTTTCCACAAAGGCTTCTTTGATATGTGTACACAGTATGTGTGTATTAGATCTTGATTATTGGTTGATTATTGAATCATTTTCAATTCAGTAAATTCAGGAAGTTAATTGAAATAACCATTGATTATAACCAATGATTGCAAATAGGGCATTTATTTTACATTATTTCTCAATAAAACTGACAAGTTTTTTTTAGATAAAAAATGTTTCTATTTTTAGAGCTCAACTTTAAGTAGCTTCCTGAATTGAAATCAAATTGTGCAGTTGACCCTAACCCTGAAGTAAAGTGACAAGCACTCTAAATGTATAGCAGCCTATGATGTGCCCACTTGAAAAATATATGGAAATCTCAGCGTGACTTCTCTCGTTAAATAAAGGATCAATCTAAAATTAAGATACAAATATAATGGCCAGCAAGTTGATGTTATATGTTTGTCTGTTTTAGGCTATGGTGGCGTGCTACCCTGGAAATGGGACAGGCTATGTGAAACATGTGGACAACCCCAATGCAGACGGACGCTGTGTCACCTGTATCTACTACCTGAACAAGAACTGGAACGCCAAGGTAAAGCACACACCTGCTACAGTACACACACCTGATAGACACACCTGTTACAGTACACACACCTGTAACACACACCTGATACAGTACATACACCTGATACACACACCTGATACAGTACACACACCTGGAACACACACCTGATACAGTACACACACCTGATACAGTACACACACCTGGAACACACACCTGATACAGTACATACACCTATAACACACACCAGTACGTACATTCCAGACCCAGTCTAGAAAAAGGGCAAGATATTAATAGATAAATGCAATTAATCCTTTTAAATAACAGTTTGTTTTCAAGATGATATTTATACCATTGCATCACATTCATTGTATTCCTTTATAGTATAACTCATGGTAGTTATATGTAGCTGTGGTTTCTTCTTAGAAATGATGAGAAAGCGAGGCATTGGCAGTCAAACAAGTACAGTACGCCCACTGCTTTGTTAAAACCCCTCCTGGCTTTTGATGTGTTAAACTGCAGAGCAAGGCAGACAGCCTCATAGGCCCAAACCTCCCCTCCTCCTCCTTCTCCTCCGAGCTCCACTTATCTACAACGTGTCTTTGTTATTTACCAGGAGCACGGAGGAATTCTCAGGATTTTTCCGGAAGGTAAATCGTACGTAGCAGATATCGAGCCCCTGTTTGACCGCCTGCTCTTCTTCTGGTCAGACAGGAGGAACCCTCATGAGGTGCAGCCGTCATACTCAACTAGGTCTGTATCTGCTGTTACATGTAAATCAGGCTCAAACAAACGCTCAAAGTATTAGAAAGGATTTCAAACACTATTTGACCCAGGCCTAAATATGTATCATGTTATTATTGCTTATATAGGTAAATACACTGTTTTGAGGAATTAATGAATGAATTCATCTTGGTTTTAGAAGTCATATTGCTGATATCTTTTCTATAGAGCTTTACTATATCAATGTTATATATGTGTATATAGTTTTCTGAATAACTAATGTGAGTTTGTCTTTGTTCCAGATATGCTATTACGGTGTGGTATTTTGACTCAGAGGAGCGGGCGGAGGCAAAGAGAAGATTCAGAGACTTAACAGGTACATTCCTCCACTTACACATCTTGTAAACGGTATTCTAAAGCAATTAGAGATATCCAAATACGATTAAAGACATGAATCACATTAATTTGCTCTTATACCAATGTAATAATGCTGTAATTACACTAATGACATTGTATCAACAATGTAATAAAAAATATCTTGTTCCATTGCCTTGTCATTAAGTAACAATATGATCTAAAATTGTTGTTTTCTGTGTGTTTCAGCCTCCACCCAGCAGGACAGAAGCACTCCCTGACCCGGGGAGACGCCATCTTATGTCTGACACAGTACAGCAGTGGTGATGGCCACTCACCTCTCTACTGAAGCAACAAATCCACTCCTCACCAGACCTGGGATCAAATAGTATTTGAAATCATCTGTGCTTGATTGTGTTTGCCAGGTGCAATTTAACCAATGGAATAGACTTAAAAGTGCTAAGCCCCACCCATCTCGGACCACAGTATTTAAAATACTATTTGACCCAGGTCTGATCCTTAATGCTTGTGAGGTGGACTCTAATTTAGGGTCTATCTCAGCCTAGCTTGTATACACACACAGTAGAGAGCCTGTAGGGGCTGATAGAGGTAGAAATTGGAGGACAGGCTCATTGTAATGCATGGACGGAATGAGGAATGGTATCAAACACATCCTCATTCCTTATTCTGTTCCATTTCTACCTCCATCAGCCTCCCCTGGAGCCAATGGTACCTCTTCAGCTCTCCTCTACCCTGCTGCTCTGTGTGCAACACTGGGGCACCTCTGCTACGTACATTATGGACTGCTAACATGCTAACAGTATGGACTGCTAACATGCTAACAGTATGGACTGCTAACATGCTAACAGTATGGACTGCTAACATGCTAACAGTATGGACTGCTAACATGCTAACAGTATGGACTGCTAACATGCTAACAGTATGGACTGCTAACATGAAGATGATGACATGTGAGGCTGTAGGAGGGGATGAGATGTGTGTCGGAATTGTCCACATATACTGAAATCAAATGATTTTGCTGCTCGTTAAACAGTTATTATTCAACTTGCTTTGTGAGATGACGTAGATACGTTGAATTGACGTTGTCATGTTGAAAGGCACTAGATTATGATCGACATCTGATCTGTCATATTGTATAGGTCTTGTTTCAGATTGGTAATGAAGTCTAAAGCACTTGTACTATGAACAATTTGACAAGAGGGGGTCCTTCTGTATAATCCTAATCATTACTAGTTTATTAAACTTAAACAATCACGATAAACTAGTTGACTAGTGATGACTTCTAAGCACCGCTTTAATCACTGATAGGTCTAAGCAGACATGTTTCTGTTTTACCTGAATACGTCTACACACACTGCCTCTCTTCTGTGATCCCTCTGTGAAATGAATAATTAAAAAAACAATCATCACACTTTAGAAAGCTTGTTAAAAACCAACCCTGTTCATTTTGGCTAATATGCAGAATGTGTGGTCGCTTGGTGTTAACATTTTCAGGTGTTTTTAATCTAAAGGTTTTGAGTGTGTTATCCTATCAGCTTGCATGCTGGTCATTAATGCTGGTGGATATGTGGAGAAGAAGGTTGTTGAGAATGTTTTTTGTTGTAAATGTTTAAAAAATAAATGTATTTTTCACCTGAATGTTGTCCCTTGTTTTATAGTTTACCACATATTTATCATTCAGACTTAGTTACATCATGATGATATCATAATTACTTCGGTAGAGGCTAAAGGAGGTAGAAATCGGAGGACGGGCTCATTGTAATGCATGGAATGGAGTAAGGAAAACCATTATTACGCCCGCTTAAAATCAGTAGATGAAGAAAGTTGACAACATGACACTCCCCATTATAATCAGTTAATTTGGGCGAGTGCGCCCTCTAGGGATAGAACTCTATGCCTGCACATCCCCATAGACATAATTTAACTGTAATGTCTGTCTTTCGCCACTAGATATCACACTTGCACTTCTTAGGACAACCTATCCAGTCTTCTCCAACTAAATACTGAACGTTCACATTTACACTCACCGGCCACTTTATTAGGTACACCTGTTCAACTGCTCGTTAACGCAAATAGCTAATCAGCCAATTACATGGCAGCAACTCAATGCATTTAGGCATGTAGACATTGTCAAGACGACCTGCTGAAGTTCAAACCGAGCATCAGAATGGGGAAGAAAGGTGATTTAAGTGACTTTGAACGTGGCATGGTTGTTGGTGCCAGACGGGCTGGTCTGAGTATTTCAGAAACTGCTGATCTACTGGGATTTTCACGCACAACCATCTCTAGGGTTTACAGAGAATGGTCCGAAAAAGAGAAAATATCCAGTGAGCGACAGTTCTCTGGGCGAAAATGCCTTGTTGATGCCAGAAGTCAGAGGAGAATAGCCAGACTGGTTCGAGATGATAGAAAGGCAACAGTAACTCAAATAACCACTCGTTACAACCAAGGTATGCAGAAGCCCATCTCTGAACGCACAACACGTCGAACCTTGAAGCAGATGGGCTACAGCAGCAGAAGATCACATCGGGTGCCACTCCTGTCAGCTAAGAACAGGAAACTGAGGCTACAGTTCGCACGGGCTCACCAAAATTGGACAATAGAAGATTGGAAAAACGTTGCCTGGTCTGATGAGTCTCGATTTCTGCTGCGACATTCAGATGGTAGGGTCAGAATTTGGCGTAAACAACATGATAGCATGGATCCATCCTACCTTGTATCAACGGTTCAGGCTGCTGGTGGTGGTGGTGTAATGGTGTGGGGGATATTTTCTTGGCACACTTTGGGCCCCTTAGTACCAATTGGGCATCGTTTAAACGCCACAGCCTCCCTGAGTATTGTTGCTGACCATGTCCATCCCTTTATGACCACAGTGTACCCATCTTCTGATAGCTACTTCCAGCAGGATAACGCGCCATGTCACAAAGCTAGTTTTGTTCTGTTCTGTGTATCTGCACTGGCGCGGTCCATGATCTTCTCCACACACACACACACACACACACACTCACACACACACACACACACTGAAGTTGGCGCCAATTTGTTCGTTGTAGCCTTTAGCCATTATTTGAAAACAGTCAATTGGCCAACATGTGCGCTCTGAAGTGCGTTCTCATCTTTGCATACTATCGTAACGTTTTTGATGATAACAACCTATCACTTTAGCCGCACCATCATGCGATTAATCGACGTCACCTCGAAACTCATAACTAGGTCTATGGCAAGACGCATAATTTACCCAAGTTTCGTAAAAATGGTCGCAGTGGTGTCAGAGATAAAGCATGTGAGATACGAACGGACAGAATGTTGTGACATACGAAGGGACAGAGACCGATAGTCCCCTCCCCGATTTCATAGAGGAGTTGTTGGCCAATTTTATAAAGAGTCCTCTTGTGGGGTACAGAAATACAGTGTTTCAAAACGCCCGTCCTAAAAATCACAATGTGTGACGTCACGCGTAATGTACCATGACGTAATACAGCAGGCCACTATAAAAGCCACGGTGCGCCTTCTCGTCAATCACAACTTGGACACAACTTGGAGGACATCTGATCTCACCGCTGAAAACAAGGACGAGCAAACCAGAAGGAATATGGATGAAGAAAAGGTAAGGGACTTGATAGATATTTGAAAGCACTGTCAATAACAATACGCCTATAGCACTGTCAAGAGCAGGATAGTACTGTATAATAGCACAGTCAAGAGCAGGATATTACTGTGTAATAGCACAGTCAAGAGCAGGATAGTATTGTTTATAACACTGTCAAGAGCAGGATAGTATTGTTTATAACACTGTCAAGAGCAGGATAGTATTGTTTATAGCACTGCCAAGAGCAGGATAGTATTGTTTATAGCACTGTAAAAGGTGCATAGCATTGTTAAGAGCAGTATAGTATAGCACTGTCAAGAGCTATAGGCTGAATATAGGGTAATTATTCTCCTACGTACATTTTAGCGCTTTTTCGATTTCTATTCTACTTTCTATTTATATTGCGGCTAGTATTCATTGATGTCAGCGGTGAAATGCAACGAGAATAGACTACATAGCTGTATTTGCAATTCAATTTGTCTCAATACTTCATATTTAATCTCCTATAATTAGCCATAACCATTTGGTATCAAAGGGGCAGCGTCATTCATGATAAAAAAAGTATGTTTATATAATAATGTCGATAATTTATAGGCCTAATAGGAAGATGATTATTACATGGACTAAACACTGTTCAAATGCATACAAGTGGGCCTACTATTATTCGTAATGATAGGCTATTTTAACTGTTTTATTATCAATAATGTAAATCAACTTAATTATCATGCCATATATGGCACACATGAGGCTCTCTGGTAGTCCGATGTCTGCTACAATGACGCACCTGACGTGCCATTATGACGTCAGGGTCAGATCTTTGGTTTATCGGCATTTTGGTTGCTCCACTTAGACGTAGAGTAAACCTATCTGCGATTAACACACGTTTTACAGTAACTATAACTGGATCGACAATGTCGGACGAAAAGGAGGTTGGGGTGTTATTTAGCAAATAGCCGATAAAAACGAATAGAAAACTAACTAACTAGAAATTAAATCACACACTAGATGAAACTATTATTTACAGTATTTGAGACATTTGGGGCGAACAATAAAAGAGCCCTATATCTGGGTTCAATAGTGTTTTTCATTTTGATGGTTATATATGATGATGGAATAATCATAGACTGGTATGAACTAATAGGCTACGTTCACTAACATTGGCTGATAAAGAGGAAACTTGTACTGTCATTAACATCTATGTAGCAGTACTTACATTTAAGTTGTTGTATCATTTAGGTGTTGAAGGATGGACCCCAGGAGAAGGGGGTGAAGGAGAAGCCAGTGGCTTTGCCAAAGAAGGAGAGGAAGGACAAGAGTGTCAAGGTATGATTACTAAAACTGACCCCTTCCTGCATCCTTGTAACACTTACACTGGGTCAGATCATGTGATTTAACTCTGCTTTATATTAGATTGTGTGTCCTGTCAAAGGGCAATACACCCACCTGTAAGCCTGATCCTAACATTTACAGAACACAACCTTTGCTGCCCCCTTCTGATTATCATTTGAATGATTTTCTGTGTGATCCAGTCAAATGAGCTACTTTGAGCTACTTTGAGCTACTTTGACTTCACATGACAAAGTTGACTATAATGTGAGATCTGAACTCTTGTGTTGCAGGTCAAGAGGAATAGTGGTAAGAGGGCCTCGGCTGAGAAGAGCAGCAGAACTGATGCAGGTCAGAGGGTTTTCTGTTACATGACTGCTCCCTGTAGAGTCCAGATTGATTATTTGAAGACTTGTTTGAAAAAGAAAATATGTATTTAATTCCATTAAACATCCAATCACAGGCAATGATAATGAGTTGAACATCATTCCAATATCCACATACTAGTATATCATTTTGAATGCATGGCCTGGAAATGCCTCCATAGTGGTATGTTAGTGGGAATATTGTAACACAACCATTGATTGTCTCTATATACTCCAGACTATATTTCATAGGTGCCAATAAAACCCCTGGTTTCTCTCTGTTTGGTTCTTTTAGCTCCTTCTGTGGCGTCCTCCTCATCTGGAGTGAAGGACAAGTATGAGGACAGAGCAGCAGTGATCAAGCTGCTGGCGGAGGAAGGTCTGAGGAGGGTTGGTGCCCTCTCAAATACCAAGATCGATCAGGACTGCTTCCCCATCCTGATCAACTTTCTGAAAGGTCTCACTGATAAGTAAGTATTATGTTCTCTACTGTATCTATGCTCCCAATGTTTCAATAGCACATCCTGTGCATAAACAGTACAAGAAGTGTGAGCGAAGACCAAACAACTTGTAATGTTCACTTGTTTCTCTATCAGGCAGTGGAGGGTGATCCATGACGGCATGAGAGACCCTGTGAGTTTACCTGTCAACATTTGATGTGTTATTGTTTGACTTTATACTAACCAGGCATACCAGTCATTGTTTGTGTTGAATGTCTGTTAGTTAAACAGTGAATCTAAACACCTCACATCACAGCCTCACAAATTAATTCTTCACTCTCTTTTGAATGAACACAGGTGAACAAGGCGAAGTTTGATGTAATGTGCCGGAAGTTGGTGAAACTGATCGCCAACACAGCCACCGAGGTTCTCCTCCCGACTCTACAGCGGGTCATAGAGCTGAATGAGGCCAGGGATGCTCAGAGTGGGTCAACACTCTCCTCCATCTCATCTCTGGACGAGAAGAAGGAGCTCTCTAAGAGGGGCAGCAAAGCCAAGTCCACCTGCAGCCAGCGGGTGAAGACCCCCAACCCCTCAGCCACTGAATGGGAGCAGGAGTCAACAGAGGAACTGAGGAAGCCGGCCAGCGAGGCCCACATGCCAACTCCGGGGTTTTCCTCAGGGAGGTATGTTATGATCACAGCCACGCCTTGAAATAATTACAATTATGACCATAACATAACAAATCACTTAAATCAATTAAAAGTAACCCTTAATGTTTGTTCCACAGAAAAGTGTTACAGACTTTATGAACTGCTGATTTTACAATTATTCTTTTGTGATTAAAAGTTTTGACCATAGATAAATAGACATAATACCATCAATAAGCAGAAGAATTTACAACATGCTGTAAGATATCAATTCCTCAGATGTGAGCGATCAATGTGATAACTCTTATGCCCCTCAGGGATTGATAAAGTTGTATTCAATTGAACTGAATGGAATATTTGTGTTTGTTTTGAAGTTCCCAGACCTCGCTGCAGCGTGCCTACGGAGGAGCGCCCCCCCTGGATGACCCACTCCGAGTCCTCTTTGGGATCACTGAGGACACCATCCTCCAATCACTGGGCTCCAGCTCCTCTAGCTCATCTGACTGGACCAGAGCTGTGGTTAGAGACGTACTAAAGCAGGTGAACTCTGACGTCTCCTTGATAATATCACTATCAAGCTCAGGTAAGTCCACCCCGATAGCCTGCGATAGGGACAGCTCCATGTACGCGGCTAGGAAGATGATCCACGTGGTGTCCACCAAGCTCCAGGAGTTTGGGATCACCGGAGAATTGGTGCCAAAGGTCAAGGTCACGACCTCTAAGGCGGACCTCGGGCCGATGACGGCCAACGTGATGACTGCTATCGTGGAGACGGTGGAGTCATGTAGCACAGATGATCAGGGGGGCATGCAGGGAGCGGCTTACATGCTCAGACAATTGGCTGAGAAAATCAAGACGATCAGCTCTTGTCATTCTGATCAGGAGGGGTCCTCTGGTAGAGCAGAGCACAGACGTGTGTCCTCCTCTGGCGTTGTGGGACAACACCTTGGTGTTATTACTAGTGAGGAGTTTCATTCCAAAGCCACCAAGGCCGTGGGTGCGATTCTGTGGAGGAATATCGACTGTTGTTCACCCTCCTCTAGTGATGTCACTGGCCAGGCCAACATGGCCGCCGCAATGACCACCTCCCCCACTCCTAGTGATGTAGACTCAAAGGCGTCCCACGTCATTGACGCCTTTGTGTCTGATGTTCAAGACATAATTCAGACCACCGATTTAGATGCGTCTATTGCAAATGATAATAAGGTCTTCTCTGCTACCCGTAAGATGTTTGTAAATATGCAGAGGAAATTGGCTGGGTTATTCACGAGAGAGTTGGTCACAAGTGGGAAGGCCTCAGCTTCATCTAATGGAGCGGAACCAACTCTGGAATTGGTAGACATCAGTGATGAGGAACTTGCCTCCATTCATAGTCCTGGTAGTCAGAGCTCCACATCCCTGAGGTCCGGGAGAGTCTCTCAGGCCAGCAGCTATGACCCTGTCACCAAGGAAGTCCTTGGTGAACTTGCAGCCACGTTCAGAACTGAAGTGGCGAGGATAGAGTCCTCATTCTCTGTCGGGACGAAGTCCTCTATTGAGTCCCTAGCGGCTGGTATGTTTGTGGAAGGCATCATTTCTGGACTGGAGGATTATACAACAACAAAATCCCCCTCCCTCCATGATGACATGTATCTAGAGGATTTAGAGGATGTTTTTCCCCGGGTCAGCCGTTCTAGCTTAGACAGACTGTCTAATGAGGACACTAGGTGTGAGGCCACCAAGGCTGTTAGTGAGTGGCTGCTGAAGTCTGCCATCAGTATATCAGTCCCCTGCAGTCTACCCAGCTGCATAGATATAGATACGGAGGCCTCTAGTATTATTGACGAGTTTGTGGTAGACATGCGGTCTATCACTCACTCAGCTGAGCCTGATGTCTCGAAGAACACATCTCTGCCTGTTGCCCTGAATCTAGTTCAGAGGCTTCAGAGAAGGCTGGGAGCGTTTTATGCACGGCTCAAGAGCAAACTGCCCTCAGACCATGCGAGATCTATCCGTGGACCTGCTCTGAAACAAGTGTCACGGGAGTCTTGCCAGAGTGAGCCTCTGCTGTCAACAACTGTCTCGACAGATGTAGTACCGCTGCGTAGAGGTCAGAGTGAAAGCTCTCGACCAATGGTGGCTCTCCGAGGCTCTGGGGTGAGCCAGCTTGAACTCGACCACAGCACCAAAGAGGTTCTGAGCGAGATTCTGGTCTTTTATAAGACACAGGACGAGCAGACAGACTCAGCTGAAATGAGGGCATCTGATGAGTCCCTCGCTGCCTGTGACTTTGTGGAGGAAGTATTGGCATGGTTAAAGGAGTACTCTGTCTCCTCACCACCATCAGCACAGAGTTTATGTGTGTCTCCCATGGCAGTCGTTAGTGGACTGTCAAATGAGAACTTTCAGAGGCAGGCCACTGAGAACGTGAGAGACGTTCTCATGGAATCAGTGCAGGACACCACCTCCTCTATGCCACCTGTCAGTGCTGACTCTTCAGCATTAGACCTTGTCGGCACATTTGTGAACGGCGTTAAGAGCCTGTTCCAGGGCGAGGAGTCCTCACCCAGTCCCAGTGTGCTGCCTACATTTTCTGTGCTCCTCAGGGGAAGTGTGGGAGGTTCCGAAGCCTCTGAGGTGTCACTGGCTAGTAGGTTCAGTGCTGATGAAGTGTCAGAAGTGAGACTGTGGTCTACAGCACAGACCATCTATAGAGATCTACAGAGGAAACTGAGGGAGTTCTTTACTCAGAGAGAGAAGCAAGCTGCTGAGCAAAGTGCATCCATGGCTAAGGCTAGAGACAGCATTAGCCAGGTCTTGGTCGCCATTCAAGGTGACATGGTGGCAAGGTCAGAGGAAATGGAGACCTCAGTCGAGCTAAGGCATTGGCACAGTGCTGTAGGATCTCTGCTAGAGAACGTAGAGATAGTGGGTAGTGAGGGTAGTCTCGCTAAGGGATGGAAGCTAAGGGATGGAGCTTCGTGTCAGGGTGGTGAGGAGGAGCTGGCAGCTACAGAGCCACTCAGGGCCGCCTCCTCTCAGTCCACAACCTCTACCAAAAACTCAAGGTCAATGTCCAAGTCCATGTTTGATTATGTGTCTTTGACTCTCCCTGGAACTCCATCTCCCACTGAGCTTCCAGTAGAATGTAATTTCCCCATACTTAGAAGCACAACCATCAATGACAGCTCCGATGAGACTGTTCCGGAGGATTCAGGATTCATTCCCAAACAGCTGATGGTCGATGTGGTGAGCATAATGATGGACCACATGGACCCGGCGATTCTCCAAGAGGTCACCTCTCCCAACGCCAACCTCAGCAGACTGGAGGAGCTGCTGTCCCAGGGGAAGATCCGCACCCTGACCAACGCCCTTGTCGACAAACTCCAGGGGCTGATGTCTCTGCACAGCAGTCTTTCAGTGGTTGTTGGGAAGAGTGTGTCGGACAGTGTTCTGTCCAAACTGACCCGGACAGACAAGCATGCGATGTTGTGCTCTGAGGTGGTCTATACCTTTGCGGAGGAGTCGGTGAAGCGTTTGCTTCTTCCCTTGATAGTCCCTCCCTCATCATGGAGCATGGAGGAAGAAGCCTCCAACAGCGAAGCCCCGACCAGATTCTCCAGCCCCAAGAGCCTGCTGTCCAACAGCTCTTCACTGATTTACAATGAGACAGTGAATCTGTTCTCCAGGGTCATGGTCCACCAGGTGATGGACACCCTGTCAAGGGGATCCAGTACTAGACCAGCCTCTACAGCCTCACTCACACAGCCTCAGAGTGATGCTACTGGGCAGAAGAAGAAAGGGAAATGCGGATTCCTTTCAAGGTTGAAGAGCAAGGTAAAACAGAAATATACAGCAAATGTATAAGAATGCCACATTCCAAATAGGAAATGTAATGTCACCAGTTTATAAAACAGCAAACACCAAACAGCAGTCAAACTGTGCATAATGTTGTTGTAGGAATAAAGGAGTTTTAAGAGTTACATTTACAGATATGTTCTGCCATTGATTCTTCTTCTGTAACAACTAATGTAGTGCTCCAAGAAGAGCAAACAGACTGGTGTCCAGCCTCCAGCCCCAGGACAGGAGGACATCAAGGTTGTCCATGACAACTGACACAGCATAGGTAAGTCACGTATCGAACACATGGACTAAGGACATAATAACCAAACTAATAAAGTATTCTATTCTGTAGCTATAGGCCTAGTTAAGCTCATACAAACTCTCTCCTCTCTCTAGCGCCCAGCACCGTGCTCACAGCTGTGACGACTCCCCATAAGGAGAGTGGAGCTTCTAAGACACAGAAGCGTTCCCTCCTCAAGAGGATGCTCACAGCTGCAAGCAGACTTGGCCTGTGCTGCTGTTCACGCAAACACTCAACCAAGAACACAGAGTAACCGTCATTCACTCAATAAAAGATCATTGCATTCCATTCCTTTTGATTGTGTGTTTTTCATATCTTATGAACTTATGCTGAGGATTGTGTAACTAGTTAAGTGATCTTAAACTTACGTAACATTACAGCAACAAATATAGTAGCTAAGCATGTTTACAGCTATGCCTGACGCAATATCCCAAGTCAGACATGCAACCATAACGGGAATCATATACAAAGTCACATCGGAAATCATTTGAAATATACATTAGCTTGAAATGTTATATTGCTAAGCAGACTCTTGTGACCTGCACCTTGGCAGCAGAAATATGTCCATCTTGTGTCTCCCCTTCATGGCCATAAGCAGCGCACACTGAGTAATCAGGCCGACCTCACATCGTACCTTGTGAACTGGATGTCAAGGTCAGAGGTCACCTGTATCTCCAGGGTAACCTGATTATCTGTACCTACAAAGTAAAACACATGAAACAATGTATTCATGAGAATGGGAATTTGTTAAAGAAGGGAATAAAACTACCTTTCAATAATAGAGTTGACTTCAAGTAAAATACATCTACAATACATGTTACATGATAATTAATGTTCATTTTGAGATCAGTGATTAGGAAAGGAAATCATATAAGGACATGAGATGAGAAAAGGAGACAGGGAAAGGTAGTAAATGAGGAAGAGACTGACAATTGGCCTTAAAAGTAACGATAGAGAACATGTGCACACTCTACTCCCAAACATGTATCTGCAGTGAACGAATGTTTTAGCACAGTATCTTTGTCAGGGTTAAGGTCTAAGACACTGCTCTGCTGCAGGTGTTAGAATAGCAGCTGAGACTGACCATCTCCAGGTGTTAGAGGAGCAGGTACCAGCTGAGACTGACCAAGAGGAAATTTGTACTGTCATTAACATCTATGTAATGGGCTGACGGGTCGTATGTGAGACCAGGGTATGGATCGTACGTGAGACCAGGGTATGGGTCGTACGTGAGACCAGGGTATGGGTCGTACGTGAGACCAGGGTATGGGTCGTACGTGAGACCAGGGTATGGGTCGTATGTGAGACCAGGGTATGGGTCGTATGTGAGACCAGGGTATGGGTCGTAGGTGAGACCAGGGTATGGGTCGTACGTGAGACCAGGGTATGGGTCGTACGTGAGACCAGGGTATGGGTCGTATGTGAGACCAGGGTATGGGTCGTATGTGAGACCAGGGTATGGGTCGTACGTGAGACCAGGGTATGGGTCGTACGTGAGACCAGGGTATGGGTCGTATGTGAGACCAGGGTATGGGTCGTATGTGACTCCTCACACTGCCTATAACTGATTATACTAGCAGGAAGCCAGAGATTCAGTCACTGTATTGCATTTTAAACTTTGTGATTGATGGGTTGTTTGTTTTGTGTAATTGTATGTTTGTATGCTAGTGCTGATATGAACAAAACAAATATCCACTACTGTGCACAATAAAGGCCATGCAATCTCATTTTATCTAATACAAGACACTTGGCCCCTACACATTTTATCACTGACGTATTACATATACAGTGAGGCTGGTGGAGGTAGAAATTGGAGGACGGGCTCATTCTAATGCATGGAATGGAATGAAGAATAGCATTATTACGCCCGCTTAAAATCACAGAAGACAAAGAAAGGTTACTACATGGTGACTACATACAATCACAGTTAATTTGGTGGAGTGCGCCCTCTAGTGATCTAACTCTATGCCTGCACATCGCCATGGACATCATTTACCTGTAATGCTTGTCTTTCAACACTAGATATCACACTTGCACTTCTTGGGACAACCTATCCAGTCTTCTCCCGCTAAAAGAAATAAAGAATGTTCACATTTATGTGTACAGCAACATGATGTTTACAGTTTAAAACAAAGAATGAACATTAGTTCAAATAGGCCTTGAATGAAAAGAAAGAATGTGTATTTTAATGTATGACTTATGACATAAGTGTAATTTTCTTAAAATGTAGAATTTTTCCTGGTGAAAACAGGTAAAGACCGTATTTATTAATTATTTGAACTAAATGTTTATAGGTGGGATATTTATCATTTTCTTGGTTCAAGAAAACCCAGGTGGTACAGTCTAACACAGTGGTCAGGTCCAATTTGTATCATGGCAATTGCAGAAGATGAAATCATTAAATTAAATTATTAATCTCTCAAATGATCCTCATGGGGGCTAATTCCTTCTTTGATGTTGGTGTGTTTTATGTGAAATTGTAACCAAAGGCAAATAGACCTATACATAAAATCAAAGACATGAGGCAATAAACTAAATTTAAAGCTCTCGTAGTGTTTACATACTTATTTCTCTCTGTTAATTAAAACAGTTGATCTCTAACAGATCTCGTTCTATCTATCTCATGTCCAACCACTCTGATATTCCATCTATGGTTGGCTGCGGCTGGGATGAGCTAGGAGAGATGGACAGCTAGAGGTCGTTAGCGAAGCCTCAGGTTCACAGTTTCTCTCTGGCCTGTGATCTATCATTCATAAAGCCTCATTTAAAATAGTGTGAAATATTTAAAGTTGGCTGGGTAGCCTTAGAGGGCCTGGGCTAAGGCTAGGCTGACCTCTCTCCTCTCCTCCCCTCCCCTCTCCCTTTCTTCTCCCTCTCCCTCTCCTCTCCCCTCCCTCTGCTCTCCTCTCCCTCTTCCCTCTGAAGTGAAGTGTGGAGATTGACAGGCGCAGGTAATTTACCTGACAGATAGAAATGTGAAGATTGAGACAGACAACTCACTGTCCATCGCAACACGGTTCTCATTAAGATGTCCTCTTGTTCTATTGACTCATCAAATGGAAGACATGCTCTCTTTTCTGTTGATTCTACAAATACTTTTGCAGAGTTAGGCTGCTATCCTCCTTGGGTGTATGTTATAAACCCACACAACACACACACACACACACACACACACACACACACACACACACACACACACACACACACCCACTTTAGTTATCTGTGTTTAGATATCTGCAGAGATATGCTGAACAACATGTTCTGGATCCATTCTCACCCATAAGTATTGAGTGTGGAAAGTTGTGATGTAAAAACTGGATGAGGAACCCAGAGAGCTTCTAGAACTGAGTAACTATCTCTGTACCTGATATATCTCTGCTTTAAACATCTGAGTTGTTCTGAAGAGTCACAAGTCTGTCAGTGCTCATACCACGTACTGTCTTTATTACAAATAAGGGCTATATTTTAACAGCGTAAAAAACAGTCAGCGAAAACGGGAGCGGTGGCGCAAAGGGGGTGTGTCAGAAATATTAGCGCGATTTTCAAGACTAGAATTTTTCAGCGCACCTGATGCCACTTGACCTCGCCTTTATTACCTCTACTACTCCCACCTGAGAGCAGGCGAGACAGTGGTCTGGTAATTTACCAACGCTGTGGTAATTTACCGCCGACACACAAATTAGGATTTCACAATAGCAACTGCGTGGATTTGGACGTCAGTTTTGCGCTGGCTGAAAATAGAGCCCTTGAAATGAGTAATTATATCACATTTGCTATGAACAATTATATCAACAGTTTTGCTAATTAAAACACCAGCAGAGAAGCTGCCCATCTCCTGTTGCTGATTTGGGAATCCTTTGTCTAGACTGATAGTCGGTCGGCAAACATTGTATCCAGGGAAATGTTTCAGATTTTATTTCAGTGAGACTAACCTGGACCTCAGAACATCTTCGAAGTCCACATGGCCGAGGAGAAATCCCTCCCCAGAAGCCGCATGTATTGTATTGTATTGTATTTATACACACACACACACACAAATGCAAAAATGCAGAATCAAATTTTGGGAATATGGTGGGAATCCTATCACAGGAAAATGTGGGGGAAAAAGTCACATCTCATGAACACTGACAGAAAAAAAAACATGGCTGCTGATAAGTGAATTAGTGTTAGCAATTGAACATTTGGTACAATAAAATAGAGCACAGGAGCTGGCAAATCTTTTCATAAAAGTGTGTATATGACATATTAGGTTAGCTAGCTATTGTCTTCCAAACTAAATGAGCCTTCAATTTAGATTTGGAGAGGCAAACTTGCTAGCTATATAGGCGAATTTGCTAGCTTGCCAGCTATCTGTGCCATATGTAGCTAGTCAGCTAGCTAGTTGCCAAGGTTGTAGATATACAAACTATGCATATTTGCATGGATATGTCTTAGATCAAATTTAGCCTGGGGGCAGGCAGTATAACTTTTGGGGCTTAAAGTAAGTCTATTTATGCAACTGGGTAACTGAAATTAGAGTAGTCTTACAGCTAAAATAACTGGTCTAGGCCCATAGACCATTCTTAACCAAGTTTATGCAACTGGCCCCTGTGCTCAAAACGTTGGATTTATATCAGTTTGCTGCAAGCGACACAAGACGGAATAGACTTGGATCCGGACTGATCCCGGGGTCTGCAGGGCTTCCATTTGAAGCAATGGGAGCAGCGGTAACAGAACGCACCTGGAGACATTGTCACGGCTAAATCACTTGTGGTTTGTGGGCTCCTTACGCCTGACTAACATTGACCAGAAGGCCATCAGCACAATAAACCTGTCAACTGATCGTTTTTTGGGAATGCGCTTAAAGCAATGCTGATGCTAGGTTGATGTTAGGTGACACAGCAATATTGTAGTTCATTTTAGTGTAAAAGTATCAACCTTGGGCCTTTTGGATGTCCTCTTGGCCTAATGGTAGACTTTTGGATCTTCCACGTGGGAGCGTCCACCACTGCCTGATGAAAACACACAAGCTTACTACACTGTGGGGAACCTCACCAGTAACTGGGACATTGCTGCATACATCAGACACAGCTTTGTCCTAACACCGGGGTCCTTAGAGAACCACAGGGGCCGGGTCGTGAGCTGAATGCGTCGGGACCGTCCTGAGGTAGAAGCGGTCTACATAAGACAACACGACTACAACAGCAACCAGTAAGACCCCGGCCACACTTACCACGTCAGCATAACACTCCTGAGGGCGATCCAGACGCTGTCACGGAACAAGATCAACAGCTTATGTGTGTCCTTTTTGGTGCAGGCTACAATGTCGACTCCACGTCCTTCCAAGAGACATGCTACATCAATGATGATCAGGAGACTTCCAGGAAATGAATCAAAAGAGTGAACTGCCCAAATGAATCAAAGTGAATACAAAACTGAAAATAATCAAATTAGTGAATTAATTGCCAAATTAATCAAAGTGAATCAAAAGCCGAAATGAATCGAATGAGTGAATTCAAAGCAAATTGCGATGGTCTTTCATCATCAAACATTCAAATACCCATTGGCAATGGGCTACCAGGTTCGATAAGCAGCTGGAGACGGGCACTTAATACGACATCGATACGCATGAGTCTGGGATGTGCGTCCAACCTGGGGTTGACCACAAGCTAGCAGACACCCAACCATGGGAGTATTAAATATACAGGGAGGGTCCAAAATGTCTGGGAAGTTAGGTGGTGGCGGGTTAGAATGCTTTTAAATACTTACGTTAGAATGATTTACTTACTTTGACTTGTCTCTTACGTCATGACTATATCGTTTCCATGGAAATCCCTGTGGACTTTCTTTTTAATGATCCTGAAACATGTAATCTGCATTTGATTTAATGACTAAATATGACTATTGAATATTGATGTGCATGATTCTGTCTGTGTCTAGTATAACAGGTATACTTCACTCCAAGGGAGGCCAGTGGAGGTAGTAATTGGAGGACGGACTCATTGTAATGCATGAAATGGAATGAGGAATGGTATCACTGTTTCTAATTCCATTCCATGCATTACAATGAGCCCGTCTTCCAATGTTTGCCTCCACTCTGACTACTGTATAGAACCGCTATGCCTGTCCATCTGTTTACTAGATGACTCAGTGACTTTAACCTTGATGGTTCATGTATGACCTTGATCAAATATTGAACATTCATCTTCTGTAACAATCTGTTAAGTCATAAATGAAAGCCTTGTCTGCTCAAGTATTGCTGGAATCTGATCAGCAATAAACGATTGCTGGAATATCCTGTGTGTGTGTGTGTTATTCATATTGCAAGGCAACTCATTACATGATCATGAAATACACTGGAGCTACACAGTCAGTATTGCATAACCGTAATGTATATTTTACTATAAAAACACACAGTTTCACTTTTCCTAGATACATGACTTTGAAATCACCTTGACCGTTCCAGCTAAAGGTAATGTGCATTGCAGACTGGTAAATAAAGTGTAACTGCTACCATTAAGGTGCTGCCATTGTTACTGCACACCAGTGTTTAGAATGAACATACCTGGATGGATGTCCCAGCATGCATTGCTCCCAGCAGAGTAGCCTCATGCTGCATGTGGCTGTAGAGCTGTGATGTCATCAGACAGGTGGAATGTTCAGGACACAGCAGATAGATATGTACTGTATGGAGCTGACACCACTGCATGACACGCATTCATACATGTCAGGGGAGGCTGGTGGAAGTAGAGATCAGAGGATGGGCTCTTTGTAAGGCATGGAATGGATTGGAAAGAGGAATGGTATCCATTCCATTCCTTCAATTTCTACCTCCACCAGCCTCCCCAGTTCTACACAGCACATTTCTATCTGAAGCTTCTGTAGCGTTCCAGCTTCCTGAACCTGTGATGTGATCCACTGTGCTACTAAGAGATGTGTTCTAACTGTAGCACAGTCAATAACAGTGATTGTCAGCACTACGTTCACATCAGACCTAGTAAAAATAGTTTTTTGAAATCCTTTAAAATACTTTGAGCGTTTGCTTGAGCCTGCCTGGAGTGCCAGATTGGCAGGGTTTGCACTTTCAGGACTATTCCATTGGTTCAATTGCACCAGGCAAACACAATCAAGCACAGATACATATTTGAAAATGATTCCCAACCGAGGTGTGTTCCCGACCCGGTGAGACACTACAGGCCAGTACACAGTCTCTTGACCCAGATCAGAAAAGAAATAGAAGGAAAGAAAGAAGGGAGGAAAGAAAGGAGGGAGGAAAGAAAGCAAAACTGGCAGGTTACTGAGGTGTGGGGCTCGTTGGGATGGTTGAATGTAAAATAAATGATGCCAGCTAGTAACAAATCCAAGAGAAGTTTATTATGAATATGGTACCTGTAAGATGGTAAAAAACCGTGTTACAGAAAAGACAACCATGTATGACATGTTTCTTTGAACTGATGAAAACCTACAAAAGTATAAAATAACCCTGTTGTAAAATGAAGTATGTACATTTTCTGAATTGCAGCATTATTCGTGATGTAAATGAAACAAAAGAGATGTTTTTCAAAAAATAAAAATAAGCCAGGCACTCAAAGTTAGCATCAGTTAGTTATGTTTTTTTGTTTTCTTCCAAAAAAACAAAACAAATAAAATAAAAATGTACCATAGTTTTCTCTTTTTAATATTTTAATTTGTTTGTATTTAGAATGTATAACACTGTTAACATTGATACTAAGAGATTTCCCTTTCTCTTGTATTCATCTACTTGGCACCAAGTTCCTCATAAAAGAATCTGTATAATTGTACAAGAAATAGTTAAAAACACAGACACAGTTCTTCACAGGTAATGAAGTGATTTTTCATATTTGTAATTTTTAAACACTATGTAATCTTGACAGCAGCTGAGATTAGTTTAAGTTTTAAATCACCAGCAAGAATCATTTTGACACAACACAGAAACATTAAAACAGCACAACCTGCTGTTTGGTTGTAACATATGGGTGTATTTCCTTGTCCACAGTGTCTGTCTGAGAGAGAGCAGCCCCCCCCCTCCCTCTGTCTCCCACCCCCCCGACCGCGACTTCGCTACGTAGAAAACACTAAAATCTAGGATAGCATCAATCTCTCCAGTGGTGACACCAAGCTCTCCTGCAGCCGTTCCACCAGACCTACTGTCACTGTACCTGTCCCTAAACCACCTTGTTCTCTTCTTAGAAACACATTGAGTTCATTAATGACCTGGGTTTGGAGAAACAACACATCTTCACAGAGACCACATATACGTGTTTCCTGAAGCAGGGAGTGTAGCCTGATTCAGTTTCACAGACAAAGGCTCCCTGTCCCTTTGCTGAACAGACTAAAAAACACTAAACGTTGACAAAGCTGCTGGACCGTAACGAACAGAATCAAGTAAAACCAAACAATCAACTTAGTAAACATGCATTTTTCCAAAACACCTATAAAAATAGATTTATAGTGCGAAATATTTTTTCTTTTCATTTCTTTAGAAATCTTTAAAATCGTTTATTGTCCTGAAATACTACCATAATCTTTTTTTTTTTTATTATTATTTCCTGTGAGTTGCAGGGTCCTTGAAGTCAACAGGTTTGGTGGAAACCAATGAAATACACCCAATGCATACAAGAAGCACAAGGGACTCTGGGAATGTTTCACAACTGAGGCTTTTATGGTTCCAGAAGATTCTAAGTCTAAATGCTACTTTAGCTTTAATTGTCATAATTTTTATCTTAAAGTGTAATAATAATAAATGCGAGCTGGAAACTGCACTTCCCAGAATACCTCAGTGGCAAAAATGGCTCCATAAACCTTTGAGCTAGTTAAGAGTCTTTTCATCTCTGAGAGAAGAGAGAGAGAGAGAGAGAGAGAGAGAGAGATAGAGAGAGAGGTCTGTCGACTACACAACAGCAAAGCAATTAGCAGAGAAACAGAAAGAAACACAGACGTAAAAGAAGCAGCAAAAAAAGGTGGCTCTACTTTGGAAGGCCACCACACGAAATTCCAATAGCCTCAACTGGTTCACTACAGACTGCAGAGGAGAGGGAGAGGGGCGCCACGCGCTCCCCTGTCCCGCCCCGGACTAGAGATAAAAGCACAGAGAGGACAAAGGACAAAACAGCTACATCAGCTCGTTAAATACTGCATATAGTAACACACACTGAAATCGCTATGGAGAGACTGACAGCCAGTGACACTTACACATTGTACACGTTTACGGTTATCACGCTTGGTAATAGATGACGTTTTTGATGGACGGCTGTCAAAAAGATGAAGTGACAGTTTTTCCATTTTATTACTTTTACTTATATTCTTTTTAAAAACAACAATCACAGTGTTTTAACACCAAACTGTGAGATAGACTTTTTTGGCAACAGAGAGAGAAGAAGAAAGGAATTAGGGAATGTGGAATTCCCCCCCCCCCACCCCGAAACAAAAAAACAACTCGTATTCCATTTTTGATTGAAATGCATGTCCTTGTTACAATCTCCTTTGATATGTGATTTCAGAGTCCGACAATGACGAGTGGAAGAGAACGGATTGATTAGGGAGACTGAGAGGGAGGCTGAGTTGAGGTTTAGGATGGAGAGGAGGAGGAATGAGGGAACGAAGGGGAAAAAAAACCTAACTGACAGAAGCCGGTCAAAGTTAAACATTCAATCTTCAAGTTAATGTTGCTAATTAGCCTCAGTTACACTGAGATAAAAGTGATCTAGTTAGAAAATACAAACAAACAAACAACAAAAACAACCTGCTCCGTGTTCTGTCCTGCTCAGCGCCCAATCAGATTGAGGCGTTTGGACAACTGGACTGAGGGGGGGAGGGCTGGGAGGGAGTCATGAACATGGAGAGGTGATGATTAGAGGTTTGAATGTCCTGAAGGAAATCTCCCAAGCTGTCTGTCTATCTGTGACTCTGTTGGAGCAGTGGTGCAGTACCTACACCAACCAGCAGGGGTGCAGTACCTACATCAGCCAGCTGAATGAGGATTAACTTGGTGGTAGCACCATGTAGATCTGCAGGGAAGAGAGTATGGAAGGAGGGATAGAGAGAGAGAGAGAGAGCATTCTATCTATCTATCTGGTACTGACCTGTACTGTTTGAGAGTCCTGGGAGAGGAAGGAGTAACATTCTATTCACAGGGCAATACCCGGCGCGAGAAAATTGCTTTTTTTAATGCTTGATTTGAAAGTTAAATCTGAGCTATATAAAAAAAAGAAGAAAAAAGCATTAATTCTAAAATTCTATTCCCTCATTGAAGAAATAACCCTTAGAATCTTCTTTTAAAGATTATTTCTGTGACCTTGTCAAACAGGGTAACAACGTCCGTTTGTTGTAGTCAGTCTTGATCACATCAAGATATATGGTTTAAAACCTTCAGGGTTTCTCTCCATACAAAACATATTTTCCCCTCTTCCTTAAATACACAGGGCATCTTCATAAAGATGCAACACAATCAACACAAATAAAACGTTTACCTCAGGCTCCAGAAGGAGTCTTGTGGTAATATGAATTCTCTGTAGGCAAAAAGGAATTCTTTACAATAAAGAATAGTCAGTTTAGTTTGATCAGAGAAAATGTCATTGATCGAAAGAGGGAGTAAGAAGGGAGGAGAGGTGGAGAGGGAAAGGGGGAGGAGAGAGAGAGAGGGAGAGAACAAGATAGAAAGACACAGGGGCCATTCATTTCTATTACACAAAGCTCAATTGCTCAAATTCAAAGTGCTAGAATATATTTTTTTCCCACTTGAAACACAGTCGTTATGTCTCACAGAAGAGTCTGTCAGTTTAGTCGGTATTCAACACAGTAATATGGTCTGGGAGTTGAGCTTCAGTCTTCCTTGCGCTCCAGAGTCTGTGTGGCGTGGATCCCGTTGCTGTACACGGGGAACGGCAGCGTGGAGAACAGTCCCTCCGCCGTGGTGAACACGTTGGCTGCCGGCATCTGGCTGAGGCTGGCACTGCTGACCGCGCCCCCAAACGGCCCCGCCGACATGTTGAGCCGGTGGACGTGGTGGTACAGCATCTCCATGGGGGTCTTGGGGTCCAGGCCGAAGCCCCCGCTGTTCACGTCTACAAAGTTCATGGCGGCGTGCGCTGCGGCGGCGGCGGCGTTGGGGAGGAGGTTGCCCTGCATGGCCAGGGTGACGTCCGCTGGCGCGTAGCGGATGGTGCCAGTGGTGTAGACCCGGGGGGAGGCCGCGGCCGACACGGCGCTGGTCGTGGCGAGTGCTCCACTGACCCGGTGAACCAATGGGAGAACAACGTTGCCCGCCTGCAGCCTCTGGAGCGCCTCGAGATCGCCCGCCGTGTAGAGAAGCGAGGAGGAGGGGCTAGAGGTGGTGGGCGTGGCCTGCTGCTTGTTGTCTCGCGGCGAGGCAGAGAGGGGCGGGGAAAGAGGGTCAGAGGAGGAGGAGTTAGAGGGAGGAGGGGCCAGGCTGGCGCCGGAGGAGGCAGAGGAGGGGCCACTGCCGGTGGCGCTGCTGTAGGGGGTCTTCCTGGCACTGCTGCCCCCTCCCTCGGTGCCTGGGGGGGTCAGGACTGAGTCTGGAATGGCCACCTGCAGACCACCAGACTGGGGGGAGGAGAAGGCGTCGTGGGGAGGGGGGGGCTTGGTCATGCTGTAGGGAGACTCGTTCCTGCAGATCTCCCTGTTCGGGGGGAAGTTCCAGATGCTGCTGTCGTTGTCGAAGTTGATGGGCTCCGACATCTCCGTCTTGATCTTGAGCACGGAGGCAGTGGCGGGGGAGGGGGGATGCAGGAGGGGGGGCTCGCCCAGGGAGGGGTCCAGGGAGGGGGCGCCCCCGGGGGAGGGGGTGGGGGAGGAGAGGCGGAGACGTTGCCGGCTGTTCCCTCCGTTCCACTTCTGCTTTTTCCTCCTCTTCTTCCTCTTCTGGTGCTTGCTGGCGGCCGGTGTGGCGAGCTCCGCCCCGCTGTCACAGTCTTTCACGCTGTCACAGTCTTCATCATCGTCGTCGTCGTCGTCGTCTTCCTCTTCGGAGGAGGAGGAGGGCGAATCCCGCAGCGTCACCCCGTCCCCGTCTCCATAGTGCTCCACCTTCAAATCAAACTTGACGTCAAGTCCAGTACACTTTACATTGTTAGACAATAATAATGTTGAGATAAATAAATGCACAAAAAAATAGGAGTTGGATTTAGATTAACATGATAAGAATGTAAAAAGACAACAGTAAAAAAACAAAACAAAGATAATATCAAACGACATTTTAAATCAATGAAAAGGAGCCCACCTTGATGTGCAGCCCCCCCAGGCGGCCCAGTTGGGTCAGCTGGCCGATCCGGCCCACCTCCTTGGTCTCCCCCTCGCAGTCGGAAGGTTCCAGGCTGTCGTCGCTGTCCTGGCTCTCTGGGTTGCTGGAGCTGTCTCCCTCCTCCTGCCGTCTGATCTCCTGCTCCGAGGAGGAGTGGCCGGGAGGCTGCTTCTTACTGTCCGTCTCCGGGTCCTCGCTGTTCTCTGATTGGTGGCCCTTCCCGTCCGACTTGGAGTTCTCGTTGTCTTCGCGCGCGCGGGGGGGGGGCAGATGTTGAGGTTAACACGCAGACCTGAACAGCACTCAGAACAAACTCTGTACAACACAATGTACTCTATTTTAGAATTTTTGTTGAAATAATCACTGTTTTGAAACCGAAATAATTGTAGCTATATTTCGATTTTCTGGGGCTGGAGCAGTTACTGACATTCCATTTGAGCCTCTTAAATGTATTTTGGCAGACGTGTGATACTGCACATGGAATACATCACCGCTCTACAGAAACAAAACCTCCACCAAAACACTCAACCTACTGCTGCTACTCCTCTATCATGGCTGACATTAACTGGAGCTATTGTGGCATGTTGGCACTCTCTCCCCCACTTCAGCCTCCTGAAACTCAGTGACACTCTGAGGGCTGCCAGGGTGACAGTAGCTAGTGCCGGAGCACTCTCACACTTTCTCTGGTGCCAGGGTGAAGAGGACAACTCCAGCCCAGAGGCAGCTGGCATGGACTACAGCCCCCACGATGCACGCTGGCATAAGGGGCACTCAGGAAGGCGTGGTGCCAAGGCCCAATATGCTGCCACTTCTCTTTCCTACTGTTACCCAGAATCATCTCTCTCTCTCTCCTCCCCCTTCTGGCTACACCATCATCTTCCTGCTCCGCCCCTCCGCCTGGCTACACTCCATATTTGGGCACTAATACTAATTGTTTACCAAATGGTTCCCAGCCAGAGACCTCTTGCTGTGATGTGTTGTGTGTCACCTGTAAGTTTATATGTACTGTCTGTTCCACCTACACTTAATACAGTTAATACAGGTAATACAGTTCTATGAGACCGAATCTGAACTAAATAGTATCACCACCAGTGGAGGCTGGTAGAGGTAGGAATCGGAGGACGGGCTCATTGTAATGCATGGAACGGAATGAGGAATGGTATCAAATACACATGTTTGATACCATTCCTCATTCCGTTCCATGCATTACAATGAGCCCGTCCTCCGATTGACTTTATTTCACATTATAAATGAGGTCAGTTTAGTTTCCCCCCTGAGGTAGTGTGAGGGGTGCGCTAACAGGTGTGAACGCTACAGGTTCTGTTTGGTTCTGATATGAACGCTACAGGTTCTGTTTGGTTCTGATATGAACGCTACAGGTTCTGTTTGATTCTGATATGAACGCTACAGGTTCTGTTTGGTTCTGATATGAATGCTACAGGTTCTGTTTGGTTCTGATATGAATGCTACGGTACCAGAGTTCTCCTTGGACTCAGACTCGGAGTCTGAGGTCTCTGATGATTCGGAGGCCTTCTCTGGGAGGTTGGGCAGCTGTGCGATATCCATGGGAGTGTCCTTGTACTCCGGGTTACTGAGAGAGAGAGAGAGAGACAGAGAGGGAGGGAGGGAGGGAGGGAGGAGAGAAGAGGAAACACAGCAGACGGAGGTCAAATAGAGAAGTCAAACACAGGGCTTAAACGTTTTTTAAATGCTATTTTAAACGTTCGGGGTTGAAATTGATTTTTTCGGTCTCATAAAAAAAAATCCCTCAATTTCCCTCTGAGTGCTGTGTGCTGAGCTGCCTGTATCCAGATGTGCTTCCCCATGGAAGGCTGTTGTGGGCGAGGGCCCAGGTGTGGCGGTGTTCTCCTACCTGAGGACGTAGTTGATCCAGATGATGTTCTTCTCAGTGCCGTTCTTGGCGTTGACGGCGATGGTGGCGCTGGACTGGATCCAGATATAGCCGCTGTTCTTCTGGATCCAACGGTAGTACTTGGTCACACACTGGCCCTTGTTTATAGAAAAAGAGGGAGAACATCAGGTGGCATCCAACAGCTGTTAGAGGACTAGACCAGGCTTGGTCTGCTGTAGTGTCATTAATCAAGCTCTCTGACTGGCTGAGGAAGGGATGGGGACGTGGCCTACTGGGCTGCTCTGTACGCCAGGGGACGCCAGGGGAGGCTGGTGGAGGTAGAAATCAGGCGGGCTCATTGTTATGCATGGAATGGAATGAGGAATTCCATTCCATGAGAGAGAGGTGAATCGGACCCTGGTAAACTGGGAATCAAATCTACACCCCATCACCCCTTCATGAGAAACCAGCCTGTAACTGATGGTCCTTCATTGAGAAGCTGCAGTTCACCCCCTTTACCACCAGAGGGAGCTGTGGCACTGTGAGAACTCCACTACCCTGCCTCTGTGTCCTTGTCTGCTTCTGCTCAACCGAAGACGGTCTGGTAGTTGCAATAAATTTGGCTAAATTAACCGCTAAATGGTTATCTCAACCAATATGTATTTGCATTAATCACGGCACTCTGAAACAGAAGCAGTAAGAATAGGAGTGAGGTAGTAAATTCATATTCTTAGTTTAATTACGCCTACAACTAGCCGTTTCCACGAAAGACAGTTCCACGAGGACAATGATTTATATAAAAAGAAGACCAGTAATTAAAAACTATTAGGAATTCTATGCTTTCTGATCTTATATGTATAAGATTAGCGGAGCAGATATGGGAAATTAAAGGAAAAATAACTTGTTTTTCTTTCCAATCCACTAAAGCAGCCAGGGCATCCTGTAACCTTGATCTCACCTTCATTATTTATGCTTTGTTTATTTTATTATTATTTATTTAATTTTATTATGTTAGTTATAGAGTCTAACAACAACAATACATGGCCACAGAGGATATGAGACATTTGATACTCAATCATTTCAGGGGAGAGATTCGTAAAAATCTATATAATACTCAAATAATTATTTCAAAATGATTTACTATTAGATAACCATTGGATTTTTATTTTAACTTCTTTAACATTTTGGGAATGGAAAAAAGTGGAAGTTAGATATGCAGAATTCACCTTATTGGTTGCACTGTTTCTTTGTACTGGAAGGATTTAATTCCTAACACTGAAAGTCATGGCTCATTTAATATCCCAGTATTTATTCATTTTCATCACCATTATGAAAATCGGACAAGCACAATCCCAGTCCACCTCACAACATTGTGATATGAGCGACTAACCAATTGATTTTTAGCGTGACTTGACAAATCAATAAGCCTTGAACAGGTTTAATACCTCCAACCTACAGCTTGTACACAGAGACTCAGTCACATACACACCTCTCTGTACCGTGTGTGTTCAAACAGGGCCGACAGAGCTCTCCCCTCTGCATCCCCATCAATACGCTCCCCCGAACCCCTGCCCCACCCCTGCCACCCCATCCACGCAGGTGAGGCTTACTTTTTAACCCCTTTCACTTACAGTGCCATTAGATGTATCAGGCCGTGCTATTGATTTAGTGGTGATGAAGGGGCCTATGTTCCAGTGGTGGGGAGGAGTCTGTCTGTTTGTGTGTCCGTATGCCTGTATGCCTGTCTGTCTGTCTGTCTGTCTGTCTGTCTGTCTGTCTGTCTGTCTGTCTGTCTGTCTGCCTGCTTGTCTGTCTGCCTGCCCCTCTGTCTGTCTGCCTACCTTTCTGTCTGTCTGCTACTTCAGGCATTAAAAAGAATACGCGCCCTTTAATCTGCAGCCTCTCTCCTGCAGCCCCGGGCAAGCCTGCAGGATGGCTTCCCTCTCTCTCTATCCCTCTCCCTCTCCCATCCCAGCCTCTCTCTCTCTCCCTTCCTCTATCCCCCCTTCTCTCTCTCCATCCTCTCCTCCTCCTCTCCTGTCCTTCAGTTGCTTTTAATCACTTGGATCTCTTCCATAATGGCTGCTCGCTACCTTTCAGATACCCTTTACCCAAAGAGGCCCTCGCTCGCCTGCGACGGGGGGGTGTCACCGTCATATAAAAGTAAGTAATTTACACCCGTGAAATTGCTTTATGGAAAAGTCCTTGCGGTTCCGTGGGGGTATTATCGTAAAGGCAAGCCTTTTATGAATGAGAGAGAGGAGACAGGAGGGAACATTCACTTCTTCTCTGGCTGTTAGATATTTGTCTGGCTTCATAGACAACTCTGTGTGTGTGTGTGTGTGTGTGTGCGCGCGCGCACACGTGTACACATGCGCGGTGCGTGCGTGTGTGTGTACATATCCGTAGTATATTACATGTTTTTTTTAGAAGCTCATTCTTCTGTACTGTCCAAAGTTCTGGGTTTCTGTTTCCAAAGCTTTAAAAAAAAAAAAAAAAAGAGAAGAAAAATATACTAGTATAGCAACTTTGCCGGTGTACATTCAGCTGGCTCTCAGAGGGCGGCGTGGGGTTTTCTGTGGCTGTGTTTCAGAGTCTTTCAACAGGATAGCCGGAGAGCTGCAGCCCTTTCATTAAAGCCAGTGTGAACGGCTCAGGAGACAGACTCCTAGAGTCTGCCTGGAGGCACATGGACGAAGCCTTCAGGGGGTTGGGAGCTGCTTCTCTCTGTGAGCTGTACCAGTGGAGGCTGCTGGAGGTAGAACATCGGAGGACGGGGCTCATTGTAATGCATGGAATGGAATGAGGAACACGCAGGTGTTTTGGTACCATTCCTCATTCCGTTCCATGCATTACAATGAGCCCCGTCCTCCGATGTTCTACCTCCACTAGCCTCCCCTGGAGTTGCAGTACTCTCTCTCTCTCTCTCTCTCTTTCTCTCTCTCTTTCTCACACACTGTACTGTTCCACACGTGAAATGGAGGCAGTCTGCGTTTCCTGACAACTTGGTAGCACTGAACTCATCTCAAGTCCAATGTAGGCGATGGATGATCTCTGAGATGATCTCAGTACTAAGAAGCTTATGGAAAACTCCCTGATCATCTCACAGTCCTCTGTGTGAATAAAAAGCTAAGTGACTACCGCGCCACATTAAAAACCATCCGACCAAAGCCAATTCATTTACACCTTCTCCTCCTCCCCCCGTCTGCTTCACTTCTGACCTCTCATATAGAGAGGCGACCAAGTGGAATAATCTCTTCCATTTCCTGTAGACTCTGTGACCTCTCTGTGACCTCTGACCCTTTTTGACCTGATCACAGCTGACACTGGCACATGCTGATTGGATAGTCTGTTCCGACTGAAACTTCCCCAGGAATGTAATTGAAAAAAGTTTCAGTCACTGTCATCACATCCTAACCCATGAGCATACATTAAAGCCTCCCTTCTCTCTCTCCTCTCTGCCTAGTCTCTCACTCCTCTTTCTCCCCTCTTCTCTCCTCCTCGTTCCCCTCTTCCCTCTTCTGTCCTCTCCCTCTCCTCCTCATTCCCCTCTTCTCCTCGCCCCCCCCCCCCCCCGTTCTCTCATCCTCGTTTCCCTCTCCCCTCTCCCCTCCTCCCCCCTGCTGGGTCTCATCCTAATAGATGGAGTCTGCTGGTGTTTTAAGACATAGGGACAGTGCTCTATGCAGCAGTAATTGGGCTCTAATTCAGTTCAACTCCCCAATATCGAATCAGACGGTTGGAAATTCCCTCGGCCTGCCGACCGACAGATCCAAGGACACTTGTCTTCCCCCCCCCGCAACACCCGCCACCCACCGGGAATTGCAAACACCTAATAAAGTGGGGGATTTACACCCCCCCCCCCCCCACTCCGGTCCAGCCTGCTACGCTAAGGGGTCCGGGACGTCACACCTCACAAGACCAATCGAATGTGACGCTATGCTATTCGCCACGCCTTCCCGGTTTTTACCAGTCCAGTAACGGCTGGGCAGATGAAACACAAGCAGCGAATCGCAGAGCGGCTCCAGAGAGACAGACGGGACCTTCCCGACCACGGGTGATGACATGTCCCTTTGTTGGCAAACATGGCCGCTTCTCTAGGTGAACTCTGTTCAAAGTGACGCATCAAGAACAAGACGCCATACTGCCAGAGCTAGATATCTAGATATCATCGGGACTGAACTTGATAATAACAATGACACTGATGTGAAGCTATGTTGAAAGGTATGATGTTGTGACTCCCTGGACATCTGTGACCATGTTACTGAGGGGACTATCCTGGAGACTATCCTGAACAAAGCTGAACTGAACTGAGCTGAGCTGAACAGAGCTGTATGGTTCTAGTGGTAGTACTCACAGTCTAGATGGCAGTGTCGTATGCCCTCCACGTCCTCGGCATGGATGAACTGGTAACACCGCTTCCCCACCACGTCCACCGGCGTCAGGTCCATGTAGTCACTGATTCTAAAAATCAAGTCAATTCAGTACATTAGCACATAGAGTGCGATGCCATCGTACAATAGTATCAACAGCCGTACAATAGTATCAACAGCCGTACAATAGTATCAATAGCCGTACAATAGTATCAAAGATGACCCTGATATGGACAGTGCATCATAAATCACACAAAACAATCAAGTGAATGGCAGAAGCATTTCAGTTAAAAAAGAAGGCCTTTAACAGTAACACCTGCTCGGTAGAAGCAGTGAATATCTGAGCGCGGTGTCATTACAGCGAGTCCTGATAGACAATCTCTCTTGTCCTCCCGATGTGTCAGCCTAATGACTGGGAGACTGATAACTCCACGTAAAAACTCACACATTCAGGGGACAATAGGGTGTAATAGGACGCGCGATGTCTCCCCATTTCCCCTGGTTGATGAAACGCCACCTATCACTTAGTATTGAATATCATCTCTCCGTTCGGTGTTCCGCCGAAAGCAATCTGTCCACAATCTGTCATAAATATGGTGCTTTTATTTCGGATATTTCAGATATCCACCTGAAACCTGGATTTATGAGACAGATCCTGATCAGAATCCTATTATGGTGTCCTGAATGGCTATCTGAGGCTACAGTATCTTTGATACCTTCCACTGTACTCTGGACCAGATTGTGATGTCATATTTTCACTATAAGAGATATGTGGTTTATTTCAATCCCAACAATCATAATCAAAACAACAATCTAAAAGGCACCGCAGGTGATCACGGTTACCAGCGAAATAATCATGTTCAAAATGTACCGTTCTGTATGCACATTGAGGGTCATGCAACATGCTATTACGTTGAAACAAGGGCCGCTGTCACAGACAGGAGGTTTACATATCTGTACGGCTGAAGCGTGCAACTTATAGTGAAGTCATGTGATACAGTATATACTGAATGCTCGTGTGGATGTAGTCTTACAGTACAACATGATGAATCAATGCAATGGCCATGCGTACTTCGTACGACGCTAGTGTGGGTATCGGAACATAGGCCACAGTGTCAACACCCCAGGTGACTCTTACCTGTTCTCACAGTAGACGATGTTGAGGTCCATGTTCACCCGGATGACGAACATCTGGCAGTCGATGCGCACCTCATTGACGGTGGGTGGGGGCAGGGCGTGGGCGACCACCACCATCCCCATGATCTGATTGGGTACGGAGCGGCTGTGGGTCAACGTCATCCGGATCCTTAGCCGGCCCGTGATGTGGATCACCTGAGCCAAGACGCACAGAGGGACAGAGGACAGTTTATTTATCTATTATCTATTATCATAAACTGTTAACTCAGAAAAAGACACACAGAGAGACACAAGTGTTTCATCTATGACTGTCTCATCTTTGACCTATCCGTATATTGTTGATTCTTTTTTCCTATTCATTTGTTGTTGTTGTTCTTTAACCATTTCCTGTATATTTCATGTTCAACCTGGATGGTTCACTCAGCAACAACTGTCGCTGAGTTCTAGGGAGCTCCAGAGCACTCCAGTGTCAATGTTAAAACAGAGAGGAAGACCTTCAACCAAGAACACATGAACAAACAAACGCACAACCATCACACAGAGGGAGAGGAGGTCAGGGACAAATGTTTCTCCTGAAATGATACACAGAAGAGAGAAAGAGAGAGAAGAGAGAGAGAGAGAGAGAGAGAAGAGAGAGAGAGAGAAAGCGGCGAGAGAGATGACACACAGAAGAGAGAAAAGAGAGTGAGGAGAGAAAGAGAGAGAGAGAGAGAGAGAGACCGAATGAAGGTCCTAATTATCAGGAGCTTTAAAGTTGTGCTAAGCTTTAAAGTCTTTGTATCTCCGTTCTGTGCCCAGAGGAGGAACCGACTGACTAGATATGCACACTAACACGTTCACATCCATCCATTTTAATCAGTGTGAGAAACGCCGGGGGGAATTGTTTTGTAGTCTTTAAACTACTGACACTGGCCCCTGTCAGTGGTGCACCTCAGAGATGGGCCAGACGCCATTAGCATCATTCGCACAGACAGATCTGGCTCCCTAAACCCATTCAAAGGCCCGACCGTAGGGGACCTCGGTGCCTCTCCCTCTCTTCCCCCCTCCTCCCCACCAGGGACGGGCAACCCTCAACAATGGCAGCCTGACACAGCATGCCAATTGAGGGGGAGAAAGAGAGAAAAAGAGACAGAGAGAGAGAGACTGAGAGAGAAAGAGAGAGAGAAAGAGACAGAGAGAGAGAGACTGAGAGAGAAAGAAAGAGAGAGAGAAAGAGACAGAGAGAGAAAGAGAGAGAGAGAGAGACTGAGAGACAAGGAGACAGAGAGACAGGGACAAAAAAACAAACCGCACATCCGGCCGTGGTTGCGTTGGAGCTCGGTATATAACAAGCTAACAGTAATCTGACATGTTACAATGGCCACATCAAAAGAGGTTGCCCATGAGGAAAATGGCTTCCCTCACTGCCAAGGGGGATTTATCTGCTGTGTGATGTCTTTCTTTTCAACTGAAAAGCGTCAGCGCCTATGACACGGGAGCTAGCAGCCGCTCCCACACTGGTAAATGATACAGACTCTGTTTCCCTCCACAGTTGGTTTAGACAAAGCTAGACAATGCCCCCCCCCCCCCAAAGAAGAGAGACTGTGAAGAACAGTGAATTGTTGTTTTATACTAGTTAGTGAGTGCAGCTGAAATAAAAAAAAAAAAAAAAAAAAAAATATTTCAAGAAGTGGTGGTGTCAGAACACTGCTTTACCCCGGTGTGAAACGCAGAGAGAAGGCCCTGGCAACATAAAACAGAATGTAAGCAGAGGCATTTTGAGGTGGAGGAGAGCAAATCTTTCTTGTGGTTGAAGTCCTGCTGCTCTCGGAGAGAAGTGAAAATACTTTGCTGTCTTTTTCAACTTGAAGGCTGCTGAGAGATGCTTGTTCAACAGTGGCCCGGGGAGGAACGTGAGTTACATCAGTTACAGAAGCTGCTCCCAAACTGCGGCTGGGTGCAGTAACCATGGGAGTGGCATGGTTATTATGGCATGATGTGAATAAAAAAAACAGTATTTTGTTCATGTTAGTATTCTATTTTCAATAAAGTTTGATTGATTGATTTATCCAGATTCCCCCTTAAATGTATGTGTATGTACGTGTTTTGGTATGTATATATATTTCTGTATTTCAATTTTAATAAATTTCTAAAAACCTGTTTTCGCTTTGTCATTCTGGGGTATTGTGTGTGGATGGAAATTCCTTTAATTTAATCCATTTTAAATTGAGTCTATAACACAACAAAATGTGGAAAAAGTGAAGGGGTCTGAATATTTTCCTGTATATATATGTATATATATGCACTGTGTGTGTGTGTGTGTGTGTGTGTGTGTGTGTGTGTGTGTGTGTGTGTGTGTGTGTATGAGAACTATAGTACAGTGTGTTAGTGATGCGTTGAGCTGATCTATGCAGGCTCCCAACATGCTGTCCATCATGATCAGACAGACAGAGTGGCAGGTTGCTGGAAGACTTGACAAGGCTGTTTGGCAGCCTTCAATAAGACATCACAGCACAATGAGGGCAGAGGAAGATGTTCTAATTAGAGGCAGAGAGAAACCCCTCGTAGCTCCTGGTTCACACACACACACACACACACACACACACACACACACACACACACACACACACACACACACACACACACAGCATCACCCCAGAGAACACAGGCACATGCAGAATATACACACACACACACACACACACACACACACACACACACACACACACACACACACACACACACACACACACACACACACACACACACAGCATCACCCCAGAGAACACAGGCACATGCAGAATATACACACACACACACACACACACACACACACACACACACACACACACACACACACACACACACACACACAGCATCACCCCAGAGAACACAGGCACATGCAGAATATACACACACACACACACACACACACACACACACACACACACACACACACACACACACACACACACACCCATACACCCCCCCCCCCCCAACCCCCACAAATGAATATAAAGAAGCTCCTTAAATAAATAAACATTGGGAGAAAAAAAATGAAAATAAAAAACATACAAAATGGAAATGATCTCTCGTCAGAATAAAAGCCCCAAAGCTATGTGGGCATCAAAAGTTAGTTTTCCCCCAAAATTAAATAATAATAAAAAAAATAAAAGTACAACTTTTGAAGTAATTGCCACAAAGAGAAGGGCGAGGGCTGCAGATTGCTTCAGGAGTGCTCTTGGCAAGAACATCATAAGCTCTGGCGAAAACATTAAATATGCTCAAGCAGCTAAATGCAAACTGACACGGCTAGGGGTTGACTCAGGCTGCACCGGGCGGAGAGGAAAGGAGCGGAGAGGCAGTCACAGACAGGCAGCATATCTCAATTTAATACAAGCCAACATAACAAAAGGATCAATTTTTATAATTCATGGTTCAGCACACAATGCACTAACTCCCCCCCCCCCCCCCCACTCTCTCTCTCTCTTTCTTCCTCCGCCTCTCTTCCTTTTCCACCTCTCTCTATCTCCCTCTCCCTCTCCCCCAGCCCGCCCGCCAGCCAGACAGTGAATATAGAAGAGGTATACATAAGAAATAAGATTCATCTGGTTTCCCTGGCGAATCTCTGGAGTGCTTTTGAAATGTGATACAGCACAAATAATGATGGAGAACCTTTACATGAGTGCATTAAATGAGATGGAGCCGAGATCTGTTTAAAAAAAGATGGCTTTAAGCTGGAGCTGGCTTCACTTTGATTTGACCTCCAGAGTCGAGAGAGGGGGATATAAGGGGCTATGATGCGTGCCGTGCCGTGCCGAGCTGAGACGAGCTAAGACGTCACTCTGAGGCTGAAGCACAGATTACCTAATACCAAGCATGGATGCCATATGCAAAATTAATACGTCTCTGTGTTATGTAGCAAAAACAAGTGTTGATTTATTTTAAAGTAAATGTAAGATAAGCTTGCCTGTCCTTGTCTGGCCCAGTGATGTCTGCATGCGTGCATATTGCATGTGTGAATATTGATGCTGTGGCTAGCCTACCTTCCTCACTTCATGCTGTGGTTAGCCTAGCTTCATGCTGTGGTTAGCTTAGCTTCATGCTGTGGCTAGCCTAGCTTCCTCTCTTCATGCTGTGGTTAGCCTAGCTTCATGCTGTGGTTAACCTAGCTTCCTCTCTTCATGCTGTGGCTAGCCTAGCTTCATGCTGTGGTTAACCTAGCTTCCTCTCTTCATGCTGTGGCTAGCCTAGCTTCCTCTCTTCATGCTGTGGCTAGCCTAGCTTCATGCTGTGGTTAACCTAGCTTCCTCTCTTCATGCTGTGGCTAGCCTAGCTTCCTCTCTTCATGCTGTGGCTAGCCTAGCTTCCTCTCTTCATGCTGTGGCTAGCCTATGGTTCATGTTCTGGCTAGCCTACCTTCCTCACTTCATGCTGTGGCTAGCCTAGCTTCATGCTGTGGCATATGGCATAAAAGGCAAACTCTTCTATTTGTGTTACCCAACATGGACAGACATTACAACTAGTAGATTTAGATGACCTGTGTAGTAATCATGCAATTACATTGGATTAATATGCTGTTTGCATATTGTAATAATATGTTTGGTGGTTGGTTCCGATCCCATTCCGGTGCACAACATGCATTAGCTGAGGACTAACCATCATGGGATATACTCTAAACCCTATGCTAGAGGGCCTAACCATACAGGAAGGAGATGGAGTTGGGGATGGAGAGAGAGAGAGAGAGAGAGAGATGGAGAGAGAGATGGAGAGAGTGATCTTCAGATAGCAAAGGTAGGTGTGTGTGAAACACACCCTGATCCCCTACCTCTACACCCAAAGCCTCCACAAGTCACACAGCTTATGTGTTAGCAACAGTATATATGGTCCCGCCGGGACGATATATACTGAAAAATGTATGCACTCACTGCAATGTAAGTCAGCTAAATGGCATATATTATGATATTAGCTTATCAAGTTAATGTTGAACCTGCATGACTCTGCTCTATATATACATATACACACGTTAAAACATCCATCTGTTACCTGTCATGCTTAAACACGAACTGAAACACATACCAACATTTCACAATATACAAGAACAAAAAAACATTCGGTTAAAAGCTACAAATGAAAATAAAGCTTATAGAATGTGAAACTCAGGATGGACATGCATGTCAGGTACATCAGTGTACGGGGTGGGAGTAGTCACACAGAGGCAGTTCCTAATCGTGAGCGAACGAGAGAAAGAGAGAGTGTGTATTCACCCTCTTGACTTCCATTCCTGGTGGTCAGAGTCTAGAACCTCTCTTACTGCAGGGCTGGGCCACTGCTATGGGCTATTGGAGCTCAGGCACGCTAGGTTGCTACAGGCTAGTCTATTGGACCTTTGGGCAGCTAGGCTCCTAGGATAGTCAATCTTCCATTATAGCCTGACCACTTGATGTGGACCCCAGGGCTATTGCAGGGGAGGCTGGTGGAGGCAGAAATCCTCTGAGCCTCCTCGGGTCTATTGGACCTGTGGACTCCTGCTATATCTAGTCAGTCTTACCTTATAACCAGAAGACTTGATGTGGACTCCTCTCTTGGTCAGTGTAGACTTCATTCTGATGAAGAAGGAACGTTCTAGAAGGTTGTCTGGCCCCAATAGGCTGGGACTGCTGGACTCCACTGTGGGGGAGCAAACACACACATCCAATTACTTTACATTACCTGTCCAGTACACCCCACTATCTGTCCAATACACTCACTGCCTGCCCGGGTACATGTGTGTGTCTAGGAAGCCCCTCAGGAGAGGAGGGTGATATTAAAACCCCCAGCCCAGTAAGATTGGCTGTAATAACAACTTCTCATTGAGTTTCTATCATATCCTTGTGGTAACCCTCTAATGGGAGAAGCAGCACACCTCAATAAAATAGAAAACACACTGCCAATAAAAGTTTGACCATGTTTTTAATTATGTTCTTTTAACAGCAAACAACCTATGCTTGGTGTAACACTGTAATTGAACGTTTTTAGTAGCAGTTAAAAAGTCAAGTACGTTTGTATGTTTCTCTTCGTTGAGCTCAAATATTGTGTTTACTATGAAGTGGAATTTGCTATTTAGTTAAAGGAATAGCTATTATCTGTGATTCACTCTTCTGTGATACACGCACACACGCACGCACGCACGCACACACACACACACACGCACACACACACACACTCACTCACTCACTCAACATTGTCTATGAAGCCAACCACTCTAATTCTAAACACAGAGATATCTATTTTGGTGTAACAGAGTTAGGAATGCTCTTATTATATTGAGTGACTTTCACCGAAATGATCATTTCTTGCTGTTATTAATGTGGTATGAGTGTTACTCAGCATGAACGAACAGAGACAGAAAGCTCCTCAGTCCAATGACCATGTCACTACCACTGTCACACTTCAACAAAGACTCTCATTTCAAGGATTTCCAACCAGTGCATTCTAGTTACCCTGCACAGTACTGTGGTTTCCCTGATCTAAATCTAGTTCTAAACAAAGGGATATCTATTCTCTCCTAAACATGCGTAGTTAAGCATCCTCAACAAGTGGATTCAACATACCATGTACTGTAGCTAGCAAGGGAGGCTGGTGGAGGCAGCTCATTGTAATGCATGGAAAGGAAAGGGAATTGGTATTGGTGCCATTCCTCATTCCGTTCCATGCATTATAATGAGCCGTCCTCTGATTTCTACCTCCACCAGCCTCTCCTGCTTCACACCCGCCTAAAATGAACAGGTGAGACAGGTATATTGTATGTGTATTGTAACACACAGAAACATGTACCCAAACGAGATGTGTGTGGTAAACACACAGCACAACAAGGGTATCTACCAGACAGAGGTGAAAGTGTCCATTAGTCAGCATGTGTAGCTGATCAGGCCTTAATCAGATGCATATTCATAACATGGCATCCGTCACACAGGGCCAGTACAGGAGGAGACAGGCTGGCCCCGCCCCCATGTCCTTCCTGCCCAGGGGTGGACCGACCCCTGGGCAGGAAGGACATGACTACTGACTACTGACAAATGACTGTGTGTGTGTGTGTGTGTATATGTGTGTGTGTGTGCGTGCGTGCGTGTGTATGTGTATGTATGTATGTATGTATGTATGTATGTATGTATGTATGTGTGTATGTGTGTGTGTGTGTGTGTGTGTGTGTGTGTGTGTGTGTGGTGGATGGGGGTAGGGTCCTCAAAGACCACTTTATTTTAGAGGTGTGAAACCCCCCCCCCTCCAACCACCATCACCATCACGCAGCCACACCGATGAGGCAACACAGGAGGCGAAGGAGACATAGACAGGACTAGGAGATTAAAGAGCAGAAGCACGGACAGACAAGACTAGGAGATTAAACTGAAATAGGATTACCAGAAACAGCACAACACCTGGAAAATCAGGTTTTCTGCTGCTCTGCATACAACAGGGCTGATGTAACTTTGGCTTGGCTAGGGACCGGAAACAATATGATCAGGAGGGAGGGAGTGGGGTGAGGAGCGAGGGGGTGCTGCCATTCTCTTTCATCAGGCGTCTTTTTCTTTTCTTTCTGAGGGACACAAATTAAATGTCATTTAAAATCTAACTAGTTCTTTATCACTCCGGGGAGAAGGCCTCAGCCATGTTATATTTAGTCATTTCATTTCTTCTGATTAAATATGAATTACTATGAAATTGTTCTCATCATCTAACACAGCAGCCCGGAATACGCCGGCCGCTTTTTAATACACTATAATATAAGCACAAACTTGAAGCTCTCCGAGAGTTTAATTTGCCACTCTAATCCAATCAAATCAACCTTATTTCTCTTATCACAGATTCCCATTTTGAATTAAGTGAGCTCATTAGTTTTAATCAAAGGCAGAAAGATCAAAACTCACACTTAACTGCTTTAGATCATAGCTGTCAGTCAGCCGCTCTGTTCTATTGGACTAAAACACAAGATCAGAGGCTCTTAGAACTGAGTGTTTTCATTAGCCAGCCACAGTGCACCAGGCACCAGCCACGCTTTAAAGACACGCCATTCTCTCTCTCACCCCAAGGACTACTGAAGCTGCATCAGGGTCATTTGTGTCGTGTGTTTTTGGTGTGTGAGTACGTGTGTGTGTGTGTGTGTGTGTGTGTGTGTTTTTCTGGTGTGTGTGTATGTGTGTGTGCATGCATGTGCATGTGTGTGTGTCTGTCTGCTGTATGTGTTTCTGGTGGGTGCGTGTGTGTGCTTAGTGTGTTTCACCAGTGAACTAGATAGTAGTGGCTATGATAGGTGTGTGAATTATGGAACAGCAATTTACAACTCATACACGGACGGACGTCATTGCAGTACTTTCCTTTCTTCATCTGACTGAGGATAATGTAGAGGCTGTTTCTTCATCAACCTAACGTTCATATGGAGCTTGTTGGAAATCCCAGACTGATCAATACCCAGAGAGGCACTGGGGACAATTAGTGTTCCTAGATAGACCAATGGTTTTAAATGTTACTACAGAAAAAGCAGTTTAGCCAATGAACAGCCTTGATACTTGGAGAATAATGATATAGCATATAGCGTATATATCTTTTATGACGCGTGAAGTACCCTTGAAGTACCACGGTAATAGATGTATAGTATAGAGCGATTACAGCCTAACCATGTGATCAAATTGATGTATTCAGATAAATGCATTTTTATGTTGATATTATACTGGCCTATATATTATAGTGGCCTATACCTTATGATAATGTGAATATACATTGTATTATGTATCAAAATGATGAATTATTAAGGACCAGTAAATCACAAATGACCAAAGCATTTCGGAGTGAAAGCTTAAAACTGTAAGACAATATCTTTGAAACCTGAATGTTGCAGAAAGAAATGACACCTTTTAAAAGACGACTCCTTCAAAAGGACAAATAATAATTTGCGCTCCTTATTTATGCGTTGTCAGAGTGCCGTGCTTCATTTTCCTGATGAGAGCCTTCAGGAGCCAACCATCTCAGGGATGAGAGTGATGACATTTTAAAAGTATTACTTTCCGTGTGGTGAGTGTTGACCATCAATAACCCGCTGGCAGTTCTTTAGCCCCCCACTGCCACCCCCCACCCACCCACCCCCCCTCTGGCCCCCTCACTCTGACAACCACATCCATGAAACCTCTCCCCCACACACTAGGGAGAGCTTAGCAAGCTGCCAGCCTGCTTGCCCAGACACACAGCTACGATAGCTAACACACACACACACACACACACACACACACACACACACACTGCCCAGACACACGGCTACAGTAGCTAACACACACACACACACACACACACACACACACACACACACACACACACTGCCCAGACACACAGCTACAGTAGCTAACACACAGGCACGCTAACGTCTCTCTGTATGACTTGTAGCCCTCAGCCTCGCAAACTCCCACTAATATTACTCAATTTACATTTATATAAATATTAGTACCAATTCAGAACGTCAAGCGTTTTTAAGGGACCGATAAATCAAGATAGAGTATGTAGCCCGTGGCCCAGGCAGGCTCCCTCTAGCAAGAGTGTGTGCTAGAGAGATTGTGTGTGTGTGTGTGTGTGTGTGTGTGTGTGTGTGTGTGTCTGTGTCTGTGTGTGTGATAGAGAGAGTGCATGCATGTGTGTGTGTGTGTGTGTGTGTGTGGCCTTGTCCTCTGCTCTGGTGGTGGAGGTCCCTGTCTGGCCTATAGCTGATGCATGGGGGCGTCTCCCTGTGCATTAGTAATGATAGATCATCCACCAGGACCTGTGCTAATTGGAAGCCACCACAGGCTGCTTCCATATTGAGAGGTACAGGGTGATTTTTCAATATAGCAAGAGTATGTGTGTGTGTGTGTGTGTGTGTGTGTGTGTGTGTGTGTGTGTGTGTGTGTGTGTGTGTGGGATACGAAGTATATAGAGCGGGACTTGCGTTGGCAGCTTTCATAATGAGAGGATGACAGGGTAAATGCAGCCAGACACCTTGTCCTCCTGCGTCATCTCTGTCTGTCCCCCCTCGTCCACTCCTACTGCCTGCCTCTGTATGTGTGTGTGTGTGTGTGTGTGTGTGTTTCTGGTGTGTGTGTGTGTGTGTGTGTGTGTGTGTTTGAGAGAGAGACAGGTATTAAACATATACAGCTAAATAATGCATAATTTCAGTTTAGAGGAACAAAATAATAATTTTCCTCTGTGACACATTCAACTAAACATCAAATAATAATTTACAGCTACTCTGACTGGAATCTAGTGTGTATGTGTGTGTGTGTGTTTGTATGTGTGTGTGTGCTCGTGTGGGCATGCGTGTGTGTGTGTGTGTGTGTGTGTGTGTTATAAGAACCATTGAGAGAAGCAGGCTCAGGTGCCGTTTCTACATGATTGTCATCCACCTAAGACTGCTAGACAGTGTCGGGGAGTGTAACATCCATCCCATAATGTCCTGGAGTGGTGCCTTCTCTACCAGACCTCCCCCGAGACCCTCTCAACAGGCACCTCTTAGCTTCTAATACAATATAGAGAAATGGTCGGGTTTCCATGGCAACTCGCTCCTCTCTCCATCACAATTTGCGGCGGGCCCACTTTGGTGATTTCACATACATCCATTCACTCTGAAGGTGAATTAAGATAAATAAGAACATATATAGGGCCACAATATTCTCTCAAATAGCTTGCAATATTTTCTCCCGAAGCGAGTTATGAAGTTAATTGTTGGAGAGAAAATACATATTTTCACCAAAACATGGACAGTTAATATAGTGAGACCAAAACCATGAAAAAAAAAAAAGACTATTTAATGAGTTTGTAGCATAAAAGTAGCAGTCCGAAGCATTTGCTGTAAAAAAAAGACTGCCAGTGATTTCAAGCAAAACATGCTCTAAAAAACAGCCCTCTTTTAGAGTCAATTCCTCCTAAATTGAGAAGCCTAGTAAATGATACCACAGCCACAGCCAAAACGATTCAACATTAATAACAACCAAACATTTAATTATTTCCCTCTCTTTTTAAAGAGCTAATTCCTCTAAAAGACAACCCCAGCCTGAGTCAGCATGTTAGTGGGTGCAGCGAAAAACTCTAAATACGGGGGTGTGTTCAGAGCCGAACGGAGGGATTAAACGTTGTTAACAACCATAAACAGTGCAGATCAATTAGAAGGTGAGAACGCGTCTGAAAGGCTCTGAAGAGTGAGGCGATAATTACAACCACAGTTGTAAAGGCTTTCAAAGTGCTCTAATTGAAGAGCGGTTTACCTCAAATTGACATGCGGCTGTATTTCCCTTCGGATTCACTTAGCATTCCAAACAACCAACTGCCGCAGCCAAATAGTCCATCAACAAAAATAAAAAAAAAGACAAGGGTTGAGTAACTATGATTTTATGAGTGTTGATTAAAACTACTCAATTAAATGTGTTAAAAAGAATACATTGTAGCCTTGCCAAAAGAGTTCAATAATAAAAACATGATATGCGAAAGTTTATCTTTTCAACAGAAAGTTTACAGATCTACATGTCGGAATCGAAGTAATGCTACTGCCACAAAAATACATGTGATGCACCAGTTCAACACCCTAACTCCACCGCTCCTGATTATCCTACTAGATCAAGGGGTCTCCCACTCTGGTCCAGGAAGGCTCCCGGGTATGTACCAGTGGAGGCTGGTGGGGGGTAGAAACACACGTGTTTGTTACCGTTCCTCATTCCATGCCATGCATTACAATGAGCCCGTCCTCTGATTTCTACCTCCACCAGCTTCCCGTGGTGTACAGTATGAGAGCAGCTATTGAAGGTATGAGTTCATGTTGGCCTAGTACTAAGGGGGGGAACACAGGGCTGTCCTGATAGACGTAGGAGTTCGTAGTCCTCCAGGCACAAACAGCCTCCACCATCTCCAGTGGAGATTAAAGCTTCCTGCCCTGTCAACGATGTCTCCCTGACATCTCCTCCCTCTGGTCAGATAACCCTCTGTGGTCACACGCACGCACGCACACACGCAGACACACACACACGTGCACACACACACACACACGCACACACACACACACACACACACACACACACACACACACACACACACACACACACACACACAGTCCCTCTGTGCCTCTCCCTCCTGTCTGAGCTAAGATCTCCAGCCTGTGGTCAGATAACCCCGTGACCTCCCAGCCATCTCCAGCATGCCTCTCTGTGGGGGTTGCCCGGGGCGACAAGATCCATCCATTACAAGTATGCTAATGTCAGGTGACACAGTGACACGCGGCCACTTCTTATCTGCTGCAGGTCACTGAGGCCCCGTGTCCACGCTGAGCGGTGCACTCACCCACCCACCCAGGAGTGTGTGTGTATGTGTGTGTGTGCGTGTATGTGTGGCAGGCAAGGGAGGAGTGGAAGTGTGCCTGAATATGACATCATGATGCGCAGATGTGTGTGTGTGGAACCATGGCTTCTAGGGGGAGTATTTCCAGCCCACTGCTGATCAGACACAGGGGAGGGTGTGTGTGTATGTGTGTGCGTGTGTGTGTGTGTGCGCGTGCGTGGTTAATGGAGATCAAACGTAGCAGGTGTACAGGAGGGAACAGCAATAACACTTGTCATGGCGGAGACTCCAGTCAGAACTAATGAACAAGACCAGCTAGATAAACACTGATTCTGCTGCCATGATGCCTCCCGAAGGCAGCACTAGCGACAGGAGACGGAAGAGCAATGGATTGGAATTTGTATCAATTTAACTTATTCATGGCGGCACATTTTTCTCCTGGCTAAGTTAATCAATGTACTGAGGAAACGTCCATTATCATAGAGGATAGTGGACTTCACTCATGGCTGATTCAGAATGAGGATAGATGGGTGAGGCTCCGAGCCCAGATGGTCTGTCTATGGGCGGGGGGGGGGGGGGGGGGGGGAATCCAAAAAACATTGAGGAAACCTATTCATCATAACCAAAAAATTGATTTAGAGAAGAATTCATTCACTACAAAGACAGGCAGGAACATGTCATCGAAAAGAGGCGGAACCTCAGGGGGTCAGAGGTCGTTTCCCTGGAACACCAAACACCAAAGCCCGCGACACGGAAACGCACTTTATGAATCGAGAGCCTCTAATGGGGTTCTGATTTGGGAGAAAGCCTTCAAAGCCGGTTGATAGAATTTGGCATATCATTTTAGCCTTCCCCCTCTTCCTCCTCCTATTCCTCTTCTCTCGCGGCCCCTCCCCAGTCAAAGTCCTTTTCTTTAATCAAGTTGCAGGAGAGACAGCGCGGTGCACAGCACTGGGGGGGGGGGGGGGCTACAGATGGCTGCTTAACTCTGTTATGTTCAAGCTTGACTGACCCATTTCATCAGCTCTGTCAAAGCCTTGCACTGATACATGTTGACAACATTTAATCTTAAAAATTGAAAGAAATGAATTAATATGCAAATTCCATCAGCTTTGTAATAAAAATGTCCTTGGAAAAAAACAGAGAACACACCCCCCAGAGGAATAGCTGGGAATTACCCCGGCTCCGTTGTTCTGTAAGTCAGGCCGAGGTACACAAGTCCTCCAGGAAATCAGCGCCGATCTGACTTGGAATATAATGATGATGGAAGAACAAAACAGGAGCAGGTTGAATAAATGGAACGACATGGGAGAAGGCCTGCGAGTCTTTGTTATTCACTTTGAATTAATAGGATTACTTTCCCCAGCCTCACGTCCACACACACCTAAAACCATCAACACCTCCCTATCAACGCTGCCGTCTGTGTGTGTGTGTGTGTGTGTGTGTTTGTGTGTGTGAGAGAGAGAGAGAGAGAGAGAGAGAGAGAGAGGGGGAGTGTGTGTGTGAGAGAGTGTGTGTGTGTATGAGAGCCAGAGATATGGTGTGTGTGTGTGTGTGTGTGTGTGTGTGTGTGTGTGTGAGAGTGAGAGATATGGTGTGTTTGTGTGAGAGTGTGTGTGTGTGTGTGTGTGTGTGTGTGTGTGTGAGTGTGTGTGTGTTGTACGCATACAATTAAACATTTTTTGCAGAGCAGAGGAGGCCACTGTAGGGAGAAAGAGACATTTTCTCATTCTTCACGAGGAGCGGGTCGTCTTCGGGGACAGAATCTTACAAGACAAAGATTATCCATACAAAAGAAGCAGGTGTCTACAAGCAGTTCTCCTGTGGAATTAGCCAAACTATAGGGCCTAATTATCTGTGGAGAAGGAACGGATAGAACGAGTGGAGGAGGGAAACTTTAGTGTTTGAAGGACAAATAACTAATTAAAAGGAAACACCTCACCTTAGTTGTGCTATCTGGACAAACCTGCGTGTGTGATTGCAATGCTCTCTGAGGAATGCTGCCATTGCCAAATACACTCATAGAAATTCACAGAGTGTGTGTGTGTGTGTGTGTGTGTGTGTGTCTATGAATGTATGGCTGATAACAAGAGATGGTTGTGACAAATTAGACAAAGAACGTCTAGACAAGGTCGCAACCACCTCTAATGGAACATCTTAACGTCGGCATATTGATGAAGAAAGTGAACTCCATGTTTAACAACTAGGATAAGTGACTTTTTAATTTCACAACTCCTTTTACATTGAATATTACCATGACTATAGAAAATGACAGCAATTACTAAATAAATATACAACACTGTTTTCTTTTTGTCTTTAGTCTGTCAACTAAAAACTGATATGATATCATGTTTCTCTTTTATGTTTTTATATTAAAAACTCTTCCTTCTGTAGGGTGTGTTTTGCACTTAAATCTAATTAGCTTGAAACCTGAACATGAATTACAATGTTAGTACACAATTATAAGTGAAGTATTACTATCGAATATCACCATGACTTAGTATTAAAGTGATATGGTATTTCCTGTTACTTTGTTCTCTGCTGAGCAGGTGGAGCCTCTGAGATCACAGAGTTTTGGCTCAGCTAGTTAAACGCGATCTTTTCTTCAGAGCAGACGTGGTGTGTTTTATTCAGAACAGACGTGGTGTGTTTTATTCATGTGTGTTTGTGTTCAACACTCCTGTTCCTCGCGCCTTTGTTCCCTTTCTGTTTAATAGGCGTTTGAAGACCGCAGCGATTAAGGAGCTGGAGATAGGATGAAGGGGCTAGGTTGTTCAGAGCTAGCTCCCACAAATCTGGACGTATATTTTATTAAAGAATGAGCACATTGTGAAATGGTTCCCGCAGGAGTGGGCTGTAGTCTACACACCATCATGCAATTATTAATATTGCCATTCCCTGTAGATATTGTCAGTCTCTCTGATGAAGAATTATTCTGATCCTATTAGATAAAGAGTAGCTTTGAAATAATTTCTATGCTATTAAAATACGGATCTGAATTTGTCTCCCACTGTCTGATAACAAATGCAAATGCAACCTGGCTGAGAAATGGATTGGTTAATGTATGTGTACACAGAACACCATTTTTATACTGCGTATGTATGTGTGATAATCTCTCCTGACCAAACTGTTGTGGCTGGCGACGCTGACAGTTGAAGCTTCAGGTCTTCAGGCATTCCTATCTGCTCTGAGCGACTGAAGAAATACGCAGAAGAATTTCATAAAAGTTGAAAATCAAATACATAATCACCTCACAGAGCTCTTATCCTCTCTGAGGAATATTATTCTCAACAATAAAACAAGTTTTCTCCAAAACATTTTCACCCCTCTCTCCCGACTAACCCTTCCTCTCTTCCATCTCTCATCTCTTCTCGTTCCCCTTCTCTCTCCTTCCCCTCCTCTCTCCTTCAAACTCTCACTTTATTTCCTATCATATTCCCTCCTTCATTCCCCCCACCCCCCCTCTACACAATCTCTCTACAATCACTTTCCTCCTACACACCTTCTTCCTCTTCTCCTCTCGTTCCTTTTCTCTCCATTTGTTTAGTTTCCTAAACCTTTCCCCCAACCCGTTCCCTAAAATATCCCTCTATGCCCTCTCCTCTTCCCCACCCTTCCCCTCTTTCTCCTCTCCTCCTCTCCTCCTCCTCTCCTCTCTACAGCGATGCTCTCGGCCAGGCCCCGGAAGATCAGAGCAGCTGCAAAAATAATGAAAAATGTGCAATCCTTACGGGGCGCTGCTTGTGCACACACACCTCCGTACGGGCATTCATCATTCGCCAGGTATTGTCAGGGAAAGTTTAATTGCATAAACACTCAGTAACTGTCCTGTCATATTTCTTGTCAGACCCGGATTCCCTCTCCGGGCTCACTATCTCGCAAAACTATAATTGAATTGCTACCGAATCGCACTGGAGCTGAGGGGGAGGCAAGGGGGGGAGACGGGGAGGAGGGAAAAGGGGGGGGCGGGCGGGCAGGCGGGGGAGGGTGGGTTCTTATGAATAGAATTTGTTTCCTATCAGCAGGTTTGACAAATTGTGTCAGCGAGGAAAAGCAGGAAAGATAATTTCCCCAGTTTATTGGGAGGAGAACCTGTTTGCTGTTAGCCACCTTATCTCACACAAGGCTTTATACCACCATAGTTAAACACAAATATAGAGAGGGAATCTGGAGCAACAAAAGCCATCCAGCTCCTCCAAGAGAGGAGGCCAGTCTAAACAGCACACAAAGCTGCAAATAAGCCCATTATTTACTCCGCAGAATGATCTAAGAGATGCATTTAAAAGGCTGCTGGACCCCGAGTACCTAGTTAGATTGCGCGTTTTCCTATTTCTATGAATAAATGCCTGTGAAACACACTGACCCGCCTGGCGTATGGAAATCAGCCAGAATACCAGAGCAGCGCCGGGTTAGCCATTATAGCAGCATAACTCAGACATCCCAATATTTCATGTCTGATAGGCTGTCTCCCGCCATGTTCTTATTCAGGAGGGCGGTTTATGTTGAGATGAGCCTTAGTGGAACAGTATGACTTATTTGTTTGTGTTTCCTGTCAACAGGTTTGGTGTTTAATATTTGATATTCCGCCCCTCTGCATAGATTCAAAGGGACAGGGCCTTGTCATCCCCGACAAATTGAGAATAAGTCAATTGCTTTTTTTCCCTTTCTTTTTCTTTAAACAGAACGTGTCATTCTCATCCTGTTTTTCCATCTTCTTCGATTAAAATCTGAATTACACATCAATCTTTAATATTCAAACAGCAATCTTGTCGTAACGTAAAAAAAAACCCAAAGACCACTATGAAACCAACTGGTCGTCCTGGTTTAGGCCTTTGATTCTCCACCTCTCACCGTTTGAATTACGCAGCAATATAAATGTAATGAATATTGAAATGACCAGCTTTCTTACGCTACGAAAATGTACTGTACCCACTACACTGTATGACCAACAGGTCTCCCTGGTTTAGGTCGACAGTATGACTCTCTTGATCAGAGAGGAGCAGCGGAACTCTGAACTCCAGAGTGTTTCTGTGTGAAAACACGTGGAGATGTCGGCAGCTTTATCAAAAGCTTCCCACAAAGCACTGTAGCGCACGCTCCCATGCCCTTCCCTGGGAACAGAGGAGAGGTAATTCCTGGTCCCCCCCCCCCTCCTCCTTTTACCCCACACTGATAAAAAGCCCTTTCTGACAACCTTATCTGCCCAAATAAGCTTAAATAAAACTGGCTTCTAATAGTCAGGAGACCGCTTGATCCTGCCTTTGTCTCCTCAAAGCTCTGACGCTTCCTTCTTCCCAGTGATCTTGTTCTCTCCTCGTGACAGAATTTTCAATCTTTTAGGCCGGCTAAGCTGTCATTAGCTTTTTTGTTCCTCTTTGGGGATTGTTTAGCGTATGGATGGTGGAGCCGTAGAGCGGTTTGATACGGCAGAGCTCAGGAGCGAGGATGATGATGATGACAAGGGGGAAACACTTTTAAAAAATGTGATTGAAGTCCTTTTTTTTTTTTTTTTTACTAAATGTAGGAGATGGGAGTTTGACAGCAGCTCTTAACGAGGGTTAAAGACAAATGCTATAGTGTTCATGTAGAGTCAAGCCCTGTCAGAGGTGTTCACACACACACACACACACACACACACACACACACACACACACACACACACACACAAACACTCAATAATTGCCTGCACCTGCAACCGTCATAATTACGGTTCAAAGTGGCTGAGGTGTCGGCTTTCAGAGAAACTAACACCTTTCTTGTCTGACGTTTAAACAGCATCAAGAACAAACATTTATAATTAAGCACAGAACTGTCAACTGTAAGTGACAGAATTGATAAAAAACATAAGACGATTAAGAGACCAACACGCACGCACGCATGCACACCCCCCCCCCACCACACACACACACACACACACACACACACACACACACACACACACACACACACACACACACACACACACACACACACACACACACACACACACACACACACACACACAGCTTTGCTGACCACAGCTACAAACACAGAAAAACAAATTACCTTATTGTCAGGGAATGTTAGATTAATAACACAAGCAGAATAAAAGCCATAATTCATCAACACACAGTCTCATATTCATAAGTGAAAACTATGACTAAAGAGTCTTGTCCAAGTCTGGATAAAAACTATAGCTTTTAGCATAACATAGCGTATACATTAGATTCAGTGCTTTGTAAGGAAAAATAAAACAGTAAATCATTTTTTTTATCAAAGACTGGCTGTCACATCAAGTCTCTGTAGCCACGGCGATTGATGAGACATTTTCTTAAATGAAGTTATGGTATTTGCGAGTGATTTAATTTAAGACTAAAGTTAGAGCTTGGGGACAAATGATCACATCAGATGATTAAAAAACATTTGTCTTATGCGAGCGATATACTACTTTATTTACGGTGGCTAGTTTATCAACACCTTGTCTAAGGCCCTAACATAGACGCTCTCTGATGAAGAGATAGCTACTTTCATAATTGCCAGGCAACTTATGACTTATGACTCCTCAACAAGAAAAACATCAACAGGAATTACCACTTGGAAAATGTTAGTACAGTACTTGTGTTGACGTGTTGAATTATGAGACTCAGACAGGTGACTTGGGGTACAGTAAATCATTGATACCATTCCTCATTCCATGCCATGCATTACAATGAGCCTGTCCTCCGATTTCTATCTCCACCAGCCTCCCCTGGTGCAACATCAGTTTGGTACCGTAATGAGGATGCCCATAAGCTTTACAGATTGTTTGTGTTTCTAGATGAGTTATTGGAAATGTCTTCTGGATCTTTTGTATGGTGGAAAACAAAATGTACACCTACAGTAGTGTATATTTCTGTAAAATAAGGGTGAAATGAAATTAAAAAACACAAAAAATATAAAAACTATGAAGGACCTTCTCTCTGGGTCATGTGTTGTTAGAATGCCTGCTGCAGGTTTGTATAGTTAGATCCCCTATGGGATTTCCCTATGGAATAAACACCAGCATACTGCCTGCGCTTGATACCAAACCAAACCACCGTCCACATCTTCAACCATCACAAGTCCCAGCAGCCCTCTGATCTGTGGTTAAACCACAACAACAAACACATCAGAATCAAGAATCAAAGCACTAAATCCAGAAATCTCTGTCCTAGTCATGTTTCAAATAACAATAAACATTGCGACTGCAAATATCATATTTCCTCAAGCAAAAAACAAAACAAAAAAAAAACACAAGACGCAAACAATTTCCCTCTTTTCCACAGTCTGGCATTTACATTGTGAGCAGTATAAACACTGGCAGCTCTGTGGAGCGTATGTTTATATGTATGCATCTCAGTGGAGGCTGGTGGAGGTTGAAATCGGAGGACGGGCTCATTGTAATGTATGAAATGGAATGACGAATGATATCAACACGTGTTTGATACCATTCCTTATTCCATTCCATGAATTACAATGTGCCCGTCCTCCAATTTCTACCTCCAGAGGCCTCCCCTGGTGTATCTGTAGATGAAAGCAGGGACAACATCACAACAGAGATGGATGTTTGTTTAATTGAAAACATCCTTCTGGTGACGGAGAGGCAGATGGATGAAGGGATTGGATTTACATTCCTAATCAAACGGAGACGTGAGAGAGAATAACCAAACGCCATCCTTGAATAACCAACGGCAGTGTGTGTGTGTGTGTGTGTGTGTGTGTGTGTGTGTGTGTGTGTGTGTGACAATAAGGTAGGTATCCACGGTCACAAACGACAGTATATAACCTCACAGTGTGTCATGTTCTACCCTGTGTTAGATCTGTGAACAGGAGCCAGACACAGACTAGACTCAAGAGCATCTTCAATGGAGAGTCTTCATTGTATTGACATAGTCAGAATAGTAAATGGCTGGTGGTGTCACATTTCTGCACTACTGTTACAGATGAATTTTGCTCCCAACACCACAGGTTTAACTATAGTGGTTCCAACAACTGTCAATGGACATGCATGCACACACACAAACACACACACACACACACACACACACTCAGTCTGACGCACACCATCAGACTTTAAATAAGGCAACAGTAGATAGCTGCACTCCTCTGACAGCAGGCCCTGTGTGTGAGAGTATATCACACCTGAGCACACATGACCGCAACCAGCCACTGTAGCTCCCTGTCCAAATCAGATGACCCCAACCAGCCACCATAGCTCCCTCTCCACCTCAGATGACCCCAACCAGCCACCATAGCTCCCTCTCCACCTCAGATGACCCCAACCAGCCACCATAGCTCCCTCTCCACCTCAGATGACCCCAACCAGCCACCATAGCTCAGTGTGAGTGTCTCAGCTTGGGGTCATCTCAGCCTCTAGGCCTCTCTGAGGAGCTCGGGTGCCTTCCAACCACCCCCCCCCCCCCGGTCCCCAGTCCTTACACACCACCAACTAGGTCTACCTACGCTTGCAGATCTGAGATGACTCTGTAGGTGTAAGGACAAGGCAAGGTGAAGCAATCACCATACTGCTTAAACCAACCCAGTCCTCTCATATCTACAGGAGGGGCTAGTGGCTAGGGGTCTCTCTCTGGAACTCACATATTCTCTCTCTGTCTGGCCAGGGGCAGGAGACAGGAGCGACTGTATAAACATCTCCTGGAGGTCTATCTGGAGAGCCCCCCCCCTCTCCCCTCTCCCCCCTCACTCTGACTAGCAGGGCTGGGAGGGTGAGGACAGGGCCAGCCACACTGGGAGAGACACACACTCTCCCCTCCTCTCTCCTCTCCTGGCTGACATTAATACACAAGAACAGGTGGAGGTCATTTCTGCTTCCCTCTCCTATTCCCCAGGACAGGAGTTGGCCATCATACACACACACACACACACACACACACACACACACACACACACACGCACACACATGCGCAAGCATGCACGGAAGCAAGCAAGCACGCACGCACACACACAAATGCTTGTGCACTCTTAAACACACCAGGAATAATTTCCTACCAGGTAGTTAACAATTATTTTGACCAACAGGACTTTAAATCTCTGCATACTCACACCAGTGAGAAAATATACTTAGACATAAATGTGATGAGTGTCCCTCAGAAGTTTGACTACGCTGTGACATGATATTATATTAGAATATGCGAGATATGAAAGGGGAGTTATATTTCACGTCGGAGCAGTGAGCTCTTATGCTGTCATTCTGGCATTATCTTAATTGTTCATGTTCTATTGTAAACACCTCATACAAGTCCTCCAGCCTTCGTTAAAAAAAGTAATTCAAGAAAATTCTAATAATAATAGTCCGCGATTGCTCATTGTGTACTCTGAGGAATCTAATTAGGGTTATGAGAGCTTGGCAGTTTGAAAAAGGCTAATTCTGTTTTACTATATTTCTACCCTGAACTTAATTTCTTTTTTTGTTTAAAGTGTTTTAATGTGTTCTCACTCTGTGTATGGCATACAGTTGAGATTTGATGAATTCGAGCACATTTTTAATGTGTGTGGGTATCATCATATGTTTATTGTGCCTATACAGTGCCTTCGGAAAGTATTCAGACCCCTTCACTTTTTCCACATTTTGTTGTGTTATAAACTCAATTTAAAATGGATTAAATTAAAAGAATTAGCCATCAATCCACACACAATACCCCAGAGTGACAAAGCGAAAACAGCTTTTTAGAAATTTCAGTAAATTTATTAAAATTGAAATACAGAAATACCTCATGTATATAAGTATTCAGACCCTTTGCTATGATACTCTTAAAATGAGCTAAAATGTAAAAATGTCATCAACAAATCACTCAATAAGTTGAATTGAGTCCATCTTAATGCAAGGATAATAGTTCATGTAATTTTGGAATTAATATCTTTGTTTTTATAGGGTCTCTGATTTGCATAGGAATCAATTACACACTGTGTGGAACAGGTTGTCAATACAAACTGAGCAAATGGAGAGGAACAAAACTGCTCAGGAATGCGACCCTGAGGCCTGGGGAGACTTACAAAAATCTACAAAGTTGAATGGTGGAGAGGAAAAAGCACAGTCGATGGGACAACATCATCTCAATCACTCTACAAAATTGGTCTATAACCAAGTGGCCAAAAAGAATCCCTTAATGGAAAATAATCTATCTCATATCCATAATTGTGTTTGCAATAATGAATTCAAGTGATACAGCAAAAAAAGTAGCTGGAAATGTGTTTATTTGGTTTTACTACAAAGCATTAAGTTTGGTACACAGTGTGTAATTAATTCCTATGCAAATCAGAGACCCTAGAAAAACAAAGATATTAATTCCAAAATTACATGAACTATTACCCTTGCATTAAGATGGACTCAATTCAACTTACTGTGTGATTTGTTGATGACATTTTTGCATTTTAGCTACTTTTAAGAGTGTCATAGCAAAGGGTCTGAATACTTATATACATGAGGTATTTCTGTATTTCAATTTTAATAAATTTACTGAAATTTCTAAAAACCTGTTTTCATTCTGGGGTATTGTGTGTGGATTGATGGCAAATTCTTTTAATTTAATCCATTTTAAATTGAGTCTATCACAACAAAATGTGGAAAAAGTGACGAAAGCCTCTTCTTCATCCTGTGAAAGACCAGAGCCCACTTCTCTGCACATGCATACAGCCCAACCCCCAAGTGCGTGTGTGTGTGTGTGTGTGTGTGTGTGTGTGTGTGTGTGGGGGGGGGGGGGGTTGAGCTCTGGCTTGACAAGGGTATAGGTTCTGGGGCTCTCGGCAAAGAGCTGTATTTGCATTTCAAATGTCACATGCAGCAGACACCTGTTATAGGCCAAAGAAGTAACCACACAAACCAAAGGTCTAACCTACTGGGAGAGGGGTTCTCACACACACACACACACACACACACACACACACACACACACACACACACACACACACACACACACACACACACACACACACACACACACACACACTTCTACTGCCCACAGCTGCATGCAGAAAAGCTCCGTCCTTGGGATACAAATGACAAATGTCCCGTAAATGACATAAAACTTAGGTGACAATAAACTCAGGCTAACTTAGTAATTATGATGAATGTGTGCAATTACAAAGAATTATTCAAATTTTGTTGCACTAATAGCATAATTAGCAACAATAATCAAGGACTTATGATCCTTATATAAGCGAAAGCCTTGGACAATTACACTGTTGTGACAAATAATGAACCACTTAGTTTTAATAATTCTACTTCAAAATAATCCAATATTGTGTGGATGTATTTGTGTCTTTATTGTATGATAGTGGAGTGTCCTTTCAGGCCGGGGCCTCATGCTATCCCCTTGTGAGGCCAGCGGTGAAGAAGGGATGATTAAATATGCATCAATGTCACAATGTCACATATCATTACTGCTAGTCACACACTAACATGGGAGGGGTTTGTGTGTGTGTGTGTGTGTGTGTGCGTGCACCAACGCCTTCACATGTGTGTGTGTGTGTGTGTGTGTGTGTGTGTGTGTGTGTGTGTGTGTAAATTTCCTCCAACATTAACATGTACTGACATGCTCCACGGGCCTGTCTTGTGTGGAACTTTACTGGGAGTAAAAAGGAATAGCAATCAATAGATGAGTCCCCTGTGGTCCCCGCACGCGGCTGATGGATGGAAGCATATTGGAGGAGGAGAAGACGCCGATGCCTGTAGGATATTACAGCATAAACAAACAAAGCCTCTCCTCCAAACATTCTCTACACAATGTGTTTACTGAATATTGACTAGACAACAAAACACCATGTAAATATGTGAGGAGTGTTACTGCCAGCCAGACTAACTGGTGTATACTGTTTCCCCTGGGGGGCGGGGGTGGTGTTGGGTGGCGGGGGCCTGTGGTGGGGGTTGGAGGGGGGGGTCTCGGTTGGCTTCTTTTCTAAGGCCTCCACTCTTCCAGCAATCAGCCCACTAGGGTGTTCCTTCTCTGATCCACTCGGAGCATGGCGTTCCACCCACTCCGCAGCCGTTTGAGTAGAAAACCATTTCATCTTCAATGTTCTAATGACATCCTCCCGCTGGTGGAGGTAGAAATGGGAGGACGGGCTCATTGTAAATGCACGGGACGGTATGGGGAACGGCATCTAACCTGGCAGGCGCTCTCCTTCATCAGAGCAGCCTTGTAGACAAACAGCAGGTTCACCAGGCTACGCTAGGTTACTACAGCAGCTCCAGGTCAAACCCTGCCTCTACCACAGCTTTATTACCCAGTGACATGCCCCGGAGAGAGAGAGAGAGAGGGGGGGGGGTGAGGGGGAACCAGAAGAGGAGTCCCAGCTGTTGGTATGTAAACTAGAGGCTTGATAACAGTACTGTCCTGCAGGTACGGCTCAGAGAGACGTGACACGTCCCTGCTAGAGCTGAGACACAAGGGTGTGTGTGTGTGTGTGTGTGTGTGTGTGTCAGAGGGAGAGAACAGCCTGGTGTTCCCTTAAACCCTGAAACACTGACTTCTTTCTCTTTCCTTTGGCACTCAGAGAGAGGGAGGAGAGGAGAGGGGGAGAGAGGGAGGAGAGGAGAGGAGAGAGGGGGAGGAGAGTAGAGGAGAGGGGCAGAGGAAAGGAGGAGAGGAGAGGGGGAGAGAGGAAGTGTTGGAGGTGGGAAAGCGTTGGGTGCCCTTTGTCTGCTAGTCCAGCCCATTCATAATGAGACCCTGTGTACACAAATAAATCTCAATGTCAGGAGCCCATCGCCCCCCCCCCCACCACACACACACCCCTCGTTCATTAGATTCCTCCTCTCTGTCCCTCGCCAGAGAAATTAACATTGGGAAGTACTCTCCTATACACACACACACACACACGCACGCACGCACCCACCCACGCACGCCCCCCCCCCCCCCCCCCCCGCCCCCCCCCCACACACACACACATAATATACAAAGACAGGAATCCTCGTCTGTCCTCCTTCCTCTCCCTCTGCCAGTGTGAAATATCTCTTGGCGGAAAAAAAGGAAGGGAGAAGAAACGGCAGGAAAAAGGACAAAACCACAAATGTGGAACTTCAATTAATTTAAAGCCCCAATCAGCAAAGAATAAATCCTCCGCCGATCTAATTACGGCGTGTCTCTGAAGACCGGGGCCGGCACAGCCAATCTCCCCCCTGTTTGAACAGCCTGATGAACTAAGGGACTGATGGATATCAAGTCATTTTGTTTAATTTATAAATGGATTTTCCCCTAATACTTAAATTACCATCAGTACAACACAATGAAAATGGGAACATTTGGAAGGCAAAGTCTATAACAGGCCTGCAAAGAATTCCAATGAGGAATGTCCCCCCTTGATTCGTTCTCTTCTATACAATTCCACTAATTAAATTCGGCAGGCAGGGTAAGCCGGTGGTACAGTAGGAGCTTCTCTTCTCCCGGTGAGAATTTGGGGGCCATTGCTGGAGACGCTCGCCAGACATATCATGTCACACAGACACACCCGTAACACATAAGTGCCAAGTAATTACACACACACACACACACACACACACACACACACACACACACACACACACACACACACACACACACACACACACACACAAACAAACAAACAAAGACATGTGCGCACACACACGCGCACACACACACACACACACACACACACACACACACACACACACACACACAACTAACATCTACGGGCCAAGTAATCATAGAAAAAAAAAAAAAACTTTCAGTACAAGCCAACAAGCCAACTGAAAAGTTCTGTTCTAATGTTTACACTTATTACACCTGGTTCAGGGGGTCTCGAAGAAGGGGAGGAGGAGGGGGGGGAGGAGAAGAGGAGGAGGAGTGGGAGGAGTCTGAGCTGGTGCCGTCCTCTGTGGCACTGCCCTTAGAGGGGAAGCCTCCGCCTCTCCCCCCCTTCCCTCCCCTGCCCGCGGGGGGTTGCCTACCTGGTTCTGGGGTCTCGGAGTGCGAGGAGGAGGAGGCGGAGGACGCCCCGTCCTCCGTGGCGCTGCCCTGAGAGAGGAGGCCTCGGCCCGGGGGCAGCTTCATGCCCAGCTGCTCCGCCATCTCCACATGGTCTCCAGGGTGGACGTAGTCAAACACACTGCTGCCCGTCAACTCCACCTGGAGAGGGACACACACACTCAGAGGGTCAGCATCCTACACACACAGTATACATATTCATATCTGTACAGTGTTTAGTATCATCAGCACCATCCCATGGTTGTGTTGTTGTGTTGATTTCTCTTTCTAAGTATCTAGAGTATGAGCTGGGGGAAGAGTGTGTGTGTGTGTGTGTGTGTGTGTGTGTTGGCTTATTTTTACACCATTCATTACTATTATCATACCTTAGTGCGTGCGTCTGTTTGTAGAGTGTGTGTGTGTGTATGTGTGTCTCCGTGTGTGCATGCGTGCGTGCTTGCGCGGTGTGTGTGTGTCTATGTGTGTTTCCAGAGGTATTCCACACCCTGACTCCTTCTCTCAGTAACAACATCTTAACCCATGCCAAATGCCCACTCCCCTCCCAAACTGGAACTTAACACCCACAGTCAATTACAAGCCACTTTAGTTTATTCTAAAATGAAAGAAATAAGAATCCCTAACCTTTCACCGGTCTCATTTACTAGGATGAAAACTAGGATTTACTAGGATGCTGTCGTTAATTAAGGATGACAAGGAAAGGCAGCGGACCGCTAATACACCCCTAATACAGTCTCTCACACACACACACACACACACACACACACACACACACACACACACACACACACACACACACACCCCTTCCGTTACTCCTCTAGACTATCCAACATGGTGTAGGCAACTGGCGTGTGTGGTTAGGGTGTGTGTGTGTGTGTGTGTGTGTGTGTGTGTGTGTGTGTGTTGGGGGGGGCAGTGTTTGGCCATGCAGCGCTGCTGTGATCAGGTTGGGGCCCACAGGGACTGGAGGATTACATGGGAATAATCTCTTTAATGTCAAATCCCCTTAAGCAATTTAGTCCCTCATAAATGATCATCCCAAGCAGAAACAATGATTAAGAAATGAAAATGATACCCCACACCATGAGCCGGTTGTTAGCAACATGTTTACGACTCAGAGTGAAATTTGCACCTCATTGTACAGCTGTAGACTCATTAAAAACTGGGTAATGCTTTAACGTTTCTCTCACACCTTGATACTGCTGCATGATGTAATTACTCAGCTCATCACCACCTTGCAAGTACACAGCTATTACTCAATTAGTGTGTAACAGAAAAGCTATGAATACATTGTTATTACTCATGTCATTACAGTGTTATTACACAGGGTGTGATAAGAACTTCATGTAAAGTGTTTTTCCGAACGTCCTTCAGAGCCCCTGTCGGTTCCGCTATCCAACAGGAAGCAAATGTTTTTGCAAAATGCATGAAGGGCAGATAAGATAAACCAAGACAAACAGCGTCTCTCAACAGTGTTATCGTTATGATGTCTCTATTGTGTTGATGTCCTTCTCCGCGCTTCTGATGAAAAGGCAAAAAAAACAAAAACCCCGCTGCGTCGACTCCGATGATTAGATTTATCTGAAAGGAAAACCCTTTTAAATGATGCTTCAAACTTTGTTGCGGAGTGGTTGATTTTCAGTAAAAACAAATGATGCAGGTTGTAATTACTTCAGAAAGGTCAAACAGACAGCGTTTTGTTGGAGGCGCAGCGTATTGTGTGGTTGTTTATCAGAGAGGTAGAACACCCACAACGAACGCCTGCTCTCCCTTAGCTAGATTAGCTTCTGCTGAGCACCTTCAGCCAGGAAAACAACTTGTTTACTTGATTAAAGGAATGAGTGTCCCTTGCAGTTTTTCAGAAGTTCTAGTGAGCAAACAGAACTGAGGTTAAAACTCGGATAAATGATGACTACTAGATTCCGGGCTTGCAACAAAATCAAGGAAGCAAAGTTTAAAAAAAGTCCTTTCAGCTCCAGCTTTAGGACCAGGGGAGCAGTGGTGGGGGTAGGAGAGCTGGGGAGATGGAGGAGGGTGGAGGGGTTAGAGAGAGGTGGAGAAGGGTGGAGGAGGGGTTAGAGAGAGGTGGAGGAGGGGTTAGAGAGAGGTAGAGGAGGGTGGAGGAGGGGTTAGAGAGAGGTGGAGGAGGAGTTAGAGAGAGGTGGAGGAGGGGTTAGAGAGAGGTGGAGGAGGGGTTAGAGAGCGGTAGAAGAGGGTGGAGGGGTTAGAGAGAGGTGGAGGAGGGTGGAGGGATTAGAGAGAGGTGGAGGAGGAGTTAGAGAGAGGTGGAGGAGGGGTTAGAGAGAGGTAGAAGAGGGTGGAGGGGTTAGAGAGAGGTGGAGGAAGGTGGAGAGGTGAGAGAGAGGTGGAGGAGGAGTTAGAGAGAGGTGGAGGAGCGGTTAGAGAGAGATGGAGGAGGAGTTAGAGAGAGGTGGAGGAGGGGTTAGAGAGAGGTGGAGGAGGGGTTAGAGAGAGATGGAGGAGGGGTTAGAGAGAGGTGGAGGAGGGGTTAGATAGAGATGGAGGAGGGGTTAGAGAGAGGTGGAGGAGGGGTTAGATAGAGGTGGAGGAGGCCTAGCAGACAGTTAGGATCTCTACCAGATTACAGCTGAATCTCCTCTCAAACAAAAAGAGGAACAACAAGAAAAAAATCACTTTCCCCTCCTTTATTCCAGAGACCCTGTCCCTAACACCAGGCTTTAACCCTGAAGAGCAGCACCCCTCCCTGGGCTCACCGGAGTAGGGGAGACAGTCACCGCCGTCCACGTTAGTAATTGGATTAAACTGCAATAATACGAGAGATGACAGCATCGGTGGCCGGTGTGCGACAGTGCCAGCGCTGCTCTCCGCCGTGTGAATACATTACACACACAAGTGCTTAAAAAAAAAAATCTATTTCAGAATGGAGATGAAATGCTCCGGCCTATCTCTCTTTCACAGACAAGCCCCTTTTGTGTCCCATTATCATTCATGAACACGACCGATGACTATTTTAACTGTATTACAATGAGACCCCCTTCTCTCTCTCTCTCTCTCTCGACTCAAGCGTCTCAACAATACACTCGTCTACCTTAATCTCTGTGATGCCCAGATGAGGGAAGGGAATGGGGGGGAAGGGGAAGGGGCAGGGGGGGGTGGGAGTGGGAGGGGGGTGAACAATGCGGATCTCGGAGGCGAAAACTAATACAGGCTCAGATATTCATATTGTGGCGAGGTAAAGTGGCTGTGTTGTCCCTTACATGAGAGGGGGGCAGATTACACTCTGTGATTGCAGAAAGGACACTTGGATTACAGAGGAGTTGCGTTTGCATTGTAAATGAGGGTGCTCCTCGGCTGGGGTGGTGAAGGATGGGGAGCGGAGGGGAGGAGGGGGGGGCAGAGCATTCATTCCTGTAGAAGGTCACTCAATAATATCTGCCCCCCCTCCCCCTACCGTGCCATGCTTATTAAGACCGACTGGCACGTATTAACGCAAACACCTGATTCACCCCATCACCCCCCCCCCCCCCCATCGCCCCACCAAACATAACACAGGACTTCAATGGTTGGTTTTAAAGGAAGGAAGCCCTTAATTAGGGGAGGCTTCAGAAATGTCATCTTCCAACATGAACTGTTCTGCTCCATCAAAGACATAATCCACCCTGTCAAATATCATCACATGACTGACAGGCAGTGTCCCAGACCGCTTTCTTTTCTTCTCTCTCTCTCTCTCTTTCTCTCTCTCTCTCTTTCTCTCTCTTGTCTAATGACTTCAGAGGGTTGGAGAGAGAGAGAGACAGGGGGGGGCTGGGGGGAGAGAGAGAAAGGGAGAGAGAGAGAGGTGGGGGCTGGAGGGAGAGAGAGAAAGAGAGAGAGAGAGGTGGGAAAGGAGGGGGGGCTGGGGGGAGAGAGAGAAAGGGAGAGGGGGGGGGGGCTGGGGGGGGAGAGAGAGAGAGAGAGAGGTGCGGGGCGTTCTCTCTGTATCTCCGCTGCCTCTTCACCCTAAACAGGATGTACTGTAACTAATCACCGTTCCTTACTCCCCTATGCCCCCCCCCCGCCCTAACCCCCTGTGCCCCCCCCCACCTCCTTCTCCCTCCTGCCTTGGTGCCCTCAGGGGGTTGTCAAGTGTCACTGTTCCTCGTTCAGAAGCTGCTATCAGGAGACATCCCTTCATCCCTTCATTATGACACAATTACTCCCTGGCATCAAACAAGTGGGCCGCTTGGCACACGCTCACATCACCTCCTCTCACCTCTTCTCACCTCCTCTCCTCTCCATGGTGTTTCACCTGTTAGTCAACCTGCCACCAGAGCAGAACTGGCCCCTTGGCAGCGTGTGAGAAAGACAGGATGAAGAGAGACGTGAAGAGAGGGAGTGTTTGGTCGTTAAGAGCCAACTGAGAGGTGGGCCTGTGTGTTGTCACAGAGAGGAGAGGAGAGGAGAGAGGGAGGGAGGAGAGGAGAGGAGAGAGGGAGGGAGGAGAGGAGAGAGGGGGGAGGAGAGGAGAGAGGGAGGGAGGAGAGGAGAGAGGAGGGGAGAGGAGAGAGGGAGGGAGGAGAGGAGAGAGGAGAGAGGGGGGGAGGAGAGGACAGAGGAAGGGAGGAGAGGAGAGAGGGGGGGAGAGGAGAGAGGGAGGGAGGAGAGGAGAGAGGGAGGTACACCTGAGACTGAACCTATGTCAGAGGAGACAGGACACAACTGAACCGCCCCTCTCAGCCCACTGTGGTTTACATCACCATCAGGGGAGGCTGGCGGAGGTAGAAATCAGAGGACGGGCTCATTGTAATGCATGGAACGGAATGAGGAAGGGTATCAAACACGTGGAATGGATTACAATGAGCCCGTCCTCCGATTTCTACCTCCACCGGCCTCCCCTGATCACATTCATGTATCCACTGAGGCCTCCCATGTTTCCGAGGGGTTTGAACAGTCTGACTGAATTAAAGGCGTGTTCTGATTGACACCACGGAAATAAGGGAAATATTCAGACTGATTCAGAAAGAGGACTGTAATTAATACAGACGAATCAACTGTCAGTAATTTGACAATATTTGATCCTGAGAGGTTTTAAATGTCAAAGCATGTCTTCAGACATCCATAATTTAAACAGTCAGATATCAACACCCTCCCAAGAGAAAGGACCACATTACCCAGGACTCCTTGGGAGAGGAAAAAAAAGGAGGGTAGAAATTAACTTCACACTCACGCCTAAAATATCGGTGTGACTTTGTAATGCACTAATCAAACAAATTGATGTTGGCTCTAGGGTTCAGAATTAATTACTGCATTTAACATTAGCTAAATTTAATATTATAAGTTTGATAGTGTATAATTACTCTTGTATTAATGATTCATAGTATATCGCCTTCGATTGATAACACTTGGCATAAAGCGGCGCAAGTTAATTTTTTTTAAGCGAAAATAGACGCAGTTTTCTTTATTTTTTACATATTGTGGCTATGAGGTTGGAATAACTGGCACCAAACTAAACTCAGTAATTACTGACTTATTCTATGAACAGCTGTCTAAAAGGAGAGAAAGAGAGAGAGAGAGAGAGAGAGAGAGAGAGAGAGAGAGAACAGCGGAACAGCCTTTATAATCGTCCCTCCATCCCTCCATCCTGAACATCTGACTGACAGAGGTAGAGTTGACCTGCTGCTCTCCAGTAAAACTATGGAAAATAAACCCCACATTAGCTAGGTAGAGGGCAAACGCAGCTGTCTCCCCCCTCCCTCCCCCTGCCTCCTTCCTCCCCCTATCTCCCCCCTTCCTCCCCCTGTCTCACCCCTCCCCCTGCCTCCCCCTGTCTCACCCCTGCCTCCCCCTCTAATGTATTCCTGCCTGGTATCACACTACTGTCTCTTCATGTAGAATATGTAATATCCATTTACCCTGGTGAATATATCTCTGCTTATCGCCGACCGCTTCAAAAACAAATGGAAGGGCAGCACAGATAGCGCGTGTCGGAGGAGAGAGAGAGGAGGGAGAGAAGAGAGAGAGAGAGAGAGAGAGAAGAGAGGGGATTTTTTAAACAAAAAGTGGCTTAAAGCAAGGCCGGCAATTAGAGCCAATTGCAGCTGTCTTTTCATTGGATGAACCCAGGGGAGCACCCGGCTACCTGTCTGACCTTGGCAAATGGGAGTCCTTGGCTGAGCCGGCGACCCGGCGACCCCGCCTCTCACATCCAATCTCCCTGGCGGAATGCGGTGGAACGCCGGGGCGACCTGCCTCATGCAAATCTCCCTCTCCCTAGCGAGGCCCGCTAGAAAACTACTGCCTAATTAAATATTTTTTAACGATGTGAGTAATTTTTTGCCAAGGGGTGGATTTGGAAGGGGGGGGGGGGGGGGAGGGAGAGTGGAGCATGGCGGAGGGGGGATTTAATATGAGATCACAAAAGATGTTCCCTGAGTTGATTCTGTAAATTAATGACTAACTATCTGCCTTATGATAAAAAGCACCGAGCGCCAACAATGAAAATGAAGTCGCTTGAAAAGAGAAACAGCCTCAAACAGCCTCAAACAGCCTCAAACTGCCTCTCCGCCTGCCTGTTCTTCATCCTTCATCGGCCTAATAACCAAATGCTTTCAGGGACCAGGAAAAAAAACGCACAAAAAAACAAACCTAAAAGGGTTTTGGAAAGTGTCCATGGCTGCGTTGTGTATCCCATGAATATGATGGATGATACGGGGGGGGAGCCAGGCTCGGGGCAGAGAGGAGGAGGAGGAGGAGGGGAGGAGGAGGAGAGGAGGGGTTGTCAGCCAAATGACAAGGTCTTCTTATTTCACCAATCACACAGACAGATATACACAACTGTACAATGCTGTCCTTTTCCTTTTTCCTTTTCTCTCTCCCTCTATCTCTCTCTCTCTCTCAGATTACACTAACCTTTAACAGGCCTGAGAACTGCCAAGCCTAGATTTACTGGAAGAGCAGTCACTCACCCACTCTCTCTCGCTCTTTCTCTCTCTCTCCGTCCATCTAACCCTCATCCTCTCTCTTTCGCCCTCTATTCTCCTTTCCCCCTTCTCTCTCTCCGTCTCTCTCCCTCCCTCCCTCCCTCTCGCCCTCTCTCTCTAATACTGCATTGTGCCACTTCTCCTCCAGACCTTAATCCCCCTCTCCTCCCAAACTAAAGCCTGTCACTTCAAGAGAAATGGAGAGGCTTGAGGGGGGGGGGGGGGTAGAGAAAGAGAGAGAGAAAGGGATATATATATATATATATAGAGAGAGAGAGAGAGAGAGAGAGAGAGAAAGAGACACAGACAGACAGAGAGGAGAGGTCCCTCTCAGTGCTGGTGTATTCTCAGTGATAATGCACCCTGCATTACGTCCGACGGGGCAGGCCAGCCATTAAACACATGGAGACTCAAACGCCCCATCAATCACTCAATCTGCTCATTTATTAAACACAGGGACCTTGACGAATGGGCCTCTCCAAGGCTGCAGCATTACTGTGCAAAAATCAACTGTGCTGTTGTAGTGTTGTAGCGTACGTGCCCGGGAGCACCAAGCAACACAGAGCCACTCTCACACAAAACAACAGCGTCAGAGAGTGCAGCGGTGACATCCCCTTTAGTCACCTGACAGGTGAGCGGAGCTCCGAGAGGAATATATGCATGATGTAGTGTCGCAACATCATAATAGTCTAACTCTTTAAATTCCTATTTCATTCAAATCAACTGTGATGATACAAACAAACAAACCAACACTTGTGATGATAAGGGGTGTGTGTGTGTGTGTGTAGGTGTGTGTGTGTGTGTGTGTTTCTATTGAAGGTTAAAAAATCATAAATGGCTGAACTTTAAATGACTGCTCTTTATTCTGAAAAGCTGCACTGACAACAGACTGAGAGAGAGAAAGAGATAGAGAGAGAGTGAGAGAGAGAGAGAGAAAGAGATAGAGAGAGAGTGAGAGAGAGAGAGAGAGAGAGAAAGAGATAGAGAGAGAGAGAGAGAGAGAGAGAGAGAGAGAGAGAG